>NC_090342.1:36253529-36556237 GCF_035084215.1 Heptranchias perlo | reverse complement strand
AGGGACTATGGGATAATAAGCCAGTATTGCCTTGTGAATGTGAAGTTCACTGTTGATGGAATTACTGTAGGTAGAAGTTGCAAAAGCTTTCACTTCACAAAATAACATCCAGACCTGGATTCCCAGTGAATGCCTGAAGTCCCTACAACTACTTTTCTTTTTGTGTATTTAAAATATCTAACTCTCCCAGGATAAATAATTTTACTGTGAAAGGCAGAATTAGAGTAGGCTCCAAAATGTCAGAATACCTACCATATTAATAGTCAAGTATGAGCCTTTTCTGCGGCAGGGCATGTCCTGATTACCGGCTGGATCATGGCATCAGGACTCACATTCCTCTTCAGCACATACATCAGCACTCACATTCACCTTCAGTAATCTCTAAATTCACCACTGCTGCAAACTGTACTGTGATGCACTTTAGGTCTTTTCCCCTGCAATAAAAATGATGGAATGTTGGGTATACCTGCAGTTATGACAAGCACATATTGCACTGTACTTTCAGCCTAACTCCCTGTTGTCGTGTACTAGAAGGCATATATTCAGTGCTGTTTTTGAGCTATCAATTTTTTTGGTGTCAGGTTTTTGAAGTATTGGCCAGTTTTTTTGCTTGTTTTCTATGTATGTATCAACTAGCAGGGAATGTAGAATGAATATGGTATTGGGATTATAGGGTTAACAAGAAGTAAAAGTCTTAATAGAATCACAGCCTTCATCTCTTTAAGATATCCTGCCTCATTACATCAAACAACAGCCCTCTTTGTGCTCCGATCATTTCTGTATCTATACTTCAGAATGTTCAAGATTATAGTTCCACAGAAAGTTATCTTTGCCCATGTAAAATGATAGAAAACATGGAATTATTTTGAAACCTGCAACAAATATTCAGCACTCAAGTAGCTCAAAAATATTGACCCAAGAAGGAAACAACTTTGAATATTTCATTGAACATAATTGCCAACATGAACACACCTTCATTTCCAGGAGAAAAGAGTTGTCTTTTTGGACAAACGGAGAAAATAATTCACGGCAATATTCCAGGAATTCATCGACGTCCAATGATATCTTTTGGAAATGCTGGGAACTGAAAGCCATTTGACCTGGCTGTGTTGCAAATTGTTGGTGTGCCATCTATAAATTTAGACAAGCAGAGAGTGCTCCTGTTTGCCTGTATAAATGAAAGTACTGCACTCAAAAAGTCATCTATTTAAGATGTTTCTTATTGATAGGACACTATATAAATGCAAGTAGTTTATTATAAAGCATGATGATCCAGGAACCAGGACAAACATCTTAGACTGACAACAGACAGGTCTGATTAATAACACAAACAACTCTTGTTCTTTGGTGCTCATGTACCTCAACACATAAAAATATAAGGTACTTTATAATGTAATCTTTTAGCCAAAATAAAGTACTTTGTTAAAGAAAGAGCATCTCCCCTTAATTGTTGAATTGATAAGTACAGTACATGCTGTGATGCTGAGCCATAAAATTCAGGAGGGTCCTTGGTTTGATCTCCACTATGTGTTGACCTAGTTGATCTAAGCTGAGTTGTGTAGGGGCCTTATAGTTGGCTACAGCATTCCCAGGCTGCAGAAAAATCTGCTAGGGTTTCTGCTGTTGATGACTATGACCCCTACTGGTCAGTACACACATGTAAGGAGGATGAGGACAGAATTGTACTTGCTGTGATGTCCCCACCATCAAATAATCTGCCGATAATCGCATGGTTCACAAAGGAAAAATGGCCATTTGGGTTAGGTGCCGGAGGAATCCTGAAGAGAACAGGACTGTCCCCCCAGTCATTCAGTGGTAAACACATAGAATGGTGTGAGACTGAAGATCACAGGCCAAGAGTAAACCCAGATCTCTGTAAATATTGTTAACCAGTTTCACTCAGGGCAGCAGTTGGGGGACAGGGGTGGCTGGGCACAGATCAAGGATCATCCCTGGGACCTTCCTGATTTGTATGGCTCACTGGCACAAGCCATACACCTGGCACCCATGGATTGATACCCCACCAAGAATCGATGCTTTCAGGATATGAGGGGAGAAAATTGGGGGAAAAATTAAAACAGATGTATATGGAAGTGACTTGAAGGCTGTGATCAGGTGACAGTTATAAAATGCTCAATCTCTACTCATACATTTTATGATGTACTCTAAACACCTTGATCAGACTGTTGTTGGTAATCACTCCATTATTCTCTCTCTGTTTGTAGAGTAAAAGTAATCCAAATTCATATTTAGCCATCATGACCACCAAAGCTGAGTAAAAAGCATGGATTGCACATGATGTAATCCCTTCTCTTTGAACTGAAGATACTTGAATCCTTTTTCCTTTATGTGATCACCACAATTTTTACTATTTTCATCAGTTCTCTCGCAAACTCTGAATGTGGTATCTGTAAACAAAATAAATAATTTGAAGTGGCAGGTGTAATTTTTGGGGGGGGCTTACATAAGGAATAAGATAATGTACCTTGGTAGGTTCCATTCAAACTTTGATGTTCATTGTTAAGGAATCCAATATTGGATTCAAGATTTAGAATGTAATTTTGTAATAATATAGACAGAAGCTGCAGTCTTCGTCTATATACCAGAAATAGGGTTCTGGACGCAATAGACAAAACACTTGCAAGTTTATTAAGGGTTAAATGAACATATACTCACAGCCTACTGAGACCCATTGTTGCATTACTTGTACTACAAGGAAAAAGATTAAAGTACATAAAACTGCAGTTTGCAGCAGTGGCAGATTAAAAAAATTCTAAAAGGGATATGAGTGGTGAAGGTACTAGACTTATTTTCATACGGTGGGGGAGGACATAATTGCACCCCCCCCAAAAAAAAATCTTGTTTATGGAGAGTTTATTTTGTGCACTTTCCAGCATTTCGGAGTCAACTGTAATCCTGCCTTGCAAGCCAAAAATCATTTCTCCTGGAAGTGTTGCAGATATTTTACATGGGGAAACTGAAGTAATTGTATAAACCTCAACAAAACTTCACAAGGCGCTGTTACTTCCATTGAGAATTTAACTCTAGATATGCCTTCTTGATTTGTTAACTGAAACCTTTCACAACACACACCTACAATAAACCCACCCAGCTTAAGGTGCCCAACAGACCCTAGTGAGAACAGTGCCAGAACCAAGCCAGCCCTAGGCCCGTTATTGATACTAACAGACTGTGTGTGTAAAAATGTAAAAGTGGCAATGTACCCGCAGAGAGAGAGCAAAAACCAAGTGAGTGTCAGTCTGTGTCCCTCAGTGTTGATGTTAGCATTGGCCCTTCACTTCATCTCCCAGCAGCACCACCTTTACTGCAGTAACTGCTGGTGCTGACAAATTAACATCATTAATAAGAGGGATGCAGTCTCATCCTCCCTAAATCCACTTCTGGTTTACAGAAATAAGTAGATGGAGCTGAATTTTGTGCTTACAGGTGGACTTGATTGAAAGACTCAGTCCTGTCCTCCAACTCTTTTGATTGATTATTTGGAAAACACTATTTTTTGTGCTGAAATGTGGATCGTAGAGCATTGGGTTTTGAACAGTTATACAATATTTAGTTCAAAATCCACCTGGCTGGAATTTTTAGTGGTCGTGTTCATTTTTCACCTTCATCAGTCTTCAATAAAAAGAAGTCTTCAACATTGATTGATTATTCTTGAGGATGAGAAAAGACATCTTAAATTACTCCAATGCTCTCCTGGGTGGCCTCGTCCCTCCCTATCTCTGCATCCTCCTCCAACCCATCCGCAGCTCTCCCTTTCTCCAACTTTGACCTCATGTGGATTCCCCCTCCGTTCTCCCTACCATTGGCAGTTATGCCATCAGCCACTTAGGTACCACTCTCTGGAGTTCCTTTCTTAAACCTCACCACCTCTTTACCTCCCTCTCATCCATTAAAACCTCCTTAAAACCATTACCCCTCCTAATCTTTCCTTCTTTGGCTTGACATCCGTTTCTTTTCTTTACACTGCTATGAAGCACCTTGGAATGTTTTTCTATATTAAAGGATCCATATAAATGCAAATTGTTGCATGGCTTCACATTCTTTGAAATTACATCACATTTTTAAAAATCCTTGTTTATCAGTCTCAAACTTTTCTCTCTGATTGGTAACACCTAATTTTTGGATGTGAAGTGGATATCACTGATTGTAAAAGTGGGTGGAGATCTATTACACTGGATCTGCTCCAATTTCGTCGTCCCATCTGATTTTGCAGGATTAATTGTGATGGGTCCAGGAAGCATCTGCCAGTTTGTGGGCTAATGCATGTAAGTGAGGCCCAAGTGACATTGTGCACATTTTCACTGGTGTGGCACTGTTTCCATTACTCGCCTATATAAACTGGGTCCCTGGGGTTTCTAGGCACTGAACTGTATGCTGAAGTTTAAAGAGCCTAGTAAATTGTAAGGCCATTTTGCAACTCTTTTTCTATTTTTTTTGTTACGTTTCTGTTGTTACTTAGGTTTTCAGGAGCCTTTGTGCCAATTGTTGTGCTCTGCCCTTTTTCTCCAACAGCTCCAATAGTGCTACAATGGGTTTCTTTTAGGAATATCCATCTTTTTTAGAGGAAGACGTGGCACTCTGCATGCCCCTGCTAGTACCCCGAAACCTACAGACAAAGTTGCACATACCTTTATCAGAGGAGCAGGGCCTGCAGAGATTGCAGTTTACAAGGGATGCTGTGATAGGGTTATGTTGTATGTTCTAATCAGACCTGCAGCCAAATACCTCCACAGGCACAGCACAGTGTGTTTATCGAAGTCGTAACTGCCTTTAACTCTTATGCTTCGAGATTGTCAGCTTCCAGTTAGCTGTGGATAGATGTGTAAAACAAGTGACCGATGCCTTGTTTGCTTGAGCAAACTATTTTATTTCCTTTCCCTGGGCAATTGACAGCAGCATGAGAGAGTTGTATAATTTTTATAGAGCAGCAAGATTCCCGAAAGGGTTTTAGGTTGCACTACATATTCCATTACACAATACCAGTACCTATATGAATAGGAAAAGAATCCACTCATTTGTTGTTGAGCTCATTTGTGACCATCAGCACTGGATTCTACAAGTTAATGCTTATTTCCGAGGCAGAGGTCACAGTACCTTTATTTTAAGGTAGCCAGCCAGGCACCAATATTTGACCAACAAAAGCAATTCTCAAGGCAACTCCTGGGAGATGGATGCTATCTTATGCAGCCGTGCCTCATGACATTTGTGTGGTATTCCAGGACATCAGCTGATCACAGGTACAATGAGGTGCGTGCATCCATCAGAGTAATCACTGAGCACACCATTGGCATATTGAAGCTGTGCTTCGGGTGCTTGGAAAGATCTGGAGGTATCCTGTAATTGCTGTGTGCTGCAAACTGCACAGCAAGAGGTTTTATTATGTGTCCTTGGACGACAAGGCCTAGAGGTGCATTAAGGGAACTACCAAGAGGAGCAGGAAGAGCATGAAGTAGGCAGCAGAGCAGCTGTTGCCAGCTGTAAGAGCCATTCAGCAAGTTCTCATACAGAAGACCTCTTAACTTGCAAATCTGGCCACTGCATTAACAGTCCTGTTTATATCTTTCCATGCCCTCCACAAATATGTCATCATCTGCAGTGCCCTAAATCTTCTAGGCACCTCATAAATATCAAATTCACACCAGTAGATGAAACATGCCTGCAATCCTTTGCAAGAACATTCTCTGCACAAAGCTTCAGTGCTACCACATTTTTATTTACCACCATGTGAATGCCTAGTGGTTGGTTCCACTGTGATTTCCCCTTAGTGATAATGCATGATGTATCTGTTGTTAACTCGGGGGATAATTTGAAGGTTGAATGTTGGCCAGGATACCAAGAGAACTCCTCTGCTTTTCTTCGAATAGTGCCTAGATCTTTTACATCCAAGGGTCTTGGCTTAACATCTTCTTCAAAATATGGCACCTCCAACAGTGCAGCACTCAGTATTGCATAGAAGTTCAGGATAGATCACGTGCTCAATTCTGTGGAGTGGGGCTTGGACCTATGGACTCTGAGGCGAGAGTGCTACTACTGATCAAAGCTAACACTAGGTGGGCAGCCTGGCTGTGTGTTGGCATTGTTTTTGCTTTTGCTGCTAGGAGGTATGGTGGACTGTCTGACCTTCCAATTCACCGTGTCTCCTTGCAAGGAAGAGCCTAGCATCCTCTTTGAACCTGTTTATCACAATACTGTTAAAGACCAGAAACTTGCTACGTGCGTTAAACCAAGTCACAGTGCATTGGAGGGCTGACACTGCTGCCACCTTGAACTTTTCTGTGTCTTAATCCGGTCTGCTTTAAACATATTGCACATTGTGATTTAGGTCAGTAGACTTTTATCCTCATAGCTACAAGATGCACCTGGCCAGCAAGAGATGCACTACCTTTATAATAAGAGAATAGGCTTCGTGTTGTTCTAGTGCAAAATAAATAAGCTTTGACATAGCGAATCACATGTGTATCTCAAACACTTGATCAGGGTAGAGTTCAGATGGAAATTTTCTCATCATAACAGCATTGTAAATTTTAATAACAATGATAAATTTTATGATATATAATAAAGGTGACATAATGCACGGCTTTAACCATTTTTAATGACTGAGGAACACTTTCACATTTTTGTTCAGAAGCAACTGTACTTTCAACCGTGTGTTACCAAGAAAATAAAATTTATTAGACAGGTGTTGCACAGCAGGATAAGAATAATATTTGAAAGGAAAGGTTATTTTTGAGAACCATTTATGGATGCTTTGACAGCTGTATTGAGATATCCAGCTGTGGTATAAAAATGTGGGTGCCACAATAAAGGAAACATCTTTCAGTTTATGATAAAATAATAGCATGGACCAAAGTATTCAAAGGTTAATTATAATTGAGATTATATATTATCTTAGAATGATTACAGCACAGGAGGCCATTCAGCCCATCGAGCCTGTGCCAGCTCTTTGTAAGAGCAATCCAGTTAGTCCCATTCCCCTGCCCTTTCCCTGTAGCCCTGCAGATTTTTTCCCTTCAAGTATTTTCCTTTATGAAATCCACAATTGAATCTGCTTCCACCACCCTTTCAGGCAGCGCATTCCAGATCATAACTACTCGCTGCATAAAAAAGTTATTCCTCATGTCGCCTTTGGTTCTTTTGCCAATCACCTTAAATCCGTGTCCTCTGGTTCTTGACCCTTCTGCCATTGGGAACAGTTTCTCTTCATTTACTTTATCTAAACCCTTCATGATTTTGAACGCTACTATCAAATCTCCTCTTAACCTTCTCTGCTCTAAGGAGAACAACTCCAGGTTCTCCAATCTATTCACACAACTGAAGTCCCTCAAATGCTGGAGCCATTCTAGTAAAGGGGACAGGGGAATGTCAATGGATGTTATTTATGTGGACTTTCAGAAGGCATTTGATAAGGTCCCACATAAGAGACTGTTAGCTAAGATAGAAGCCCATGGAATCGAGGGAAAAGTACGGACTTGGTTAGGAAGTTGGCTGAGCGAAAGGCGACAGAGAGTAGGGATAATGGGTAGGTACTCACATTGTCAGGATGTGACTAGTGGAGTCCCGCAGGGATCTGTCTTGGGGCCTCAATTATTCACAATATGTATTAACGACTTAGATGAAGGCATAGAAAGTCTCATATCTAAGTTTGCCGATGACACAAAGATTGGTGGCATTGTAAGCAGTGTAGATGAAAACATAAAATTACAAAGCGATATTGATAGATTAGGTGAATGGGCAAAACTGTGGCAAATGTGGAATTCAATGTAGACAAATGTGAGGTCATCCATTTTGGATCAAAAAAGGATAGAGCAGGGTACTTTCTAAATGGTAAAAAGTTAAAAACAGTGGATATCCAAAGGGACTTTGGGGTACAGGTACATAGATCATTGAAGTGTCATGAACAGGTGCAGAAAATAATCAATAAGGCTAAAGGAATGCTGGCCTTTATATCTAGAGGACAAGAGTACAAGGGGGCAGAAGTTATGCTGCAGCTATACAAAACCCTGGTTAGACTGCACCTGGAGTACTGTGAGCAGTTCTGGGCACTGCACCTTCGGAAGGATATATTGGCCTTGGAGGGAGTGCAGCGTAGGTTTACTAGAATGATACCTGGACTTCAAGGGTTAAGTTACGAGGAGAGATTACACAAATTGGGGTTGTATTCTCTAGAGTTTAGAAGGTTAAGGGATGATCTGATCGAAGTTTATAAGATATTAAAGGGAACGGATAAGGTGGATAGAGAGAAACTATTTCCGCTGGTTGGGGATTCTAGGAGTAGGGGGCACAGTCTAAAAATTAGAGCCAGACCTTTTCAGGAGCGAGATTAGAAAACATTTCTACACACAAAGGGTGGTAGAAGTTTGGAACTCTCTTCCGCAAACGGCAATTGATACTAGCTCAATTGTTAAATTTAAATCTGAGCTAGATAGCTTTTTGGCAACCAAAGGTATTAAGGGATATGGGCCAAAGGCAGGTATATGGAGTTAGATCACAGATCAGCCATGATCTTATCAAATGGCAGAGCAGGCATGAGGGGCTGAATGGCCTACTCCTGTTCCTATGTTCCTAAATCTTTTCTTCACCTTCTCTAAGGTCTTCACATCCTTCCTAAAGTGCGGTGCCCAGAATTGGACACAATACTTCAGCTGTGGCCAAACCAGTGTTTTATAAAGGTTCAACATAACTTCCTTGGTTTTGTACTCTCTGCCTCTGTTTATAAAGCCCAGGATTCCGTATGCTTTTTTAACCGCTTTCTCAACCTGTCCGGCCATCTTCAAAGATTTGTGCACATGTACTCCCAGGTCTCTCTGCTCCTGAACTCCCTTTAGAATTGTACCATTTAGTTTATATATTGTCTCTCCTCATTCTTCCTGCCATAATGTATCACTTCACACTTCTCTGCGTTAAATTTCATCTGCCATGTGTCTGCTCATTCCACCAGCCTGTCTATGTCCTCTTGAAGTCTATCACTATCCTCCTCACTGTTTACTACACTTACAAGTTTTATGTCATCTGCAAATTTTGAAATTGTGCCCGGTATGTCCAAGTCCAAGTCATCAATATGTAACAAAAAAGCAGTGGTCCTGGTACTGACCCTTGGGGGACACCACTGTATACCTTCCTGCAGTCCGAAAAACAACCGTTCACCACTACTCTCTGTTTCCTGTCACTTAGCCAATTCCATGCTGCCGCTGCCCCTTTTATTCCATGGGTTTCAATTTTGCTGACAAGCCTATTATGTGTCACTTTATCAAACGCCTTTTGAAAGTCCATTTACATAACATCAACTGCAGTCTGTGCCCACGTGCAACAAGACCTGGACAACATCTAGGCTTGGGCTGATAAGTGGCAAGTAACATTCGCACCAGACAAGTGCCAGGCAATGACCATCTCCAAAAAAAGAGTCTAACCACCTCCCCTTGACATTCAACGGCATTATCATCGCCGAATCCCCCACCATCAACATCCTGGGGGTCACCATTGACCAGAAACTTAACTGGACCAGCCACATAAATACTGTGGCTACAAGAACAGGTCAGAGGCTGGGTATTCTGCGGTAAGTGACTCACCTCCTGACTCCCCAAAGCCTTTCCACCAACTACAAGGCTCAAGTCAGGAGTACGATGGAATACTCCCCACTTGCGTGGATCAGTGCAGCTCTAACAACACTCAAGAAGCTCGACCCCATCCAGCAGAAAGCAGCTCGCTTGATTGTCACCCCATCCACTACCTTAAACATTCACTCCCTCCACCACCGGCGCACTGTGGCTGCAGAGTGTACCATCTACAAGATACACTGCAGCAACTCGCCAAGGCTTCTTCGACAGCACCTCCGAAACCCACGACCTCTACCACCTGGAAAGACAAGGGCAGCAAGTGCATGGGAACAACACCACCTTCACGTTCCCTTCCAAGTCACTCACCATCCTGACTTGGAAATATATCGCCGTTCCTTCATCGTCGCTGGGTCAAAATCCTGGAACTTCCTACCTAACAGCACTGTGGGAGAACCTTCACCACACAGAATGCAGTGGTTCAAGGGCAATTAGGGATGGGCAATAAATGCTGGCCTTGGCAGTGATGCCCACATCCCATGAATGAATTTTTAAAATAAAATTGCCCTCATCAACCCTCTCTGTTACCTCATTAAAAAACTCAATCAAGTTAGTTAAACACAATGTGCCTTTAACAAATCCGTGCTGGTTTTCCTTTATTAATCCACACTTGTCCAAGTGACCATTAATTTTATCCTGGATTATCTTTTCTAAAAGCTTCCTACAAGAAAAATAATTTGGTGAAAAATCAACAGTCGTCATATTTAAATAAATTCTGTTTTAAGATCTGCATTCAAATGGCCTCTAATTATTTACCTCAGTATGGAGCAAGAATAGGAGTTTTTGTGTTCCATAGAACATTCTGAAATGACTGAGATTTTTATCCCTAGGCAACTATTTGAACCCTATATTGAGGTGTGTAGCTGCATTTAATGATATGGATACTACAATAGAAAACCGAAACCCATCTACCTATATAATTGCAAACATTGTGTCTAGTGTGCATCCATAGGATGTCGTATCTTGAAAGTGTAAGTAGAGCATTACACTTTAAATACCACTATCTGTTTTGTTAACTACACCGATTCATTTAAATACTCCCATCGTCAATGAACAGGTAGGAAAAGCTACCATTACCAATCGGGAGCCAGCTACATCCATTATACAAACCAATCAAAACAATATTTTTCAAGCATTTTCAGCAACCATCTAGGCTGCACACAAACCCCCCACCGCCCCCACCCCCCCCCCCCCTGCACACGCCCCCCACTCCCACGCCCCCCACTCCCACGCCCCCACCCCCGCTTACACCCACATTTAATATATAACACAATAAAAACATGAACAATTTTTGAAAAAGAGAAAAATAACTAAAATTACCTGTAAACTTACCCATGGAGTGTAATAATTCTCTTCCACAATGTTTCACTTATGGGCCTACCCTTTCTCATGAACTTGGAGCTTGGCTTATTTCACTTTTCCTGAGCTTGGTTTACTTACCTGGGCCTTCCCGATTTCTTTTTTGTCAAGTCTCAACGCATAACAAGGTCTTTGCCCCTCAAAGCCTCAATTAGAGCCTCTACATGTATTGTCCTTCAGTGCTGCTTTGTGCATGTGTAGCTCAGTCTTTGGCATACTTGCATCTTTCAGACTGTGCATGTTTTCTTCCTATCCCTCTCTACTTTCCATCACAGGCCTGATATCTCCTCAGCCAGGTCTAACTCAGCTTTGTTTTTCTTCCTTTTTTTTATTCGTTCATGGGATATGGGCGTCGCTGGTGAGGCCAGCATTTATTGCCCTTGAGAAGGTGGTGGTGAGCCGCCTTCTTGAACCGCTGCAGTCCGTGTGGTGAAGGTTCTCCCACAGTGCTGTTAGGAATGGAGTTCCAGGATTTTGACCCAGCGACGATGAAAAAACAGCGATATATTTCCAAGTCGGGATGGTGTGTGACTTGGAGGGGAACGTGCTCCATTTTTCCTCATAATTCTTGTGTGTTCTGGGCCCTGACTCTGCCGATGCATCTGAGCTTGGGCCCTGTTGGGGAAAAAAAATCAAATAAAGTCTGGAGTTCATGCAATTCAGTTTATTTCTGAATTCTCCATAGCTAAAATCTGGTTACTAAAAGGTGGTTATGCAACTCTGAATTACTATCCCTCTAAACTTTCCTTGTCTTCCTGTGGGGAGCACTTAGCCTTCGTTCTTTATTCCCCACATTAATGCAGCTGAAGCCAAAAACTCAGCAGAAAAGCCTGCATCACACCAGAGTAGTGGGTTTGCATGTTAGTGTTTCAGTGTATTACTTCACTGTGTCACATATTGTTGTGATCTTAACAAGAGGAAAATGCTGCAGATGCATAAAAGATGAAATAAAAACAGGAAATGCTGGAAAACACTCAGCAGGTCAGGCAGCATCTGTGGAGAGAGAAACAGAGTTAACGTTTCAGGTCGATGACCTTTCATCAGAACTCATCAGAGCTATGATTTTATTCCTCTTTCCCCAACCATCTTGTTGGAACAGTGAATGTATTCATTAACATGGTCACACAGCAGAATCTCTCTTATGTGCTACCTCATGGTATCCACTCGATAATCTGATCGATGGTAACTATTTCTAGAAAAAAGTTTAGAAGCAAAAAATCTTTTACTTCCAACATGTGTGTTAATATTAATGGAACATTTCATTGAGCAGGAGCTTTGGGTGAAACATACCAGGTTTCCTCTTTAGAATGATCAGATACAGTCACAATAATATAATAAGAAGTTGGATGTTAACTGCATTGAGACCACCCATCTATAAAAATCACCTGGTCAATCCCAAAGCTGGCTGTTGTAGATGCAATTCACTGTTCCGACAATCAGAAGTTTACAGGAACCATACAAAATTAAGCGCATCCTACTTTGTGATCTGAGAAGGGCCTTGCTTGCAGCCTCTGACTTTCTGTATCCTTTGTAGACTTGTGCACAATATTGTATTTAACTGAGTGGAGGAGGAAAGAGCAAGGGAACACTACAGTCTCCACATTGGCATTATTATTTTTGCACCCTTCAGTAAAATAATCCATTTATTCGATTAATTTCGTGAATGATACAAAAAAAATAGCAATAGCATTTATTTGAGGGAAGTTTGCCATTGTAGACAATTTTTGGGGAGAGATGACTTACACTGTCTGGATTGAATCTGAATTCATGTCCCAGAGGGGAAGGGGAAGTGATCTAACACACTGTGACACTCAGTCACTCATCAAAGACCAGAGACTTAATTTAATCTTTCTGGGCTAGGTTTGAACCCGTACCCCAAAGGTGAAATAGCAGTGTTCGAACAGATTGTGACACCCAGTCCTTCAGCAGAAAACAGAAAGCTTCATTTCATCTGTCTGGGCTAGATTTAGCCCAATGCCCCAGAGGGGAAAGGAAAATGTTTGAATATTCAGTGACACCCAGTCACCATTAAAGTGCAGAGATACTTGCTTCATTTATCTGGGCTGAACTTGAATGCATGTCAGGGATGGAGGAGAAAGACTGCGAAAACAGAATCATCCAGTTAACATCACAGCGCAGAACCTTCATCCTCTCTTGGCTGGGCTGGAATCAAACTGATAGCCCAGAGATGAAAAGGCAATCATTAATATTCTGACTTCATGCTCCATTATGGTGTTAAATCATATGCACTACACACCCGAATTTCCAAGGTGAGCTGCTGGTGGGCAAGGCTTCCTGACAGAAGCATAGTCAGAAAATTACACTGCACCGCCAGTTCCTTTTCTTGCTTTGTTTTTAATTCTGTTTTTCTCCTCTCAAATATAAAATATAATTTTTTCTCTGGTCCTTTATTTTGTTTGATTAATCGTTCTTTTAATTGTGGTATATTTTTCCCCAATTGTCGCGGATTTAGTGCACTCAAAACGCCTTTCTAATTTTCTCAGAGTTCAGCATATTTTTGGTTGAAAGCATATATCTTAAAGTGGTTGTAAAAACATAATTTATTTTTTCTTCTAGAGTAATTATAACAAAAAAAGGAAAACTTTTTTTTAAATGGCAAATTTCAATAGTTTGTCCACATGCACAATCCTTTACCCAGTTTCTGAACAAAATGGTGATCTACTGTGGACAAATCTTACCTACAACATTGTTTCTCCTCCTTTCACCTGTGTATCGATACTGAATTATGAGAACTGTACCCTCTGACCGAGAAGTTGTTTTATGATTGATGGTTGCAGCATAAAATTAGGATGACTGCACAGTAAACAGCACATTTAATCAGCTCTGTCATTATTTGTTTATTGACATCTGGCATGCAATAGCATATATTACCTGGTGTCCGAAGCATGGTTACGAAGGAGATACAGATGAAAACAAGGAACATTTGATGTCAGAAAAAACACCTGCCTAATGTACGTGTGCTTTTCAGCGAAGTTGATAAACACGGTATTTCATGTATATGTAATTACTTCATTATTAATCCTGCACTGTTTTTTGACTATATCTTGTTCTATATTACTTGTATCAGCCAATTAGACCACATTAAATACTAAGCACTATGAATACAGTCATCCCACTGGCCACTGAGTCTTCAAAATTTGTCCTTCTCAGCAAAACTAGAAGTGGCAGGTAATCTAGCCTGTCATTGGAAAAGATTTGGAACAATATGGGATGACTGGGAGCATCACATTTCAGTAAACAGCCAAAAGATGTCAGAACTGCTACACAGATTACCTGCATTAGGAGAGAGGCACTGAAAATACCTGAATGGCCTCCAGTTTGAGACAGAAAAAGACAAGACTGTTTTTACTGAGATGTGACGATTATGTGTTGGGGAACCTAATGAAATCGATGAATGCGCCATTTCCAACTGTACCCGATGAGATAATAGTCTTATGTACCATGCCTCTGTATTTAGCTAGAAAATACAGCTACAGGCCTCTGGTGAAATTGTCAGCTTGACTCAATTGGTAGAACTCTTGCCTCTAAGTCAGAAGGTCAGGGGTTCAAACTCTATTCCAGAACTTTAGCACATAATTTAGTTGACACATCAGTGCACTACAGAGGGAACATTGTAACTGAACAGAAACTAATTTTGTTCAAATCGAAAAAGAACTTTCGGCCATTGATTTTGGGTTGGAGAAATGTGATCAGTAAACAAGTGGAGAGAAAATTACTGTAAAAAGTAACCACAAACTGCTTGAAGCCATTTTGGAAAAGAGTTGATGCTCCAAAGATTGTTGTTATATTTGCAAAAATAAGAATCCAGACCTCAAAATTCCTTGGGGGTTCCACCGGTCCCCCATTGTAACTCTGGCAGATTTCACCCACAAAGATTTCCTAAACTGGGAGCTCCGACTCCTTAGGCTTGATTGGAACCAGTGGAGGCCGGTAAGCCTCAGCTGACTCAGCTTAGCGGCCTCCACAAAGATGCATGAAGGCCCCACAGGTGGAGTCCAGACCAGGCAGTGGAAAGAGGGACAGATTAGCGCTCTTACCGAGAGGTCCACGGCCAGGGTTGAGGTGGGGTAGCTCGGGCAACCCCATGGGCCGTACTAGAGTTTCTGACAGCCATGGTGAGGCGGGCAGTGGAGATGTGCCTGATGTGGTGCTTGTTCCTGCCTTTCTGATGGTCATTAAGTTTCCCCCCTCCCTCCCAACTGACCCTATGTACTCCATCGGGGTAAGTGCTAGAAGGTACTGGCGGGTGTGATCCTGGAGTATCCATTGGAACTCGACCCATGGATTTTCAGCTTCCTGATGTTTACAAGAGAGGCAAAGAGAGATTCCTTACTAAAAAGTTCAGCAGAGTGCACCTGCCTCACATCCAAAAAGGCCAAAAAATAAGAAAGTTGTGCTAATTAACACAAGATCTAAAACAAAAAATGAATGTGAGAATACTTTCTGCTATTGGTGGATGGAGTAAACAAAATTCCCCAGGCTGCTGGAGTAGTTGAAGGCCTGAAGTTGTTGAAAATAACAATAAAGAAAGGATGGCCTGATACAAATGAAGCAGGTCACCCCACATTGTGGTGTATTTCAACACTAGAGATGAACTGAGCAAACAGTACAGACTGATATTCAAGGGAGATCAATTTGTAACATGGATGAATATGAGAGAAGAAAGATGCAGCATTCACTCAAACCACAAAGGAATCCAAGGTTGTCTTTAGAGAACCAGGGAGATGATTAAGTGACGAGCAAGAACATTGCGATGTACACATCTAGGTTTGATGTATGCAATCAACTTCAAGCCAAGCAGCAAAAGGCATCCTTTCAGAAGTCATCAAATACCAGAAAAGGTCTGTGATCTGTTTGAAGCAAATGGAAGAAATTATCTCCATCTTCTATTACCCTAATTTCTTTGCAATTAATCGACTGATTTTTTTTTAAATGGGAAAGAAGTCCTAGCCAAGATGAAAGCTCATCTTCAAGCCTGGCAGTCCAAACGAAGTTACGTCAGACAGTGGGCCACCATTCAACTCCAGGGAATTTCAAGAGTTGACGTAACAAAATGTGTTCAGTTATGTCACCAGCTCGCTAAAGTATCAACAGTTAAAGGCAAGGCAGAGAACACTTAAAATTACAAAGGTGGTTGTGAAAAAAGCCCACAACCCTTCTCAACTGGTTCATTACACTGGGTGAAATATTGAAGAGCTCATCAGCTAAAAGATTGTTAGGTAGGCAGACCAAGACGTGCTGTTAGCTGACTTCTGAAATTGAGGATAATAAATGATTCAAAGGCGAAGCTTTAACTGAAAACAAACCGGACTCTACATAACAGTACCAAAGAACGTGATAAACTTTGAGAATGAGAAATTGTCAGAATTCATCCAGTAGGGAAAGGGAATGGATGCAAGCAAAAGTGCAACAGTAAATGGATCCCGTCCTTGAAAATAGAAACCAAAGATTCAAAGATCATGTGAACAACCTGACACAAAGAACAGCAGAGCCACCATTTGTCAAGGGTACTGAGAATCGGGTTACAAACCTTGTAACATAAGTGAAGCCACCCAGGCAGTCCACAGTCAAGAAACCACACCACAACAGAGAATAGCAGTAGAATAAAACAAGGCCAATCATCAGCAAAACAGTGAACCAGAACTAAAGCCAGCCAAACAACAGCAATCCCAAATAGAAAAGGCCCCCAAAACCAAAAAGAATAAGCCTTGTACCCCAGCAATAAAGAATAAGAGTTGTGAGAAAACCACATAAGTGATTTTATTTACTTGTGACTTTGTAGATGTTTGAACTGTTCCCATTGGAACTGTGGGACTGTTCAGACTTAATCATTTGTTTTTGATGTAAAGGTTAGTTTTCTTCCGAGGAGGGAGATGTATTGCTATGGAATTGAAGCCTTGAATCGATATGAATCACAAGATGAGCCCTAACTGTTCCCTTTGATCCAGAAGTCGTTTTATGATTGCCAGCTGTAGTGTAGAGTCAAGATGGCTACATAGAAAAGAGCACATTTCACTAGCTCTGAACACTTTGAATCACAGAATTTTACAGCACAGGAGGCTCTCAAAGAGCTATCTGCTTAGTCCTGTTCCCCTGCCTTTCACCCAAATCCTTTCATTTCTTATTTTTCAAATATTTATCTACTTCCCTTTTAAAATTTATTATAGACACTGCTTCCACTCCTATGTCTGATGGGGCATTCCATGTCCAAACAACTCTGCGTTAAAAAAAAACTTCTAACCTCTCCCGTCATTTCTCTGGTGATGATTTTAAGTTTACGCCCTCTAGTTACTGATTCATCGACCAGTGGAAATTGTTTACTTTATGAGAACCCCTCAAATTCTGAACACCTCTACTTTATCTCCTATTAACCTTCCCCAGTCTAATGAAAAGAGCCTCCGTTTCTCTAGTCTATATTCATAACTGAAACCTTTCATCCCTGTGATCATCAGTTGTTCATTACTAAGTGTCAATAACAAATGTTACAAACTGCATTCAAAGTGTGCAATGGCAGTATGGGGCAGAAGAGGTACTTTAGAGCACTTGCCCACAAAGGAGCGGGCCTTGTCCATAATATGAGGTCAGCTCATTATAATATTTAAATTCCCCCCCCCCCCAGTACCTTGGTCAGTATGTTTTGGGAGAGTGCATAGTTTGCAGGGATGGTATTTCCAGCACCAGAAGCTTTGCATGTAACTTTTCTATGGGAGGTGGAGGAGGGGGAGGAGACAAAGGAAGGAAGGATGATAGCAGCAGCAGCACCTTGGTCTTTGAGGCCAAAATTCACAAAAGGAGGTGGACTGGGTAACCTTAATGGAAAGTGAGGGCCACTTTGGGGGGAAAATACTTCTTGTTTCAACATCCGTTCCAAATGAGTGCTATGCATCTGGAATGGTACTCGGGCTTCCAGTTGCTTTATGTAGAAGCTCCCTTCACATCCATAAAGTCTGAGGCTTGAATTAGCCTTGCGCACAATTTGTGCTCTGGTTCCCAGCACACTACATGCCAGCTGCATGCATATGGGCATGCTGAGAACCTGAGGTGCGTTGAAGGCCTTGTTCCTGATAATACAGGGTGCCCATCATGGCATTATCAACCCCTAGGACTATACATATCGTCTAGATTTGCAACACAACTTCCACCAGAGTTTAGCTCATACACTAATCAAAACTCAATACAAGAGAAAGCAGGAAGCAGCAGCCAAGCGCTTCCCCATGGAAAAACTGGAGAGAGGGCGAGTCAGGGCCATACACACACCTCCTGACAGCAGACTTAACAACTGCATTGGCAGAGGACTTGGAGCAAACCTGCCTGCATTCTTGGCCAAAAAATGATACTTGTTGCAGGGAGACTAATAGTCAAGAAAAACCTGCAATGGAAAATATCACAATAAATGCGATTTAATGATTTTGGTTGGAATAGGAATTTGAATTTTTATATCTTATGAAGGAAGGCTGGTAGGACCTATAGAATAGACTATGCCACTTCAATTAGAAAACAAATCCCATTATGACAAAATTCTAATGCATCACTTTCTGTATTAAGTATTTCACACCCCATGAGCTTTATTAAAACATGTTCCCCTACTCTATGATGTGATAAATAACAGATTTTATTCTCCCCTCTTCTGACTCTGGAGACATGCAGCTGCTACAGTTGCTCATTTAATGTACATGGAGGCTCTGTCCTCGAATTGTTATCATTGGATTGTGGATTGTTAATTTTCCTAAGTCCAAGATATTATAGAGCCACAGTACATTGATTCTGCCAACACTGGGATTTCATCCATTGTCTCGTTGTAGTGAAACGTGTTATTTGGCAAAACGATATTGCCACATCTAGTGCACAGAGGAAATCTTTGCCCATTGTATCTCATGGAGAGGTCAGATGCAGCAGATGCTTCTCCATAATGGGGGATGGGGGTGAAAAATCTATAGGGTGGGTATCTCCTGATAGCTCACTCCAGAATGTCCTTTGCACAGACACATGACTTCAGATCTGCTTTATTGATCAGAGAATGGTTTAAAGGACCAAAAAAAATCATCTCTATTAATTTTTCCAGATTAAAGTAATTGCTTTAATGTATAAACTTCTCTGCCCCAGCACTACTCTGAAAGAATAGTCTGTTGAGACACAGGTACTTATGAATTGATTCATACAGCAGTTGCGATAAGTTTGTCTTCTAGCCTTCATTTGAACCTTATTTTGGATCCAAGTCTCCCTGTTCCCCCACCCCCACACTACTGCCCGAGCTTCAATTTCCCCAACTCATAGTCTCCTTCTCTCTCCCTGCCCGAGCCCAAATCCCCAGTCATCTGTCTCCCTCACCCACGACCCCCAGTCCACTGTCATCTCTTCCAGCCCCCTTCCCCATAGTTCCTGTTCATTCTCTTCCAACCCAGCCCCGCACCTCTGACCCCGCTCTCTCAACGCCCTGCACCCCCCAGACTCCTGGCTGTTTCTCCACCAGCCAGTCCCATTTATGGTCACCCCTAAGCGGGGACCGGCTCTCTGCAGTGGCGGGAGGCTTCCCTGCAATGGCAGCCAGTAAATTAATGAAGAGGTGGGGTTGCTGTTGCAGCAAGAAATTTAAAGGGCGAAGTTCACCCGGGTTGTCTGAGAGATTCATGGCCCATTCTAGGGTACCCCTGGACAATCTCGGAGGGTTGGCAACCATAACAATACCTCTCCAGTCGTTGATATGCTCAACCGCTCCCTTATCTCCACCTTTGATGCCCTTGTCCCCAACAAAACCTTCACCAACTCCCATCTTAGTCGTTTTGGTGTGGCCTTCCAACTTTAGTCTCTCAAGTGCAAGAGGCACAGGCTTGAGCGTTTCTCGTGCACAACTGGCTTAGCCATTCATCACCAAATCTGGTTGGACCACATTAAGAACTATTGGGCCTCCCTCTCCTCCGCCAAAACCACCCACTCCTCCAGGATCATCCTGGAGAGCAAAGGTAACTCATGACTTCTCCATTACCAACCGTCTCTTTAAACTCCTCACCCCTAACAAGTGTGAGGAGCTCATGGATTTCTTTGCACCAAGATAGAGCTCATCTGCTCAGCTGTTTTCCTCCCTTTTCCCTTTCCCACTAAACCCTGTCAATGAATTGCTGCCTCTCCCTCGTTCTCTCTGAGCTCATTTTGTCCACGAGATCCACTTCTTGCCGCCTGACCCTGTTCCCATTAAACTGCTGATCACCCAGCTTCCCTTCCTGGTCCCCATGCTAGCTGATACTCTAAATGGTTCCCTGTCCTCAAGCTCTGCACCCTCCCTTTAAAAAAAACACCATTATCAACCTCCTGTTTGAAAAAGCCATCGTTAACCCTTTTATCCTTGAAAACTACTGCCCATTTCCAACGTCCCTTTCCTCTGCAAAATCCTTGACCATTTTGTTGCCTCCCAAATCTGTACCCATTTCTCATGCATCTCTTTGTTTGAATCTCTCCAATAAGGTTGCTGCCCCTCGCACAGCACCGAAATGGCCCTAGCTGATGTCATGAACAATATTCTCTGTGA
The DNA here is from genome assembly GCF_035084215.1 of Heptranchias perlo. Classification (NCBI taxonomy): domain Eukaryota; kingdom Metazoa; phylum Chordata; class Chondrichthyes; order Hexanchiformes; family Hexanchidae; genus Heptranchias; species Heptranchias perlo. The sequence goes on along the minus strand of NC_090342.1, from coordinate 36,535,702 downwards.
CTGTGACCATGGTGCATTATCCCTCCTCCATGCCCTTGAGCTCTCTGCAGCCTTTGTCACAGTTAACCACACCATCCTCCTCCAATTTCTTTCCTTCGTAGTCCATCTCGGTCGGACTGTTCTCACTTTTTCCATTTCTACCTATACGATGTGTAGTCAAAACCTCTCCAGAAATGGTTTCTCTACCTTTCCATGCACTGTTATCTCAAGTCCCCCAAGGATTTATCTTGGCCCCGTCCTCCTTCCTCATCTATATGCTGCAACATCATCTACAGACATGGGGTCAGCTTTCACATGTAAGCTGATGACATCCAGCTCTACCTCTCTACCATCTCTCGACCCCTCCACTGCCTCTATGCTGTCAAACATCTTGTCCAACATCCTGGGATTGTCTTAGTAAATCTTCTCTGTACCCTCTCCATCCTTCCTAAAACAGGACACAATGGGAGGGATTTTCCGCTTCATTACTCCTGACACTGATCATCTTATCAACAATGAACTAAATATGACCTACTGTTACAGTGCCATTTAGAGGTACACTTCCAATACAGTCTTCGAAAGCATGACTACCTGGATTTCAATCTCATATCTGGAAAGACTATTTTCTTTTAGCAGATACCATATTCAAATACTGGTGGTCTCATGACATCACCCTATGGGGTAGGTATCACACATGCTGTTATAATACAAGGTTATATTTGAACCCTGGTCATTTACCTCATTAAGAAGAATTAAAAAGATAATTAATTGTTAATTTGGGAAGATAAAGTCAGTATTCAAGCTGTAAAATTTCAATACTTGCCTATAGACATAATTATTTTCTCCATACCTTGGTTCATATCTCTTATCTCCAATGCCACCGATGGGGGGAGTTTTAATGGGAGGTTAAAATAACAGCTTTTTGCATCCTGGCTCCAACGTGCCCACTTCTGAGTTTAACCCAAGCCAGTTTGTATGCGTGTGCACAATAGACACCAGAACGTCCAGCTCCCACTTAAAACCAGTGGGCCGATACTTAAAAGAACAATGTACTTCGTTGACATACTTGTGGTACTTAATTCTTTGCGAATTGGAAAGCTTAAAATGAATTCAGCCTTACCTGTTCAGGTTTCCCATCGCTTCTGATTCACGTCAGGTGAAAGTAGGCGGGAAGGGCTGGATCCATGAGGTGAGTGCCTTTATTGCACTGATTGTGGGCCAGGAGGAGCAGGAGTGCTTCATCCAGGCCCAACAGGTTCACCTGGCCGACAGGACCCCCGTGATCGGCCGATCCACCTCCCCCCCCCCCCCCCCCAATGGTGGACTCCTCCCTCCAACCTCCGACTGCACCCAACCTCCAATCTCGTCTTCCGATCTCTAATCTCTTTGAGTGACCTCCGATCTCCTCCCAACATCAGACCCCCCGATCTCCAAGTCCTGGTATCAAACCCTCTGATCTCCATCTCCCAGCCTGCGATCTTCTCCCCCCCCCCCCCCCCCCCCACCAACCCGATGTCTTCCCTGGCCCATCCAATGTCCTCCCAGGCCTATGATCCCTCCCTCCGAACTCCGGCTGTGGCCTGCTACCACAGGCCTTCCTGCCCGACAACCGGCCAGCCTGTTAATCAGGCTGGCTGCCAGGCGCGAACCTGGAAGTAAAATTTGTTGACCTCATTAAGGTCGCGATCGCAGATTTTGGGCCGCCAACTTACCTTCCAGGTTTTGCAGCTGAAAATCTTCTCCCTGCTCTCTTCCCGGCTCGAGGTCAAAATCATGCCCAATGTGTCTGTCTGGACTTCCCTTACACTTGTCTTTGATCCTCCTTCCCCATATGCCTCCCTTTGTTCCTCGTCAGGCCTGACTTGTTCAGTATGTCTGTGTATGTGTCTGTTTCTCTGACACTCCCAGCTGTCAAATATTAGGGCTGGGATTCAGCACTACTCCCTTTCCTCCCTGAGAAAGCTAAGGATTGCCAGGAGACGATAGGGCTAATCCACCCTCCCAAGTGCAAATAAAAGTTCTGTATTTGAAGCGATACAAATAGTCTTATGTGGTTAAAACAATCTGTTTGAATGCTTTTTGATTAACAAGAACCACTTGAAGTGAACAGGTTTCCAGTACCCAGTTTACATGGATTGATGCCAAAATCCAACCTACATTTACCGACATAAATCATTATCAATTATGCATGCCAAATCAGTGCTATTTTTAACTAGATTCACTCCCCTCTCCACCCTCCCCTTGAGAGAAAGGTTTCATTGCTAGTGTCAGTATTGAGCACATGCCAGCATTAACTGTAGGTGGAGCTGCGGACGTTTCTCCACGTTCAGATTCTTGCACCTACCCCCCACATTGACTGCCTTCCTTTCTAATTGCAGTATAAACCCTCTAGAACAATTATGGATGTACACATACATCACTTTTGTGAACCAGTACAAAAAAAATCTGCATCTCGCAGCACTGACCTGGAGTATAAACAGGATGGCTGCATTTAATCCAGCTGTGCAGGAATGAATACACAACCCAGATCACAGCACTGCATTGAACTTTAAATAAAAACTGCATCTGGATTAAGTATCCACTTAACAGAAGTAAATGGAATCTTACACCTCAGTCAACCACCTTTAGATATGGTCATAGACTGATTGTTCTGATTGTGCGAAAGGCACATCAAATACTACTCGAATTGAACAGTCATTTCTCTTAAAAGAATTGTCATTCAGACTGCAAATGCAACATTAACTATGTTAACCAGGCAAGCCAGTGATAGACAGCTCCCCTGATATTCTAGTGGGTAAAGGCACCACCTGGTGAGCTACCATGCTCTACAGAAAGTCCCAGATTTAATTCCCAGTCTGTTAAACTAGCTGATCTCAGATGAGATGCCACAATTGCCTCAGCACTCTGGGGCTTTGGAGGGGGAAAAAAATCAGTCGAGGGTCCTGCTCATCATTTCTGTCCAGTGATTCCTGTTGGAAAGTTCATGTGTGGACATTGGGTAAGGGCAGGATGAGGCTTAGTTGTTATGTCATGTATGGTCAAATAACCCACTGTCACTTGGGCAAGGTACTGGATAGCTGCCAGCCTCTCTGGAATCATCCCCTACCAAGGGTCAGTGCCCTTCACAAGAGATGGGGGAAATTGATTTGTCATTACTTCTGTTCTGTAATGACCATGTGATAGCACTGTCTGTGTCTAGGCTTTACACAGAAGGAAACCTGTATTAGTATACAATAAATTCTATTAGTACTGCAAGTGTAACATCAAGTCCAAAGCACAGAAACAGGCCATTCGGCCCAATTGGTCCACACGAGCCTCCTCCCTCCCTACTTCATCTGACCCTATCAGAATGCCCTTCTATTCCTTTCTCCCTCATGTGCTTATCTAGCTTCCCCTTAAATGTATCTGTTATTTGCCTCAACTACTCCTTGTGGTAGCGTGTTCCACAATCTTACAACTCTTTGGGTAAAGAAGTTCCTTCTGAATTCCCTATTGGATTTATTAATGATTATCTTATATTTATGACCTCTAGCTTTGGACCCTCCACAAGTGGAAACATTTTCTATACATCTATCCTATCAAACCCATTCATTAACTTAAAGACTCCTATCAGGTTACCCCTTATTCTTATCTTTTCTAGAGAATAGAGCCCAGCTTGTTCAGCCTTTCCTGATAAGTATATCCTCACAATTCTGGTATCATCCTTATGAATCTTTTTTGCACCTTCTCCAATCGATATCCTTTTTATAAGTGTGGTCTAACCAAGGTTCTATACAAGTTTAACACAATTTCTCTGCTTTTCAATTAACCCTAGTGCTTGATTTGCCTTTTTTATGGCCTTATTAACCTAATTCACTACTTTCAGTTATTTGTGTATCTGTACCCCTAGATCCGTTTGATCCTCTATCCTATTTAGACTCTTATTATCCAAGCAGTATGTGGCCTCCTTATTCTTCCTACCAAAATGCACCACCTCATATATCTATATTGAAATTCATTTGCCAATTATATGCCCATTCTGCAAGTTTATTGATGTCTTCTTGAATTTTGACACATTCTTCCTTTGTATTAACTACACTCCCCAATTTGGTGTCCTCTGCAAATTTTGAAGTGCATCGGTGTGCTTCTGGATCTTCAAAGTACACTTAATATTTATATATGTGTATCAGTAACAAACATTTAGAAATGAAGACAGCAAGAAAATCCAAGTGGTCCTGCACTATTAACTTACTAGGAAATCATAGTTACTCCATCTCCAATTCATTCCCTGCGGATACACCAAGGTTACCTTGTCTCTAACTCTTACACTGGATATTGCAGTTCAATTCGCAGTCATAATTAGTCTATGGCAACTCCAAATATGCCACAGTTGCTCTATCTCCAATTTACTCCACACATTTATTATGATTTGCAAACCAGACACATGTTACTGTATCTCCAACTGAATGACTTCAGATATAATCAGATATTTCCAAATTATTGAGGATACCATATCATTATTCTACCTCTGACTCCATCAGATAACCTCCTGGGGTTATATTTTCCTCCATTTTCTGATTTTACTGAAAATGTAGAAATATGTATAAATCAGGAAACGCTGCTTTATAATCACATTTACCTTTTTTGCTAAAATGAAAGAAAATAGACCCTCAATTATTGTATCTCTGACTCACTCAACTAACCTCAGTTATGTCACCTGGCAACCTCCTTGTTATATCTCCCACTCGTTTGGTTAACCCTACAGTTATCCTATCCCCAAGTCATGCTGGCAACTTTGTAGTTCTTAAGTTACTGACTCACTTTGGTAACATCACAATTACTCTAAATGCTTAATTCCCTTGATCTATGTTTTATATTGTAGGCACACCCTACTTAGTATGCATGATCTGTAATACTGGATCTGTACTTTGATTTCCAGATCATGAAATAACCATTCACTAGAGAATAATTTGTCATACATGAACCCAAGTCCATAGTTTGTTGCAACAATCTTTCACCATGGTAATTAGACACAGCCCAATTATGTGATAAGGAGATTGGTTCTAATGGTTTATTATCAGATGTTTATACCTCAGTTGGCTGCCAATTTATTCTATTTAATTTTTGTCCATTTGAACTACTGGACTTGCAGGTGCACTATTGTTTTTGCCTCTATTACAAAGAACAAACTGTTAACAAAACTCTCAAATATGAAGCCAGTCGGCTGTGAGGGTGCTGAGATTTTTTTCCATTCCTCTCCCCCCCAGCACCATTTTTAAAACTGTTTTTGTCAATCCCTGTTGTCCAGTCTCTGTCACTACACTCTGTAATGGGAACACAAGCAGCCCTAAGTGCTGTGCCCTCTGAGTTGACCTTCTCTGTAAGGAAGTACCTAGTTTTTGCTCTCTCGTCCTGAGGAAACCTACATCTCATGATTCAGTGGTGCAATATATTAGTACACCAGCATTCTGCCTTGTCTAAACTGCAGACTTTGAGAATATTCAGTGCAATCATCAAGCAGAAGGTTCTGTGTGAAGATCACACCCTTTAGTCTTCAAATCTGTTGAATCAAAACTCTTACTAGCATCATAGAATGCTTTGTTGCTTCATGTTAACCATACATTTCTGATCTGACCAATATCCAAATGCCTGGGTCAGAACAAGAATATATTTCATAAATCAGTATATTGTCACTGTTAAATTAGTATTTCTGATGAAATGTGTTGATTATTGATCATTTTGTTCTGCTTTTATTAAGGCTTCTGACTTAAAAGAAAATTGAGCCAAATACCTGGCTGCCAATCAATCTAATCAGAGCAGACACGGAAACAATTCAATCCCCAGCCTAATTAGCAGTGGAATCGACAACATTTTCCCCAACACCTTGGAGAATGATGCCTTCTTAATTATTTATCAGAAAATATAAAAGCCAACAGTATTTGATTAAAGTTGATTTCCACTCTCAACAACAAAAATAAAAAATGAGTTTTTTGCCATTTCATATCAACAGTTCAGGTTTTCAAATTATACTAAAGACATCTAGTGGCAATTGATGAGAGTTGCTCTAATAGTCTTAAAAACAATCAAATCACTGTTAAGCTCAGAATGCTAAAATGTGTTTAACACCTGCATCTAAATATTGGAATGGTAACATCCAGTAAGGTGTAGTCTATCAATGTGTACCAATTAGATATTTGCTTTGTAGCCAGGACAATATTACTAGATAATGCAATAAAATATATATTAAAAAAAACTTCTCACTATTTGATTTTAAGCATTGCAAGTAATTCCATTCTCATACCCTCCCATAAAACATTAGTATATTATTGTGCAGTTATTCCATAATATTTAATCAATGGAATGTCTGCACTAATGTAGTGCAACTGTCAATAACAGAGCATGCCACTCTGACCAGGGGTTTATTCTCAGTATCCCTTGGAATACCACAAATTAATGGTAAGTGTCAATTAAAATATGAGTAAAAGGGTGTACTTTACTCTTGGGAGTCCAGATTTACATAAAATACTGGAACTATACTGCTGCTGTTTAACATTACCTGGATGCCTGGATAAAATTACTAGGTCACCTTGCTGGTTTGTACCTATACATTATTCTACATATTATAGTATAGAAAGAAATTTGGTTTTAACCTTGATGTAATTTTTAAAAAGTTAATCTTAACCAGATTGAACTTGTTAGATTGTAACGATCATATTCTGCATTGTATAAAATAGTTTGACATAGTGCTTTTAAGATAAGATCTATTCTAAGATCTGATCCTATCAGAGTGGCCATTGAGTATCTAGATCCCTATTGTAGACAGGAGTCTCCAGTAATTAAGGAATAGTTGTAGATCTAGTATCTATCGCTGTCTCTAAATCTACCTTTCGTTAATAAAAATTGACTTGACTGAAATCCCTCTGTAAGGCAGCTTGTGGGTAACATTATACACCACAACCTGCCCAGTGCTGGTTATGTGGTCACATGTTACCCTTTCATACACAAGACATTATGAACCTGGAATGGCTGCTAGTTGTTTCAACACATTTTTGGTGTTAATGGACTCACACACTAGAAACCTCGTTATGAAATGGCTCTGTTTGGTGAAAACAATTATTCACAAGTCATGAACATGATTGCATAATTATTGACCTATTTTGTTATTTGGGGATGAAGGGTGTCTTATCACCAAGGGGTGAATTTAATTTTATCTGGCATCTTTAAGGACTCTAGCCTGCCCAGGGCACACATGCACTTTCTTCCCAGCTGTTTGCTGAGGGATCAGGTATGTGTATAAAAATGAATTTCAGCCATACTTGTACCTTTCCTTTTAAGAGACATTTAGAAGTATCTACTGCAAATACCCTAACCCCAGCATACGCAGAGTTAATTAAAATATGATATTTTATATATGTGTGAATTAGATTTGGTGAAAGACAATTTGAAATAGATGCATTTCTAATGCAGAAGATGCATCTACTAAAGATTGCAAATGGATGAGTTAAAATTGTCTGATATAAAAAGTTGGCGATAACAGTTTGTGTTTGAGATTCAAGTGCAGACATATCCTACTTAATGGGGGTCTGCTTTTGGCTTATATTGAAATATATCCTCAAATTAAAAATGATGTATTCCCCCATTCTCAGTTCTAGCCATCATCTCATCTCATTTCTGTTTGAATGTTATCATGTGAAGCTGACTCTGACATTCCTCGCACTGGAAGGGCAGGAAAGTGACCAAGGCTTAGGAATTTTTGATTTACAGAATACAAAATGGGAATACTGTCCCAGGAGTGGTGACATCCATTTCCTTGTCTCCTCCCCATTTACTCCATTTCTGACATGAGCTGCATATTGGCCTTGTACTGAAAAGATTTGTTCTAAAAAAACCTCCAGCATTTTAGTAGGGTATTTGTTCTGTGTCTTCCAGTGAAGTTAGCCGAAAATAGTAAACTCAAGATGAAAATGACCTGCTGTCTTTTTTAAATAATTTGAGTTCTAATTGACTTGAAATTAATAAAAATTGCATTTTAAAACAAAATTAACCTATGATGGATTTAGGAAGGAGCAGTTATAAAAAGCAGACAGCACATCGCCCATCAATACCTCACGTACAATCTGATGATATTCAGAGTTGTGCCAGAAGGTACTCCGGGCAGCTTGAGGCCATTTCTACCTCAAGAAAGAAAACCCACCAGGGTAAATTTAGGAATACTTATTAAAATGGTGGCTGGAAAATTCCAGGCTGGGGGAACCACAGCAAAGCTCTTTTCTTTTTCAAAGGCCATATTCGACCAAGAAGTTGTTAAAAGAAAAATGTTTTGCTACATTTAATATCTGTTCAAAACGAAATTCGGGCCTGTTAAAATAACGCGAACTGAACTGCCTTATGAATTAAAAATTATGAAAGCGGGTGTGAAACCTTTAAAATGCTCATTAAAACACGGGTTATTTTTTTTAAAAAACAGCGTATTGAAATCACTTTCACATCTACTGCAACTTGTAAAATTATTAATTTCTTTTCCCTACCCACAAATTTTTTGTAACTGCTGTTGTGAGTCAGTCTAGGAGCAGCCTTGCTTCCTTCTGCTTGAAAAGCCGATTAAACGCACTCAGAAGTGGACAGGAATGCTAAAACAAAACTCGGGGCAGGACGAGAATCCTGAGGGAGCCGCACACTAAGCCATTTGGTATGCATGAGCGGGCAGGCAGAAAAGGAGAGCGCTGTAGCTTTTTAACTTTGCCCAACAATGCAGCGCCAGCATCAGGCTCGCCCAGCCCATCAACCTCCCTTTTTTTTCTCGCCCCCCCCCCCTTTTAATAAAATGCGCCAGAAATCATCTGGAAAGTTGCAGGATATGGTATCTAATGTAGAGAGTAAGACCATCCGGATGAAAAGGAAACCTGATCAGACAGAGCAGGGCTCCACAAAGCTGCCCTCGATTACATCTCGCCACTGACAACAAGGCGCCATTGGCCCACTTCCACCACCGTACTTTTCAAAATGATCACACACAATGGGGGCACTGACACTTCTTTTTTTTCCAAAACATACTTCATATTTTCCCGTCTTTATTATATAAATATCAGCTTTTTTAACGTTTACTGTAAGAATATAAAACGTTTAAGTATCATTTACAAATTCACATACAGTACAATTCAAATATAGGTTGATCAGCAGGATATTTTTTTCCTTCAGCAACTGCCTGTCTCTGCATCATGGCCCTGACAGGCATTCAATCCTCGGGAATCGATGATTCTTCACTTGACGTGGTCGTCCTATTTAAGGTAGAACAGGCTTTAATAATTTCTGAAAAGAGGGGAAAAAAAAGAAGTCCCCATAACTGTTGTAAATGTTGACCAAAAAAAAAAGCCTGTACAGCTGCCAGCTCAAGGCGTCTAGATTCCAACTTCAGTTATTTTTTTTGCTTCCTTTGCATAAAACTATAGTTTGTGGTTTTGACTTGGGTGCAGCCAGGACTGCGAAAACCAGCGTCATGTGTGCTTCATAGATTCTTTGTAATTTTTTTCCAGCCAACTTATTTTCATTGAATTTATATATATATTTTTTTGTCCGCAAAAGGGTAGTAACGCTGTAGACCAACCAGAGGAGGGGATGGGAAACGTTGCTCTAGGCACAGATCGTACTGTGTAACTCCTCAATTTCAGGGCACAAAAAAAAAACGAGGTAGCCTTGAATGTGTCTATCAGCAATATGCATACCATCTACAAAACAAAAAGTATGAACCAGATTCCAGAACCAACTGTGACCAGCGTCAAAATTACTTTTTGTTTTGTTGTGAAAACTATGTTGAAGGATGGGAATACTGCAACTTATTTGATAGCACAGTGTGGAAATAATTTGTCGTGTAAGTTACAACAAAACGAACACCATTTTTGTTTTCTGCGGTTTTAAAGTCATAATTTTTGGAGAAAAAACAACAGAATATTCCTGTTTTGACAGCAATGGCGGCGATTCTTAAGTGTTTGTTTAAACAAAAATTTTCACCTTACTTTTTCACTTTCAGTCATCTGCCAGAGTCCCAAGTTAAGAACTTTAAGGCAGGGCAGTTGCGTTATTCTTTCCAATCCCCTTTTGGTGATTTTTGTGCAGCCGTACAGATCAATGCCCGTCAGCTGGGTCAAGTGGTCAGCTATGAGCTCCAGTCCTTTGTCTGTAATCCGCACACACTGGCCGATATTTAGGGTCCTTAATTCGTGCATCTGCCGGGCCATTTTGTTGATGCCGTCATCACTTATGTGGCAGGAGCAGAGGGAAAGCGATTTGAGCTGATACAAGCCTTGCGCGATGTAAGCCAGGCTCTGATCGCCTATCTTATCGCAGAAGGAAACGTCCAACCCGGTCAGTCTCAAACTGCCCATGGCTAAATGCATGATCCCGGTATCGCTGATGTTGTCACAGGACCTCAGGTTGAGACTCCACAAACTCGTCATGTGTGATAGGTGCAACATACCCGCGTCTGAAATCCCCCCGCAGAAACTCAGGTTGAGTACCTTGAGTTTGGTCAGGCCTTTGGAGATGTGTTTTAAGGACAGATCCGAGAGTTTCTGGCAGTCTTGTAAAGTCAGATACTCCAGGTTTAAGCAGCCTTCCGCAGCGCTTCTAGTCATGCCTGCCAAATGGCCGATCCCTACGTCCGAAACATGCCGGCAGCTCCTCAAATTCAGGCTCTTGAGTCTGTGCAAGCCCCAGGCAATAAGCAGAAGGCCGGTGTTGGTGATATTGCTGCAGCCGCCCAGCTCCAGCACCTCCAGGTTCTTGAGATATTGTGCGATCCTGCCCAGGCTGCTGTCCGTGATCTGTTTGCAGAGACTAAGGTTCAGCACGTTGAGAGACGGGATCTCTTGCACGAAAGCGTGTCCCAGGCCGATGTCTGTCAAGTTGTAGCAGCCGCTGAGGTTGAGGCTCTCGATGTTGGGCATGCCTTGGATCACATAGCTCAGGCTGCGCCGCAGGCTGAGGATCTGCACCCGCCTGATGCCCCTCGCCTGCAGACTAGGGAAAAGGGAAGGGTTGGCTCTCCTCAAATGCAACTTGGCTTCAACCCCCCTCCAGACGGATTTGTGGTAAGCAGCGTCCCTCCAAGCCGTACACACTTGTGCCGCTCGCCCTTTGTCCCTCACGTCCAAATAACTGAAGATCATGGCTAAAATCTCCGGGAAGAGACACGAGATGTGCGTCTCCATATTTTTTGACCGATTTCCCACTGGCCCCTCTCCCTTTCTCTCGCTCTCTTTTTTTTTGCCAATCGATCAATTCGCGATCCCCGGGACTGCGTCACGTGACCCGTCTGCTGCTGCTGGTTGCGCAGTCGGATTCAAACACTAAACCCCGTCGGCGCATCCGAAAAACCCAGCTTTAAAACTCTCGGGTCTCGGCCCAAAGGCACAGCTGCCGATGCATTTTCATCGAGGCTTGCATTACTTTAAAATTTAAAAATAACCCGGGCTGCTAACTTTTTTTTTATTATTGTAACCAACCCCCCCCCCCATATCTGAGCTCTCACGCCCGGCAGCCGAAGGGCTTCCTGCGGCCTTTGTCTGATCTTTTCAAACCAACTTGGCAGGCGCGCAGCATTTTCCATTGCGGGGGTGTCCCCGGAAATTAAAAACAGAAAAGAATCGCATTGCCAGAACTCAAACCTCATGCTTTGCTTAGAAAAGGGTTGATGTGCCCATTTAGTCTATGTGCTTTTGTTTAAAAGAGAAAAATAAACGATCGAAGAGTTAAAACATTACGTCGGGTGTGCTCTGACTCCCCCCGTCGTTGAGCGTGCAGTTGGTCTCGCTCAGATGGAACGGTAAGAATAGTTCCCTAGGTAACCAAGTTCTTACAATTCAGTTCACTTTACATTAACCCTTTGGTTCCCTGTGTACAGGACACTTGGAAATCCCCAAGATTACCGGGCAGCAGTGAAGTGCGCACGTTTCATTGTCAATTGCTCTCTATTTAAATTAAAATGAACACATTTCTGATTTTAAGGACGGTGATTGTTCAAATTCTTAAAAATCTGGATTTAAATCATTCAGCAACCCCCAGATTTTCGAAATAATCGAGAACACATTGCACAGTGACCACGTAACCTTTTAACACAAAATAATGCAGATTATTGATCCGATCTTTGCATGAAAATCTGGACACATAATTTTCTACTCTTCGCATTTCAGACTTTAAAGGCTCTTTTTAGCGCGAATCAACTCATCAGATGTACTTAACTACAGATCGATTGTACGTAATTGCAGTATTTTTACTCCCGAGAACAGAACACATTGGTACAGATTTATAACCCCGAAAAATTAAACAAAAACACATATTTTCCATATTTGATGCAATGGTTGTTGATTAATTTTAACTTTATTTCCCCCAGCTATTTAAATGACATTCGTGGCATTTTTCTGTTACTTTGTTAATTGTGAGTAACTAAAACAGATTTGCATTTCATATAAAATCTTTAGTTTTTATAATATCTTGACCTTGTTTTATGTACTTGTATTATTCCTGGACATGTTACCACAGATCACATAATAAAATTATCTTTATCGTTTGAAGAAACGACGGCGCCGCTCCTTAACCCCAAACAATATATAAGAAAACACGTTGTGATTAAGGTGTGAAACTAGCCATGTTGTCAACCCGGATGCCTAACATCAAAGAGTTAACTTAAAAAAAACAAGGGAGACAGAAAGAGGCCTTTAAAGGGACGGGCGGGGGAGGAGACTGTCACCAGTGTGGTGGGATCGTCTAGCAGAGCGCATGTGCGACACTTTCAAATTGGCCCGAGGATGAGCAAAAAAGGGGGAAGTGACAATTTTTGTTGTGTCAAAGTATAAGTAAAAATTCGAATGACACAACCATGTTTGAAGATGAATAATGCCTGTACCTTAATGATTGCGGGTATATTCTTGTCAATTTATTCCATATATATCTGTGACAAATTTATTGGGGGTTTGGACGCAGTGCATGCACGTTGTGCACAGTGTTCACCCACCATCAGTAGAAAGGCCTATTAAAGAAATCCAGAGGATGGGCTTTTGGGATTGCAGGAATTTTTTTAGGGGGCAGTAAGGTACAAAAATGAGTTTCTCGCTATATTTCCCTTAAATTATATATGTACATTTAGTCAGAAAGATAATAGGTGATTTTGCAGAAGAGAGCAAGGAGAGTAGGAGTTTACGTGGGCATGTGCTAAACTCAAAGGAAAACACCTTCCGGTTAATTTCGGTAATGGTGCAAAATGTTTTTTATATTTCAATGTAATGAATGCAGGTTCTCTTTACTTCCCCCGCCCCGGTGGGTGAAGGTGAGACTCGTCTGTCCATACGTCATATTGTTGGCTGTTAGAAGAAACCACGCCTTCTCATCAATTTTGTCTTTTTCCAAGTTGTTGTTCTTAATCAACTTTAATGGGAACAAATAATAGACTGCCCCCTTTGGGCTGGCCTGGATAAGCAACAATTCCAACTCCAAGTGTTGGCTAAATTATGTTTTAATATAACTGGTAATTTTACACGGGAATCTTATCAAAAAAAATTTGGAAATAATAATTCATCTCTCTGCTCCCTCCTTATTAAAATAAGGTATGCGTTACACTTTCGTTTATGCTATTGTTTTAATTTGCTGCACCTCAGACTAAATTAAAGTTTACTTTAATTTGGAAATCTTTGCAAAAAGGCAACTTTTGGCAGTGTCTCATAGAGTTGGCTAAAACTTATAGACTCATAATACTAGTGAGGTGTTGAAAGTCTTCTCAAATACAACCGTAAAGGCAAAGCAGTTAGCCTTCTATCTCTTGCCTTTACATAATGAGAAATTTCCTGCAATTGGAAGCTTTTGCCTGTTCAAAGCATTGAACACAATGCTAGAGATATAAGAAATTCATTTTTTGTACAGGATAAGACATAAAAAGGAGCCCATGATGTAATAGAAAACAGAATTGCTGCTCTATCGGGCATAAAAAACATTTTCCTTGATGTGTTGTAAATATTTGGATTTTTGACTGGATGTAAAAAGAAAGAAATTCTAAATTATTTTACGCAGATACTTTTTGCTTGGGTGCACTCATGAAATGCATTGGAAAGTGCTTACGTTTGAGTTAAAGAGAGTGACTAGTGATTCTCCAGTTACTTGCATGTAAGTGATCTTATGATCATCAACTGTAAAGTTTTGGAATCCGGGAAACGTTCGACCTTTCCATTGGAAAGGCGTTATCAGGCGAGACAGTGAAAGTTGCTTTGGGCACGCCAATCCATATAGCTGATATTTAAAGTAACATGGCTCTGCAATAATCGTGCTAAAGCCACAATTAAACCTTGTTTAAAAATGCAACAAATCTATATCAGGTCATAATACTGTACTCCAGTTTCCCATGGCTGAGTTGATAAATGCACTGCCTGGTGTGGTACTCAGTTGACTTGGCTTATTTCAGCCCTCATTGTCCTCTTGGATGGGGAGGGAGGAAATTTCCTGTTCCCAGTTGATGTCCAGTGGCCCCTGCAGGAACGTGTATTTGTGTGAACACCAGGAGAATAGCCTGGTGACATTCACTGGCCAGGGTCATGTGGTGATTGGCCCCTTTGATTTAGTACTGGACAGCTGTTGCTTGTGGAAATATACACCAACCTGAGTTGCTGTATTGAGGAGAGGTTAAGGAGGGAAATTGGAAGAACAGTTGGAGGGAGAGGATGTAAATCCAAAACAATTTTCAGTTTACTTTTGAAATATAATGTGATTTCTTGATATTTTAAATATCTATCTCTCTCTCAAAGTTTATATATTTCCAATTAAGCAGTTGCTCTCTATAACTTAGGTGGTCCCTCCATAATGTGTTTAAGTTAACTAGATATATCGACCTGATAATTAACCTATAATGTCTGCCATGGTACACTGGGACGTCTGCACATTTGTTACTGTACTCACACCCAGCCAGGGCTACCATTCTGAATATGAATGACTTCAGCAGATCTCTGTTGCATGTTCCTCACCTTTGTAGGGTGTTAATATTGCTGCCAGAATCAGACTTTTAGCAATTCCATCACAAGCAATGTCAAATTAAAGCCTACTGCTCCTTTTAAATATTTTAAAAACAAATTGATGATCTTTTAAAAAAAAAATTCTGTTGCAATTTGCTTACTTCCTCCAAAAATGAATTCTTCCAAGGTCGCTTTGCACTATCCACAAATTAAAAGAAGAAATGTGCAAAGAATGTTGAAAACAAAAATCCCTTACAAACTAAAAGTCTCAGATTTAATTATCAGTCATTGCTCAGTTAGCTGATACCAGCTAAGACTGGCACTACATTTGGCCTCAGTGACCATTGATTAGTGAAGAAAAAATCTACCTGGATTCCCACTTCTGATCACCATCAAGCAAGCTCTGCAAAGCGTATGTGTGGCTGGACATCAGGTGAGGACATGTTAAGCTTGGCTCTAATTTAGTCCATGGTGGATAGCCTGCTGGCACTCACTGTCAAGGCTTACACATGAATAATGGCCATGGACAAGATTTCAGAAGGTGATTGGCTTCCATGGAGCCATACACCAGTGAGAAGGCACTGCCTTAAGGAAATAAATGGGGATGAAAAATTAACAAGGAATTAAAACCCCAAATAAAGTGGATGATGTTTTCAATTCCTCGTACCTTCAGTGCAATGACACCATAATTAACAGACAGGTAGGAAGTGAAAGCATTTTAATATATCTCAAATATACATACATTTTAAGTTGGTTTATTTTAACATGTCTACTTACATTGATTAGTAGTGTAAATTTGTTATTTTTCCATTCCCCTCCTTCCTCATGACTGTAGTTTCTGCTGGGACACAGCTCCATGGTTAAGCAGAACATGATTTTTGGCAGGCTATTGATGATGGGTGGGAGGCACCACAACTGAACCTGATCCTATCCTCACCATTGTGTTTGCTTTTCAGATGGTGGGGGAGGGGGTTCAGCCTCTGGACGGTAATCAGGAGTGCGAACGTTGTTTAATTTTTTCCACTCCTTAGCCTAAGAGGCCAATTGTAGTGCCCACTTTCTGTGCTAGTGAAATCAACGAATTCATTAAAAATAAAGAATTGAACCTGAAACCTTCCTAGTCTGTATTGTTTATTACCACACCATGCAATGCATATACCTACTGAGTCTTTGGGGGCAGCTCCTTTAAACAATGTTATGATCTTGTAGCTTTAGAACTGTTGTTTTTTCTCTTCCTTCCCTCCACCCACACACACAATCTGTCCCAAACTATCCTGAGAAATTTGAAACAGCAACAACAACTTGTATTTATTTAGAGCCTTTAATGTGGGAAAAAATTCCCTTCTCAAAGATGTAATGAAAAGCAGATGCCAAGCTAAAAAAAGGAGAGATTATGAGTGGAGTTCAGGGAAGAGGGGAGTTGTAGCCCTGGAGGACGTTACAGGGAAAGGAAGGGCAAATCCATGAAGGAATTTGGAGATGTTAAGATTGACAGGGTAGCCATGAGTATGGGTAGGAGAGTTTATATTGAGGGTGGGGGGGTGGGAGGTTTAAGGACAGCAATGAAATCAAAGCAAAGAGGGCAAGGGGACATTAGAGGAAGATTAAAATCACTGAAGATAAGGAGTTGCTCATGCTGAGGGATGAAAGAAAGGAGGATATCTTGGGGAGAAACTTGGGGTGGGGATTTGGGGTAGAAATGAGAGGAATAGAACAGAGTTCAGTGCTCAAAGGTGGAGAAGATGCCAGAAGAGTAGGGAGACAGGTCAAAGTATAATCTGATGATAGGGGCCAAGCTGCCACTGGGGCAGTTCGGGCAGGGTAGGTAGTGGAAATCACAGCATGGTGGGGAGGCTTCAGTAGGGGAAAGGTGCTGCCACCTGTGAGCTAAGTTTCAGTCAATACAATTATCTACAATGGTCATGGATGGCAAGGTTCTTGTTTGTAAGTGAGTAGATATTCTGGAGGGAAATGTAGAGATGGGCAGTGATTGTCGTCAGATTCCAGGGAGGGTGGGGTGAGCAGAATGGAAAAGAGCTTGATGAGGTTAACCTGCAACAGGTGCACTGAATAGGAAGATGAGAGAAGAGTGGGGCATTTGGGGTTACTGCTGTTAAGGAGGCAGTGACAGGTGCCACAATGGACCCATTGAAGAATGCTGAAAGAGGCGCAGAGGGTAGCTGTGGGCTTTTGCAAAGGGGATTCAACATAGGACAAGATTGAACACAACAATAATTCAAAGTGTATTCACACACCATCTTTAGCATAATTATAAACCGGTTCCAGCTTCCCAGCGATGCTAAAGGTAGTGCCTTTGGCAGATCGAATTGACTTTCAAATGCAACTGTCTAACCTGGCACTTGATCCAAGCTGCAGATCACAGGCCATAGTGCAAACACAGTCTTCTGTAGTTCTGACCCTAAAGGACAAAGTTTGCCAGTGCCAAGAAAAGAATTTTAAACTTTAAAAAAATAATTCCCTAGTCATTTTCCCCTCCTAGGAGTGAAGCTTGAAATAATTGTAGAAGTAAAAGAACACATCAGCCTGTTCTGTATGGCATATGTCGTGATGTCACTGCAAAAGGTAGTCATGATGTGGAGATGCCGGTGATGGACTGGGGTTGACAATTGTAAACAATTTTACAACACCAAGTTATAGTCCAGCAATTTTATTTTAAATTCACAAGCTTCGTTCACCTGACGAAGGAGGAAGCCTCCGAAAGCTTGTGAATTTAAAATAAAATTGCTGGACTATAACTTGGTGTTGTAAAATTGTTTACAACTGCAAAAGGAATCCTCACAAAGGAAAATCCACACAGTAAGTCAAAAAAGTATGATAAAAAAAAACAGTAGGATATAGGGCAGGGTGGAGATAGTTACCCAAGTAAAAGTTCTGTACACAAATACACATAGCATAAGAAATAAAACGAGTGAGTTAGAAGCACAAATTCAGCTTTAAATGTGTGTTGTGGTACCCATTACAGAGACCTGGCTACAAGCTAGGCATGATTGGGAGTTAAATATTTCAGGCTTTAGACTCTTTAGAAAAAACAGGGAAATTGGGAAAGGAGTGACTAGCAATATTGATAAAAGACACAATTACAGCAGTAGAGAGAAGAGTGGTCAGGCAGTGGAAACACTATGGGTAGAGTTAAGGAACAGCAAAGGATCCAAGACTCTGGCAGGAGTTCTTTACAGACCTCCTGATATTAGTGAAGTAATGGGGGTGTGGGGGGAGAATAAATATGGAGATCAGGGAAACATGTAGCAGAAACAATGTGGTTATAATGGGAGATTTTAATTTTCATATAGACTGGGAGAAGCAGAACAGCTCAAGTAGTAAAGGCAATGAATTTCTAGAATGGATTCAGAACTGTTTTCTATAACCATATATTTTAGAATCAACAAGGGTACAGGTAAAACTAGATTTGGTGATGAGTAATGAAACAGAATTAGTTAACAACCTGATAGCAAGGGAGCATTTTGCAAAAACTGACAACAATATGATTGAATTTTATACTGGTTTGAGAGGGAGACTGGAGAGTCCAAACCATGGTTTTAAATTTAAGTTAGGCAAACTTTGAAAGGATGAGAAATTAATTGACCGCAGTAAACTGTGCTGAACTGTTAATGAGTAAATCTCTGGACAAACATTGGGAAGTATTCAAAAAAGTATTTGGTAGGATACAAAACCAGTACATACCCCTAAAAGGCAAAGTCTCCACTTGTTTAATGAAGCAACCATGGTCAACAAATGAGGAAAGAGACTGTATCAAGCTAAAAAAGGCTTACAGAAATGCAAGGAAATGTGGAAATCCAGCAGACTGGGAGAACTATAAAAAGCAACAAAGGGATATAAAGAAAGTAATGAGGTGCAAAAATGAATAAGTAAAAAAAAAACTTGCAAGGGATATCAAAGCTAAGAGCAAATGATTTTATTAAGAGAAAGAGAAAATAGATTCTCAAATATATTAAGAGAAAGAAAGTGGTCGAGGGAAATGTGGGCCCATAAAGACAGATGCAGGTAAGATTATAATGGACAATAAGGAAATGACAGACTTATTAAACAAGCATTTTGTATCTGTTTCACAGAGAAAGAAGACAAAGTATAAATGGTACAAGGGAACCTAAAAATAAGTCAAGGGAAGGAACTTGTTGGATCTAATATAAGTAAGAAATGGAAATGGAGAAAATAATGGGTCTTAAGATAGACAAATCTCCAGGACCTGATGGTTCATATCCAAGGGTATTAAAAGAAGTAGGTGAAGAAATTGCAGATGCATTAGTCATAATTTTCCAAAGCTCTCTACATTCAGAAATTTTGCCTCTGGATTGGAAAATTGCAAATGTCACTCTGTTATTTAAGAAGGGAAGGGGGGAGGGAGAAACCTGCTAACTGCAGGCATGTCAGTTTAATATCAGTTGTGGGGATGTTACTGGAACCAGAGAGAGTGACTGAGCACTTGGATAAGTCTGAGCTGATCAAACATTGTCAGTATGGATTTGTGAAGGATAGGTCATATCTGACTAATCTAGTTGAATTCTTTTCAAGGGGGTCACTAGCATGGTAGCTAGGGGAATGTCTATAGATGTTGTCCATAAGGCCATCCAGAAGGCATTTGATAAGGTTGCGCACAAGAGATTATTAGCAAAAATGAAAGCGCACAGAATCGGATGAACCTTGTGATATGGGTCAGTAATTGGTTGGAAGGTAGGAGACAGAGAGTAGGGGAAAGTTCTCTGATTGGCGGGATATAACAGGAATCTGCACTAAGGCCTCAGCTTTTCACCGTATATATTAATGACTTGGAGGATGCAATAGAGAGTTGTATATCCAAACTTGCAAATGACACTACGATAAAATGGGAGTAGGAGATTATAAAGGGACATAGACAGATTAAGTGAGTGGGCAAAACTGGCAGATAAAGTACAATGTGGATCCAAAAAAAACAAATAATGGTGAGAGACTAGGAGCTGTAGAGGAGCAAAGGAATTTAGGTGTCCATGTGCACAAATCACTAAAAGTAATCAAAAAAGGCTAATGGAATGTTGGCCTTTATTTCAAGGGGGTTGGAAAACAAAAGTAGGAAGTGATGCTTCAATTGTACAGTGTCTTGGTCAGACCCCACCTTGTACAGCATTCAGTTTTGGGCACCGAACCTCAGTGCAGATTCACCAGAATGATATCTGGGCTTAAAGGATTAAACTATGAGGACAGGTTCCAAAAATTTGGTTTGTATTCCCTTGAGTTTAGAAGGTTCAGGGTGTTTAAAATGATAAAGGGATTCGATAGGGTAGATACAGACAAACTATTTCGGCTGGTGGGGGAATCCAGAACAAAGGGATGTAATCTTAAAATTAGAGATAGACCATTTAGGAGTGAAATCAGGAAGCACTTTTCCACATAAAAGGAAGTGGAAATCTGGAATTCTCTTCCCACAAAGCCTGTGGATGTTGGGTCACTTGAAATGATCAAGACTGAGATCGATAGATTTTTGTTAGGGAAGGGTATCAAGGGATATGGAGCAAAGATGGGTAAATGGAGTTGAGGTCCAGGTAAGTTCAGCTAGCATTTGCCAGCATTGCCATAAACTTGACAGGGACTCGAATGTGCCGGATGCTGTCCTTAAACCAGAGTTTCCTGTATGGCCTTGTGGAGGTATAGTCTCTCTTCCCCACCCCCCTCCCCACTACCCCACAAGGCCATCGACAGAAGCGGGGCCGAGGGGCAGGGACTTCCTATGTTGGGAGCTCCTGCTCCGAGGCCCTCAGTCAGGACCAGGCATTTCATCAGCACAGGTATACCTGGTTTCACCGGGCATACTTGCTCAATCCTGGTGGAAATGCAGCCCATCTGGGGATTCAAGCACTTGTAAAGGGGCCGCTGAGGGCACCCAGGTATCTCTTCCGGACGGGAGGGGAGGTCAATACTTTCCCTTCTCCCACTTCAGACAGCTACTGCTGGCGTTTCCAGGATCTCTGACGGGGGCAAGGGGAGGCGCCGTTGATGCATCCCACACTGCCGAAGGCTCAACCGCCCCACCCCAACCCCAAAGGCTTCGGCGGGCCAGCAGCGGAGGTTTGTGGTCGGTGTGATCCAGGTGTAAACTGTTGAGATGTCACCCCCGGGGATTTTCTTGGTTGCGGTCTTTAATTATTTAAGTACTGAGTTTAGTGAGGATATTTACACTGTAATTATCCAGTTTTTAAATGCTATTGTTTGAAACAGTTTGTAATGTTGTAAAATCTAGGCAGTGTAATGAGTTCCACTTGTAATAAAATGGATCTGAACATTTTACAATCTGATTTTGTTGAAACATTTGGAGATTGGATTCATCATTACAACATTACTAAGCGACTACATTTCAAAAAATATTTAATTGGCTGTAAAGTGCTGTGGCTTGTTCTGAAAGGCGTTATATAAATGCAATATCAATCCTGCTGTACAAAGAGTAAGGCAGGCTTGTTGGTGATGCAGCACAACGCACTCTGGAGTGGAGTGGCAGGAAGCGAGTTTGTCCTGTAATTCTCAATATCCTACATTGCTGATTTTAGCTGAATTAATTGGGAAGGCACGGAATACCGTGTTGGAACTAGCAGTTGAGTCATTCAAAACTACTTTAAAAAAAAACGTTGTTCTCTTTGTGACACTGGCAAGGCTGCATTTATTGCCCATCTCAAGTTGCCCTGAGATGATGGAGGTGGACCATCTCCTTGATCCGCTGCAGTTTTTGTGCTCATGGTGCTTTCACAATGGTGTTGGGTAAGGAATGCCAAGATTTTGACCCAGCGATGATGAAGGAAAAGCAATATATGTTCCAATCAGGATGGTGTGGACTTGGAGGGGAACTTGGGATGGTGTTTCCATGATCTTTCTACTCTTGTTCTTCTTGATGCTGTTTGACTTGGCTTGGGAGGTGCTGTCAAAGTAAACTCAATAAGTTACTGCTGTGCCTCCTATAGGTAGTACAATGTAGCCACAGTGTGCCAGTGATGAAAGGCGAGTCCAGTGTTAGGAGTAGGATCAAGCGGACTGCTCTTTCTGGATCATGCCAAGCTTCTTGAGTGTTGTTACAGCTGCACTCCTCTAGGCGAATGATGAGTATTCAGTTGTACTCCTGACTTTAGCCTTGTTGATGGTGGCTTTGAGGGGTCAGGAAGCCACTCTTTGCAGTGTAGTTTGCTTCTGCCCTACTTTTGTACCACATTGTCAATATGGCTGGTCCAGTTAAGTTTCTGGTCAATGCTGCCCCCCAGTATGTTGATGGTGGGGGACTTGATGGAGCCTTTGAAGGTCGGGCCTTGATGTTGAGGGTAGTTACTTTCACCTCTCGCATTCACCTTTTGTGACCATGTCTGGATCAAGGCTGTGACAAGACCTGAAACTGAGTGGTTCTGGCAGAACCCAAACTGAGCAGGTTATTAGTGAGTAGATGTTGCTTAATGGACTATTGATGCCTCCTTCCATACATTGATGATTGGGAGGGTGGTAATTGGCAGGGTTTGATGAAAAAATGACCACTTCAGAGAGCATTAAGAGTCAACCGCGTATTGTGGAAATGGAGTCATGTGTAGGCCAGACCAAATATGGGGTGGCAGAACATTAATGAAACATTTGGGATTTTAAAACATTTTTCTGGTGTGATTTGAACTCATGACATCTGACTAGCTCAGTATTATAACCACCAGGCTGCTGTTGTACCACTCGTAGTGGCCAGTTACAGATTGCCAATGGCAGAGGTTTGAGAATAAGTGCATGTTGAAATAGTGTATATATTGTAGTGGAATCTAAAATAGAAGAGAAAAGAAATGATATAAATTGGAAAGGTGAATTTAGCTATCCTATTTTTGAAAAAGTAAATTTTAGTAAATTTGTGCTCATCTATTTCTGGACAATGGAATTTTTTTTTCACCAGTGTCAGTATCAAGTACCTCCAAGGTCACATATAGATTGGGTACCTTAACCCCAAGCTCAGAAAAACCCTCCTTACTGCTCCAGTGTGGCATTTTCATTTTTCAGGCCGTCATCTTTGAGGCCTCTTCTGGTAAGTCTCACAATTTATAACAACAGCATTTATATAACACCTTTTAATATAAAACTCATGGTCCTTCACAGAGGTAGATAAAGGAGAGATTAAGAGTGACCAAAAGTTTGTTTGAACAGAAAAGTTTTAAGAAGGTTCTTAAGGTGGAGACTGAGGAATTTTGGTGGTGCGGTGTTGGTGGGGGTGGGGTCACTTTGATGAGGCAATGAAAGGAGGGATGCACACAGGGCTGGAATCTTGAGGACCAAGGGGTGTGGGAGGGAACATAGGGCTCAAAGTAATTACACAGGTTGGGTGGGGTGAGGCTATGGAGGGATTTGTAGATGAAGACAAGGATTTTAAATTTAAAGCATCTGGGAACATGTAACCAGTGTAGGTCAGCAGGACAAATGGGAATTTATAGAGGTGAAGAATGAACGGCCATCAAGGGGAACATTGGAGTAATCAAGTCTGGATGTGACAAAAATGTAGATAATGGTTTCAGCAACAGAGGGCCTGAAGTAGGGACAGAGGTGGATGATGCAGTGCAGGTGGAAATAAGTAGTCTTGGTAATGAATAGAAAATAGGATTTGAAGCTCAGCCAAGGACCAAACAGAAAATTGTGGCTTTGCACGGTCTACTTCAGCCTGAGCACGTGGCCGGGAAGGAGGATAGAGTTAGTGACAAGGGAGTGCAGTTTGTGGCAATAGTTTCGGCTTTCCCGAAGTTTAATTGGTGGAAATTGTGACTCATCCATGACTCGATATTGAACAAGCAGACTGACAGCAAATGGTCAGAGGTAAGTTGGTGATGTCATCAGTGTACATATAGAAGCTAAATCTATGCCTGCGGATGATGTAACCAAGGGTGTGCATACAGATGAAGAACAGGAGGGGCCCAGGATAGTTCTTTTGAGAACTTAGAAGGTGACCAATTTAGTACCAAACTGAGTGGAATTTTAAGATATAGATAGATCACTGCCCTAACTAGAATCTAGATTAAAACTGCTTTAAACTTATTTCACTTCCTTACAGCCAGTAAAAAGCAGACTTTTATCCAATTTCAAAATTTGCAGATGATTCAAAACTTGGAAGTGTAGTAAACAGTGAGGAGGATTGTGATAGATTTCAAGAGGACACAGACAGGCTGGTGGACTGGGCGGACACATGGCAAATGAAATTTAACGCAGAGAAGTGCAAAGTGATACATTTTGGCAGGAAGGATGAGGAGAGGCAATATAAACTAAATTGTACAATTCTAAAGCCACAAAGATGTACACAAATCTTTGAAGGTGGCAGGACAAGTTCAGAAAGCGGTTAAAAAAGCATACGTGATCTTAGGCTTTATAAATAGAGGCATAGACTACAAAAACAAGGAAGTTATGTTGAACCTTTATAAAACATTGCTTCAGCCACAACTGGAGTATTGTGTCCAATTTTGGGCACCACACTTTAGGAACGATGTGCAGGCCTTTGAGACAGTGCAGAAAAGATTTACTAGAATGGTTCCAGAGATGAGGGACTTCAGTTACGTGGATAGACTGGAAAGGCTGGGATTGTTCTCCTTAGAGTAGAGAAGGTTAAAAGGAGATTTGATAGGGTTTAGATAAAGTAAGTAAAGAGAAACTGTTCCCAATGGCGGAATGGTCGAGAACCAGAGTTCGCAGATTTAAGGTGATTGGCAAAAGAAGCACAGGCGACACGAGGAAATACTTTTTTACGCAGCGAGTAGTTACGATCTGGAATGCGCTGCCTGAAAGGGTGGTGGAAACAGATTCAATCGTGGCTTTCAAAAAGGAATTGGATAAATACTTGAAGGAAAAAGATTTGCAAGGCTACAGGGAAAGAGCGGGGGAATGTGACTAACTGGATTGCTCTTTCAAAAAGCCGGCACCGGCTCGATGGGCCGAATGGCCACCTCCTGTGCTGCAACCATTCTATGATTCTATCACTTTGGGTTGGATTCACATCTAGTAAGTGAAAAGACCGTGCACTACCAGTCCTTTCCTTTTCAATTCCACTTGGCAAATGCAACTCACTGGTCCATGTGATGATTCAAATGTCGTGAAATCAAAGAAAAATGTATTCCAGACTTAATTTTTTTAAATGGATCTTCATTGCTTTCCTTTTCTAATGTATAAAAATGTATTTTAAAGATCCTGTATTGTCTGTTTCTTTGGAGACAAGAAGTTATAGCAAACAGTTGGGATATTACGATGTAGCTGAAAATCAGTGTCATTATATTATTTATCCTGTGTTCATACCTAGGTTTCAGTATTGATTATCATGTCAAAAAAGACTTGTCCCTTGTGTTGCAGAATTGGTTCTAGCTAGGCAGTACCCCATTTACACTGTCTGGTTGGAGCTGCATTTTCCTTATTTGGGATCAAGCTTTGCACATTGGTTTCACAGAAACTCTCTCCCAGTCGTTAAAATTTAAATGTTTCGAGAACACAAACAGCATCATCTGCACTCTCTAAACATTTAAATTAATTGCAGGTAGTTTAAAAATTGCTACAAAGTGGAAACTGTAAGTATGGAAGTAATAAAAATGTTTTTCAGATAGAAATAATTATGGCACTTGTAACTAATCAGGATTGACGTTGGCCATGTGAAACAACACATTATTAAGGGTCCATTTACGCTACAACTTTAGCATTGTTGCTTTGAACCAATGCTAAAGCTGGTGTAAATCAAGAATCAGGGCCCACGACAACTCTGAAGAAAAACTGTGCTAGTCTCTCTGCTTTGGTTTGATGCAATATGGAGTGTAACCACATATGCACAAAGTTTTCTCTAC
Organism: Heptranchias perlo; assembly: GCF_035084215.1. NCBI lineage: Eukaryota > Metazoa > Chordata > Chondrichthyes > Hexanchiformes > Hexanchidae > Heptranchias > Heptranchias perlo. The sequence continues at coordinate 36,509,931 of NC_090342.1, read as the reverse complement.
TCTCTGGTCTCAGACTTGATTGTTGCTGTATAGGTGTAGCATAAATTGTGTGCTGATAATTGTACTGTCTCTGGAAAAAAAGTATAACCCAATATTGCATTAATTTGGGGGTCATTTCAAACCCCCCAGGATGGGTGAGACAGTGACGGGGGGGTTAAATTGTTAAAAATGAAAAACCCAATCCTAACCCGCCGTGAATGTGCCTACTTCTGGTTTAACTGGGGCGGGTTGGGGGTCAGGCGAGTGACCTGCTCTCAAGAGGCGGATCAGTAATTATAAAATGTTAATGAGGCTCGTGCCTCAAATTTTGTCAGCCATTGGGTTTAATGCCTCCAGCACGAGTGGCAGCTAAAAGGAGGCGAGAACTTCCGAATCCAGCAGGTAAGTGCTTTTCCAGCACTGCTTGTGGACCAGGAGGAGCAGGAGTGCTTCCCTCCAGCCCCCCAAGCAAATTTGCCACGATCTTCAGATCCCACCCCCCCCTCCCTGCAATCCGATCTCTTCCCCTCCACAAGCTCACCATCCCTCCTTTCAAGTCCACGGCTGCAGCCTTGTACTGCAGGCATTCTTGCCTGGCAGCCAGCCAGCCTCTCAATCTGGCCGGCTGCCGGGCTGGAAATGGAGTAAAAAAATTCTAATGAGGTCCTGCCGTTAAATTTGGGAGGACCTCCGCCTTGCCCGTATTTACAGGTTTCCCAGCCACTGACAGGTCCTTGCCTTCCTGTAAATATTGGGGCTATTATGTATGTATTTGTAATATCAGTTCATCTTTGATAAATGTTTTGGAAATTATTTTGTACTTGACTGTGCATTTTAAACAGTACCTTAACCTATAAACAATAATTTATTTTCTGACTCACTGTGTAAGTTATTGTCTCCACTTTTAACCTTCTCATTGCCACATGCTGTTTGTTTCCCTAAGATTGACTGATGAGCATCTTTTATCCATCCCTGGTGTGACTTTTCAACAAGCAGCTAGTAGTCTGGTGATTCACCCTCTGATTTCCCCCTCTCCCTCAGAAAGGGGTAAATTTTAACCGGAAGCCGGGAAAAGGGCGGGGGGATTTCCTGACGGGAAACCCGGAAGTACGGGTTTCCCAAACGTCCTTACAATTTTGACGTAGGGATGTCTTTCATTTTTTTTTTTGTAGATTTCCCACCTGACAGGCCAGCCAGGTTGATAGGCTGGCCGTCAGTCAGACAGGAGAACAGCCAGGGAGCGGATACCAGTAGATAAGTTGTAGACTGGGGGGGCGGGGGGGACGGGGGACGGGTTGGTCGGCAGGGACCAGGGTTGTCGGGGGTCATGGGGGAGTCACCGTGGGGAGTCAGGGTAGGGGGATCGGGGGACATCGGTGGGGTTATCAGGGTCGGGGGTCGTTGAGGGGGTTGGTCATCGGTGGGGAGTCATTGGGGTCGGAGATTGTGGGAGGGGGGTCGGTCAATCGCGTTTGTGGGGTTGTGGCAGGTAAGCTTGTTGCGCCTGGAGGAAACACTCCTCCTCCGGCCTACAAGCAGTGCAATAAAGACACTTACCTGCTGATCTGGGCCTTTTCACCTCCTCTTACGTGGCGTGAAGCAGAAGGCCTGGGAATCCCGGCCCCCAGGAGTTAAAAATTAAAAAGCTGTCAAAATGCAGGCCTGCAGCCTCCTTAAAAGCTTTCAGTGACCGACCCGCCTCCTGAGAGCGGGTTGGTCGTCTGCCCCTCGACCTGCCTCCGTTAAGATCTGGAAGGGTAAATCTGTCACCGGGAGCTAGGATTCTTCTCACTTGGCTCCAGGTAACCACACTAGCCAGTACCCTGATGGAGAGTGTGGCCCTGTTTGGATAGGTAGTGAGAAGCTTATCAATGCTCTGTGCTGAAAGGTATCTACACGCATTGGGGGTCATAAGCATTGGCTCCTGTGACTACAATTTCTGCACTTGGTTAAGAGGGATGTGTCCTTGTGGGACAGAATGTCGGTAATAAGTAAACAGAAATACTCTGTGTATTTCTCAGGTTGGTTTATATAGTCTTAAGCAAGGTAATAAGTTTCCATACATGTCAACATTTAGCTGACTAAAAAGAAAACACCTGAGCTGGCACCTTGTCCATTGGAGTGACAGAGGCTGTTGTAAGGTGCTGGTTTCTTTGCTGTTACTTGGAGCTGCATCATCTTGGGAGAAACAGAAGAGGAATGTGACTTTTCACTTGCGGTGAGGTTGGCTGGCTCTCTCCAGGATCAAATATAAAGTAAACGTATTTAAGATCCATGATGTGGAGATGCCGGTGATGGACTGGGGTGGACAAATGTAAGGAATCTTACAACACCAGGTTATAGTCCAACAAATTTATTTTAAAATCACAAGCTTTCGGAGATTATCTCCTTCGTCAGATGAATGAATGAAAAGGTTCTCAAATCGCATATCTTATACTATGTTGGGACAGCATCACACCAATCAAAAGGTGTCGTTGTTATTCAAACAGGCCAGTCACGGAGAACAGCACGTCCCAGTACACTAGATATACATTGTGTCGATTACACAGGCAGGCAGAAAGAAACTCAAAATGGCAGAGAGAGAGAGAATTTTAAAAAACATATAATTTTTTTCCCCCTTTTTGCTGGTGGGGTTACGTGTAGCGTGACATGAACCCAAGATCCCGGTTGAGGCTGTCCTCATGGGTGAGGAACTTGGCTATCAACTTCTGCTCGACGATTTTGCGTTGTCGTGTGTCTTAAGATCAACTGGGTTATTATCAGTTATACACCAACAACAACAACTTGCATTTATATAGCACCTTTAACATAGTAAAATGTCCCAAGGCACTTCACAGGAGCGTAATCAAACAAAATGTTATTCTTATGTAATGGAGAGACATGAGAAATTAGGGCTCTGTTCACTAGAGCTGATCAAGTTAATGGGTAACCTGATAGAGGTCTTCATTGTTATGAAGGGTTATGCTGATGTGAATAGGTTGTTTCCACTGGTTGGTGAGACAGTAACAAGAAGACACAACTTTAAGATAATAAGAAAAAGAATTAATGAAGAAGTTAGAAGAAATTAACTTATATAGAGGGTGGTTACAATGTGGAATTCTGTATCACAAGCCATTCTTAAAGTAGAGTCCATAAAGTCTTCTAAAAGGGAATTAGTTGCTTGAAATAGAACAATATTAAAGGCTACGTGGAAGTAAGCGGGAGAGTGGGATTAGACTAGGTGACTTGTGAAGGAGAACACCACTCCAGACTTGTTGGGGAAACTGGCGCGTATCTTTTCTATAACTTTCTATGATTTGATGATGCGCTTCCCTATTACAAAACTTTCCCAAAATTACTAAAGAGATTGATCTTGGAAAGTCAATACTCTTGTTTGTGTGGCCACTAAATGTTGTATAATTGTCATTTGATTCATTGGGGGTGATTTTCATGCCGCTACCTTCCTGGTTGTGCTTAAAATGGCGATAGGAGGAGCAAAATCCATGCAGTGGGTAATGGCACTGACTTACCACTGTGTTACCATCCGTCCCGATTTTCGGGCAGACCTCCAGCCTGGCGGCCAGAGCTCCAATCGGAAACAGGCGAGAGGCTGATGCATATATGCAAATCTGGGTGAAATGCTGCAGCTATGACCCCAAAGCCATTTTCGTCTGGGTCCACCTGACTGCCATCAGTTCCTGCTCTCGCCCATCAACCATGAGCGATACAAGTCAGGAGGCTGCTGTTTCCAGTGATAATTAAAGGGATTCTCAGCTACAGTCAGGGAGAGCTGGGTGGAGCTTTGGGAGACATTTTTATGGCAGTCGTTTTGTGGATTTTGTACCTTAAAGGCTTTTAAATATAATGTATTTGTTGCTCTAGGTTCTGCACACATATTGCCTGCTGCTCTACAGTGCTGCTTTTTATTTCCAAGGTTAATGCCCCTCTCCATTAAGGTGTTGCTGCAGGCCCCTCACAACTGGCCGCCCTGCCTGATTTCCTACCTCCAGATTAGTGAACTGCCTATGGAGAGGTTGTTTTATGCTGGTAATCCACCAACTGCATTATAATGAGGACCCAGGACCAAAATCAACTTGGTGCCATGCTGATCCCTCCGACAACTGCCACATACATCCTCCCAAATAACACTCAACATGAAAATCATCTCCATTACATCAATATTAGATAATTGGCAACATTAGAATTATTGTGCTTTGCTCTTAATATAGTCAGATGCTGTTTAAATGAAGAATTTGGGAAATACTCTTGTTGGTTTAAAAATATTATCTGGGTAAGTGATTGTGTATTTATTCCAATGTCACACTGCATTAATTAATATTTATTCAGTACAGAAAATAATGCACTGTTATGAAATAATTATAAACCATGGTGAGATGAAGTGCAGGGTTAAGATCGAACCAGAATATCCTTCAGAATTATTGGTAAAACAGAAGGAGCACTGAGCCCAGAGATGCACCATAGCGCACAGAGGAATCTTACCGTGGAAGTCTTGTACCTGATGCTATTTGTCTGTGGGTGAAGTAGCCAACTACGATAGGGAGTGAATAGTGGTGGGCAAGAGGACCGTCTACAACTCCTGAATATCATGAATGCGAAGGCAATACATGAACTGGAGAAAATGACGACACTCATTTTGAGTGTGGTGGTGAGAGAATTGGTATTTAAGACAGACTGAGACCTATTAAAAATATGAAAAGGCAACCAATTTCAAGTCTCTTGATTTCAATAGTTTATTGTGCTATTCCTTCAATTGTAGTTTTGGGAGAGTCTGAATATTGTGGCTTCAACAATCTGACTGAGGCTGTGTATAAGGCAAGAACTTCTCTTGACAACTGTGTATACACCGGTGACAAGGGTAGTTACATGGGCTGCTTAAATGTTTCGTTTTCCACAAAACTATAGCTAAAATTATTTTTAAAGAAACATCAACACTCATACTGCAGGTATCACCGAAAACAGTGAGCAGCGCTCTTAGAGTGGTGTGAGCCATTAACAAGAGTTATACTGCTTTCTCTATATTATTCTGTAGTCAGGGAAGAACTGAGCTCTGGACATGCATGCTTAAACACAAAGACAAAGCACTACTACCTGGCACATTGTCCATTGGAGTGACTTTAGAAAAGAGCTGATAATCTTTTGGCTCTCTTTGAATGTTATTAAAAGCTTAAAGGAAGAGGAATTGTAAACATAAATTTTAAAACTCTTGGAAAGTTGGTTTAACACTGGTTACAATTATACTGCAAGTATTGTGAAAGAAAAGTGGTGTGAGACTATCTGTTTCACCTGGTCTCGCAACCAAAACCAAATCCCAAATTAATACAAGCTTGACTGCAGATGCCAAACTCACTTGGCAGGAATGCAAATGTGCAGTATAACTGTCCTATTACAGTCTTAATTCTGATAGGATAATTAACCTTCATAGTAGTCTATTTTTTTAATTGTAGTGTTTCATTCATTATCATGCTAACACATTAGTGCATATAGTCCAATCGGTAGCTGTTGTAAAATTAAGTGGACATTGGTAATGCTAAATCTCAGCCCACTTTTTGCTTTGTTTGATTTTCTGATTGGAGTTTTGATAGTTCCCAGGAAGCATCAAAACAAGCAATTGGGTCTAGAGAAGGCAAAAACATGGATAAAGGTTGCAGTGGTGGCATGGGGTGGAAGTGGGTAGTGTTCTGGAGGTGGAAATAAGCAGTCTTGGTGATGGATAGGATGTAAGATTTGAGGCTCAGCTCTGATTTGAAACCAAAGTTTTGTTGGTCTAGTTCAGCCAAAGAGAATGGCCAGTGAGGGGTTGGAGTCCGTGATAAGGGAGCAGAGTCATGATGGGGGCCAAAAACTATGGTTTAAGACTTAAGATGTTCAATTAGAGGAAGTTGTGACTTATTGGTAACTTGGTGTCAGACAGGAAGAGAGGATGCAGAAGAGATTTATTAGAATGATGCCAGGGATGAGGGACTTCCATTATGAGGAGAAACTGGAGAAGCTGGGGTTGTTCTCCTTAGAACAGAGAAGGTTAAGGGGAGATTTGATAGAAGTGTTCAAAATCATGAACGGTTTTGACAGAGTAAATTAGGATAAACTGTTTCCAGTGGCAGAAGGGTCGGTCACCAGAGGACACAGATTTAAGGTGATCAGAGTCAGTGACGACATGAGGAAACATTTTTTTATGCAGCAAGTTGTAATGATCTGGAATGCACTGCCTGAAAGGGTGGTGGAAGCAGATTCAATAGCAACTTTCAAAAGGGAATTGGATAAATACTTGAATGGAAAAAAAATTGCAGGGCTATGGGGAAAGAGATGGGGAATGCGATTAAATGGATAGCTCTTTCAAAGAGCCGGCACAGGCACGATGGACCGAATGGCCTCCTCCAGTGCTGCACCTACTATGATACTATGAGGTGGTCCTGGGATTGAGAGGTAATGGAGAGGTAGATGGGAGGTAATCAGCATCCATGTGCAAACTGACCCCATGCCGGTGGATGATGTCAATGAGGAAAACGGTACAAGTAATACAAAAATGCTATAAAACAAACATATTAGAATAAAATAAAGATCAGTTGAAAATTCGAGAAATGGAAACGATGTAACATTCACCCTTCTCATTAACGTACAACGCAGTATCTGTTGTCAGCCACTGCAGTTGGAATCAATGATGCAATATCTAGTAAGACTGACTGGCTGCTCATTCTGATTTCTGCCCGAGTTCCCACTCCTCCGCCTGGCTGCGCAGAGGGACACATTGACATTTGATTAACAGGGCGCCACCTCGTGGTATTAGTGGCGAATTTGAGGCATTGTTACGGCCGAAGTATTGTGACCAATAGTTTGTAAATATTCTGATTTCCATCGAGCTTCCATCAGCCCTGATCTGGTAATATTCCATAGATTGTGCGAATACAGATGCTTACTCGTGGCAGATTGTAATATTTACCCCATCTCCAGTTTAGTTGCCTAAATCACCACAAAGATTTAATTCTTTAAAACCCGCTTCGAGAACCACCTGCACCATAGCCCTAACCTTGATCCTTAATAAATAGATTAAGTGTGCATTTAAGAGTTATCAGAACGTTATAGGCAGATTTCACTGTTACCTCAATTAATAACTGAAATGGAGAAAGTTAAGGGGCTATATAAGCACTCGTCGTTTTTCTGCTTCCATTCATTATTCTGCTATACTTTATTGGGACCACAATACTTTCCTGAGGGAGACACTGCGTGCTGTTCTAAACAACGTGAACCAGATTGTTTTCTGTTTTCTTGCCTGTACATACAGTATTGCGAAGGCCGGGAATATATCTATAAACTGTCCATCGGGATACCAATATGGGAATAATTCGAATTTAGCGCATCCGTAGGAGATAATATGGTCATTGGTTCTCATTTATAAACCAGAGAATATACAGGAAGGACTAAACTATTGTGAAAAGCTAATGAAGGAAATCAACGCTATTTTCATTTTAAAACGTTTGAATTTGTTGAGTACAATTCAATTAGGGAGATTTTTAAAATTCATTGATCTGGTTAGAATCTAAATTTGGGCAGCGTGGATCTAAATGGGAATGGGGCCAACGGGTCATGTTATAGTTTGGATTTTTGTTTTCTTATTTTGGTCCCAAGTAATGCTTTTAAATCTTGCGCTGCGCCATAATAATGTGTTCTTTGTGAGAGGCAGCATTTAAAATGCTAAGTTTTTACTTAATTAAACCAGATTGACATAATAATAGTCCAGGCAATCCGCATGACGTCTGGTTCTGCTAATGTTAAATGTGAACACTGAAAGAATCTGTTTGAGGAATTTGGATCGCTTTTTCTTTCTGGGTCACTGAGAGGCTGGCGTTCGTACTATTTTTGGCTCTGAGGTCAAACATCTGCTATCCAGGTGGAGGTCTGGACGGCGAGGCTCTGGATGGCTATACGTGTAGTCTGCAGGTGAGAGACGCAGCAAACTCGAGTTAGTGAGAACTGCGGAATGTTGTCTCCGTTTCCCACTTCACGTTCCGCTTTAGGCATCTTGTAAATGAAGCCTTAAGAAATAGGTATTGGCACGGTTCCTGGTACTATAGTTACTGTGTCATTTGTGAACAGTTATCATTCGCCAGGTTTAGCAGAAACGGCACTCTTGTGTTACGGTTAGAATTTGCAAAAGGGAGAACTCATCCTACCGGAAACGGCAGTCTTGTCTATATATTCCCTGCAATAAAGTTTTGTCTGCGTTTTGGTATCCTTTATCTCCGGCTGTCACGAAAAATCACAGCATGCTAGAGCCCCTTTTATCTATGTATCGGGCGAGGATCATGAGATTTTTGCATGCTCTGATATACAGGAGAGAGAAAAAATAATACATGTAAGGCTCTTTTTGAAGGGGGATGCGATGGTGTGACGGTTTGGTGGTAGAAGACGCCAGGCTATTGCCGAAGTGTCGCTGCATAATAATACAGTGCTATTGAGGAGAATCTGCAGTCTGCACTTTGATCATTTCAACAACCCTCTCCCTAACACAAGCACACAGCTCCTTTCGGATTGCTTTTACAGTAAATGGAGGTTCGGCCCGCTCGCATTTCATCATTGGTGCTGTTCACTTCTTTGGAAAGCAACCATCTCCCCCTCCTCCACACCCCCCACACCTCACAAAAAGCCTTTTCATCAAAATGTCTTTCACATTTTTATATTAATGCATTGTTGTCTAATGAAATACAGATGCTGTGACTGCAGTCTCAAACGTAAAGCTTGTGTCTGAGATCTGGCGGTCGGTAGGTTATAATGCTAATAATCTTATGCATGATGCACTATAAATATTGTTTTAAGAAGTTTTAAAAATATGACCCATCTGTCGGATGTTTTATATTTACGCCTTAAACCATTCAGGTATTAAACAACTCGTTAGATGGCCCAAAAGTTTATTGACGCCAAATTTCTATTCAGCTTGTTGAACGGTTCAACAGATGGGAAGACGCTTTTCTTGGACTAGCTGTGGTATGCTGGTGTATCATCCTCCAACCCCAGGATATCGTGTTTGTACAGCCCACAATCTGTATCCATTTGGTGTTTGGTTAACACTGGTGGTCGAGACCTGCTCGGAAGGAGTGCTGTGGTGTTGTTGGCTGCTGTTGCTGGATCCTCGCCCTCCCCCTCCTTCCCAGTCCTGAACATAGTTATATTCCATTTTTTTGTTGTCGAATAGAGACCTCTCCAGGTTTCTAAGGGAAAATCGAATGGGATGGAGGAGACGTCCCTTTCGACAAGTTCCTCTTTTGCTTCAATGTGTAAACTTACTTTCAGTTGCCAAGCTTAAAAAAAAGCTTTCCCCATTTAGTGTGATAGTCTCTGACCAATCGGAGCAAGGAGATGGACCCTCATAAAAACTCTTGTCTTTAATAAGAGAATCGCTAGGATTCGATCGGACCACAGATACTTCAACTTGGGATCGTAAAGCAAGGACTATAACTCGATAGTTCAACAGGAATAATAAGAATAGAACCCCAAAGAAACTGGCGTGTCGAGGTGTTGTGGGACTGGTCGGAGAGCTGGGCTGATTGCCTTTGACTTTTATTTACAGAGGACTGTGGCAGTGCGATTGCTGGCGCAGGGAGCGCTCCATGCAGGTTTCACCCCGGCCAGGCTCACCATGACTGGGCTTCACGTTCTGTTGGCTGCCGCTTTACTCTCCAGCTGTTCCCAGTGCTTGGTTCAGGCAAACTCCTGGTGGTAAGTGCCTAAACGTTTTGCACTTTAACTTATTGTCAAGTTACGGGGACTCCACTCTCGATTCGGAATGGTATTGAACTTAGCTGTAGGGGTTTAACGATGAATCCTACTTAAAATCGAGGGGAGGAGGGGGTTAAGTCAATATATATAATAAAAAAAGTATAACAGTACACACCAGTGCTAAGCTTTGTTGCATATTATGCGACTCAGCTGTAATAATGCAGTTCTGCAGGAAAGTGCACGATTGAACAATGAATCGGAATTTTAAAATTGTAATCAAACTTCAGGAGTCTATGTAATAACTATAATTTTTAATTTCGTTTGTGTATACTTAGGCAGTGTAATAGCCTGTTTGTGTTGAAAGGACAATTTACAGGAAGCTGGTAGATACACTGATGTCGGAGACCTTTGACTCCTAATTTTAAAAAAACTTGTGTATTCTCCCTCGCACACAGACCGACAAGCATACGCATACAGTCTCTCACAAAATAATTATACATGTTTATATATATATTCTTCTCCAATATAAACTATACGATGAGAGGTTTTCAATGACTACTGGTAGATTAGTGGTACGGTATATGTGGTAAATGTTGATTATTTTATTTCAGTCTTTCAAGAAGGTTCGTTAAAAGGGTGGGATGTATAATCCACGACACTGGACGGCTCTCTAATGGCTTCTTGAAAATAAAATGACATTTATACACTCATGACGAACGGAGTAGTCCAATGTGCACTGTTCCAGGCAATTAATGGAGTCAAGGAAAGGCCTTTAATGGTGCAGAGTTAACTGTAATACGCTTGTAACTTTAAAAAAAAACAGGGCTATCAAATAGTCGTTTCGGTAAATACAGCAACATTCAAGGAAAATCGAAACAGATTGACGCCATCGCATAAATCAGAAATAATTTGCTCGGTTTCTCCAAGTTCCTTAATTACCTGTGTTTTTTTTAAACGTGCTTTAGGTCGTTGGCTATGAACCCCATTCAACGGCCTGAAATGTATATTATAGGCGCCCAACCTCTGTGCAGCCAGCTGAACGGCCTGTCGCAGGGCCAGAGGAAACTGTGCCAGTTGTACCAAGATCATATGGTTTATATTGGAGAGGGGGCAATGACGGGCATCAAGGAATGCCAGTACCAGTTCAGACAGAGGCGATGGAACTGCAGCACCGTGGATAACACCTCCGTGTTTGGAAGGGTAATGCAGATAGGTGAGACTTTTCACTTCGGTACATAACAAAAAAAATGCTTCAATGAATCTTAACAAAAGTTTAGCACGCAAGTGTTAGATCCGTTTTGTTCGTCCTCTTTCAACAAAAGTGCAGCCAACTCTTTTCTCTGCAAAGCGCGGCCCTGCGAGTCATTAGTCCTTGTTGCTTAGGGTTATAGTAAGGTGTCGCCTCCATGCATTGTCCCTGCCTTTTTGAAATTCAATTATCCAGTGACAGGGACTCGAGAAATCCGGGGCTAGATTGATGTTTCCGACACACAGTACAATAAATGGAGGTGTCAGGGTCGGAGGACTGGGAGAGAATGAGCTGCACTCCATATGTAGAGCAGATGGATTGGGGAACTTGGCCAGTTACAGGACTTTCTTATTCTTTAGATAGTTTTTCTCTATTTTTGCCGTGGGGTGGTGGGGGTGGGGAGAGGAATCTGGGAAAGGTTGGTTGCTTTTAATGAGCTTTTGTAATGAGCTTTTTGTAATGAGCTTTTTCAGATGTTTGCCTTGTCAGCAAAACTCATTCATAAAAAAAGTGACGGGTGACGGTGTTGTGACAGTCCGTTTGGCGTTCTTCTCGCTCGCTTTACTGAATCTTTTGCCCATAGTTAGATTAGAGGAGAGCCAGCGCCGCGCACCTGCACTTTGTTCACGATTGTGGGGTTTGAGGCTGGTAAATAACGTCCATCACTTTTTAGAAGTTTGTTCAGCTTCTTCGATGGTTTACACTCATAGAATTATAAGTTCCCATTGATAGCACCCTCCAAAAAACGAGTTTGTTTTAGATTTTTGTGCCGATGAACGATAATGACGGAAACTTCTATACACCTGGCTTTTCGCCAGATGGAATTGACATTTGTAGGAAAAATAGGCGACTGACGCGTGTATAAATAGGATGCTCACTTTTACAATTCAGTTACTTAAAAAAATATTGGGGTTACGACTTAATATGACGTTTAACTGACACTGAAGGGAATCACAGTTTCATTCGCAGAATGGGTTTCAAATTCTCAGTGAAGTAGAAGTGAGTAAAATGTTTCTTTAAGCAACTAAACATAGAACTCCGCCCTTTTTTCATAAGTAACTTAAAGATTTTGTCAAGGAACAGTGGCGATCGCTGCAGTTTTTATTTCTGATCTCTTGGTGTTACTCTGGCATATCCTGGTCCATATCAGTTTATTATTGGAAACACAGGGATTTCTAACAGCTCAATGATGGGGAAACCAGAACTAATGAACTCAGATTAGCAGTCCAGTTCCTTAATGGCAGGACCATCCCATCGAACTGTTGCATTATTTCGATTGTATTTGGATGTATTCAAATATTTATAGCTATCCCAATTAGAATTAATTCTGAATTTAACAATTGTCTGCCTTCCCTCCCTCCTTTTCTGGGGCTTCTGAAGTAAATGATCAGAAAAACCGACTGCACTTAATATAGTTCTATTTTGCGTTTCAATCGGAATATTTTCGGACTTGAAGTGTTAAGTTTAAACATTTCTAAATATACAGAATCTTGCGTATCAGACCGAATGATAACTCATCTTCCTCTCACCCCACCCTTAAACACGAGAATAAAAATCTCGATCCATCTTGTTAGCATTACAGTTGTTTTCATGTTTGATGAAGCTATATAATATTGATTCTTCGGGAATTTTAACTACTAAGCAGAGAAACTTTTCTCCGTTTAGTATCATCCTTCAATTACTGACAGCAGCATAACATTGCATTTGATTCAGTAATCATTTAAGGACTTCCCCTGTACTTGACAATTTGTTGAGTTATTTTAAACTTTCAGTAATGGACTCTGACCCATTTTGTGAGTGTCATTTACCATTTAGGGACTGTCCCTATTAAACCTTATTATTTATCGATTACTTCTGACGTTTTTAGAACTGACCCTCAAACCGCATTAACTATTTCTTTTAAGTGTTGATAATCCCCAAAGTACCATTCCCTTTTTAGTACTGTCATTAAGTATATTTTAGGGGATGGATCACTTGTTAGAATTATCTACTTCAAATCAACCAGACTCTTAACAATAGAAAGGACGAACTTGCATTTACCTAGCTTCACAGCCTATACATTTTTGAAATGCAGTCATTGTTTTGGTTGCAAACAGCGCAATAAGGCCCCACAGACAACAATGAGATAAATGACAGTTTATCTGGTCTTGGAGACATTGATTGAGGGATAATAGTTGGCCAGGACAGCAGGAGAATGCCCTGCTCTTCAAATAATTGTAAACAATTTTACAACACCAAGTTATAGTCCAGCAATTTTATTTTATCTTCAAATAAGGCGTGGGATCTTTTAGGTCCATCTGAATAGGCAGACAGGGCCTGAGGTTTAAAACCTCATCCGAAAGATGGCACCTCCAACAATGCAGCACTCTCAGTACTGCACTGAGGTGTTAGCCCAGATTATGTGCTCAAGTCCCAGGAGTGGGTATCTCATTCAAAAACAGAAATGCTGGAAACATTAAGCAAGTTAAGCAACATCTGTGGAGAAAGGGAAAAAGTATGTTTTACTCCTGCTCCTTTTCCAGAGCCTCTAATCCTCCTTGGTCTGGGAGTTTTAGCTGCTGTTGAGAAATTCTGTTGTAAACAATTTTACAACACCAAGTTATAGTCCAACAATTTTATTTGAAAATCACAAGCTTTCGGAGGCTTCCTCTTTCCTCAGGTGAATGTCAAGAAATCCTCGAACCTTTCGCATTTATAAATCACAGAACAATACCTGGTGATTACAGATAGTCTTTCCAACTGCCCGTTGCCAAGGCAATCAAAGTGTTCAGACAGAGAGGTGTTACCTACAGGGCCACCGAATGTACAAACAACCAAAAAAAAACAGAGAGAGAGAGAGAGGCAGAAACATAGAAACATCCGGAAGGAAGAGAAAGACAGCAAATGACCCGTTATATTAAAAACAGATAACTTTTGTTCGCTGGTGGGGTTACGTGTAGCATGACATGAACCCAAGATCCCGGTTGAGGCCGTCCTCATGGGTGCGGAACTTGGCTATCAATTTCTGCTCGACGATTTTGCGTTGTGGTGTGTCTCGAAGGCCGCCTTGGAGTACGCTTACCTGAAGGTCGGTGGCTGAATGTCCTTGACTGCTGAAGTGTTCCTCGACTGGGAGGGAACCCTCCTGTCTGGCGATTGTTGCGCGGTGTCCGTTCATCCGTTGTCGCAGCGTCTGCATGTTCTCGCCAATGTACCATGCTCTGGGGCATCCTTTCCTGCAACGTATGAGGTAGACAACGTTGGCCGAGTCACAGGAGTATGAACCATGCACCTGGTGGGTGGTGTCCTCTCGTGTGATAGTGGTATCTGTGTCGATGATCTGGCATGTCTTGCAGAGGTTACCGTGGCAGGGTTGTGTGGTGTCGTGGACGCTGTTCTCCTGAAAGCTGGGTAATTTGCTGCGAACAATGGTCTGTTTGAGGTTGGGTGGCTGTTTAAAGGCGAGTAGTGGAGGTGTGGGGATGGCCATAGCGAGGTGTTTGTCGTCACTGATGACATGTTGAAGGCTGCGGAGAACATGGCGTAGTTTCTCCGCTCCGGGGAAGTACTGGACGACGAAGGGTACTCTGTTGGTTGCGTCCCGTGTTAGTCTTCTGAGGAGGTCTATGCGCTTTTTCGCTGTGGCCCGTCGGAACTGTCGATCGATGAGTCGAGCGTCATATCCCGTTCTTACTAGGGCGTCTTTCAGCGTCTGTAGGTGTCCATCCCGTTCCTCCTCGTCTGAGCAGACCCTGTGTATTCGCAGGGCCTGTCCACAGGGGATGGCCTCTTTGACGTGGTTAGAGTGGAAGCTGGAAAAGTGGAGCATCGTGAGGTTGTCCGTGGGCTTGCGGTAGAGTGAGGTGCTGAGGTGCCCGTCTTTGATGGAGATTCGTGTGTTCAAGAAAGAAATCGATTCTGAGGAGTAGTCCATGGTGAGCTTGATGGTGGGATGGAACTTGTTGATGTTATCGTGCAGTCTCTTTAGTGATTCTTCGCCGTGGGTCCATAGAAAGAAAATGTCGTCGATGTATCTGGTGTATAGCGTTGGTTGGAGGTCCTGTGCAGTGAAGAAGTCCTGCTCGAACTTGTGCATGAAAATGTTGGCGTATTGGGGTGCGAATTTGGTCCCCATGGCTGTTCCGTGTGTTTGGGTAAAGAACTGGTTATCGAAGGTGAAGACATTGTGATCCAGCATGAAGCGGATGAGTTGTAGGATGGCGTCTGGAGATTGGCTGTTTTTGGTGTTGAGTATTGATGCTGTTGCAGCGATGCCGTCATCGTGGGGGATACTGGTGTAGAGTGCCGAGACGTCCATTGTGGTGAGAAGTGTTCCTGGTTCAACTGGTCCGTGGGTACTGAGTTTTTGTAGGAAGTCTGTAGTGTCGCGACAGAGGCTGGGGTTCCCTGTACGATGGGTTTCAGGATGCCCTCGATGTATCCAGAGAGGTTCTCACACAGGGTTCCGTTGCCTGACGTCCGGGTGTGTTGGCTTTGTGTATCTTTGGGAGGCAGTAGAAGTCTCCCACGCGGGGAGTACGTGGGATGAGAGCGCGTAGAAATTCTGTGGGAGAGCTGCATCCTGAGAGTTGTAGTTCCATCTCTCTCTTGTGGAACTATATCACCCAGAGTGTATTGTGACAATCTGCATCACACAATAACTAAATAGGAGAACACATCAAAAATAAAAGACATAATTTTTGTCAGCATTTTCTGTAGTTTGAACCATTAATTCGAAGCTAAAACTATTATTTGGTAAGAGTCCTTTTTGTGACATTGAGCATGACTGACTTTTGCATCAGAGTTGAAGGTACTTTGAGGTACTTTGATGCTGAGCTGAGACATTGTAGCCCAAATCTGATAGGTTTAGATGATAGCAAATGACTAAATATTCAAATTGGAGACTGAACCAAGCATAGCCATATAGGTAGCAAGAAATATAAATCCAGCCTGGGAATTAAAAGGGTGGGGGGAGGGGGAGAAATATTTTTTATAATTGGGAAAACAACTGACAAAATAAAAGATGGTTTTGGAAAAGTAAAAAATAATAAAGTGCTTGTATCTTAAGCAAATCCTACTGCAAATCCAACATGCCAGGTATGGCAAAAATATATGTTTTCTAAAGTAAATAATTGAGATTTAATTAAGTATACCTACCTTCAATATACCTTGACTAGGGAAGGGAAATATTTGATTCCCACTCCTGATCACTCTCCAGTTACTCCTGCTGGAAAGTTACATTTGTAGAAGTCAAGTGAGATCATGGATGCCCTCCAACTTTCAATAACTTGCTGGCATTCAGTGTCTACAATCACATGTGAATAAAAAGGCACTTCTGTAAGGTATTGGACAACTGCTGACACCTATGGGACTGTATCCTAACATACCTAATTGCTTTTAAGAGAGAGGAGGGAAAAATAATATAGACAATGAGACTGAGAAGCAACATATAACATGTACAGAGAAAATGGAAGACAAATATTGATGTAGGAACATAGGAACAGGAGTAGGCCATTTAGCCCCTCGAGTCTATTCAATGAGATCATGGCGGTTATGTGACCTAACTCCATATACCTGCCTTAGCCCCATATCCCTTAATACCTTTGGTTAACAAAAGTATAACTGTCACACTTCTTTATCCTCTGTTTGAAGCCAGAAAATCTGATGCAGAAATACAATTACTGTACATAGTTATATGTATAAATGCTGCTGCTATGCCTATATTGACCATTTCTTGTTTTGCCCTATTTCAGGGAGCCGGGAAACTGCCTTCACATATTCTATCTCAGCAGCTGGTGTTGTGAATGCAATAAGTCGTGCATGCCGTGAAGGGGATCTCTCAACCTGTGGCTGCAGTCGTGCTGCCAGACCCAAAGACCTTCCCCGGGACTGGCTGTGGGGAGGCTGTGGGGACAATGCAGAATATGGCTACAGGTTTGCCAAAGAATTTGTGGATGCCAGGGAGAGGGAGAAAAATTACCCAAAAGGCTCAGAGGATCATGCCAGGACACTAATGAACCTGCAGAACAATGAAGCTGGCAGGAGGGTAAGAAATGGACAGAGATAAGCTCTGTTTTATCATTTATTCATCATTGCTGGGCATGAATACATTTTCCATCTCCATCGGTTTCCCTAAACTTTTATCTGTCTCTCCATCCGCCTGACCCTTTAGTTGTCTATTTTGATATTTGTTTATTAGTTTGTTTGGCCTCAGTTCTGCCCATCTGCTACTTATCCAACTCTGTAATCTATCTACTTACCTTTTCATGCATCACCTGTCTATCAATACATCTTTCCTTTCTTTTCAGTTTCTGATATTACATTTTTGTGTGTTGTGATATGGGATTGTGGATAGTTTTATTTGTTTTAACTTTGACACAGTGTTCATATAAATTTTGTTATTTTATCCAGCTAAGATTCACATTTACCAGAGAATTTCATTTTTCTGTAAGATTATTATCTGTTTAGGAAGTTTTTACAGCAGGTTAAAGTTTCACCAGGGAGTGAACTGCTATCTACCTATTAGTAATGCAATGTTTGATTTTCCTATTTCTATATATATTTATCTATAGATATATATAGATAGATATAGATATATATGTCTATCAACTTATCCTTCTATTCACCTTTCTGTCTGAAGGAGAGTTTATATTTTACACCTGAACATGATTATCATATGCTGCTTATTATTATGTATCTATCTGAAAGTAAAGATGTTGGAACTGGCATAAGGTTTGCATTTTATATTCCTAAACCTGATGCATTGAATTAAAAAACATTAGAACTTCACACTGGGATTACATACATTGGGGCATTTATTAAGTAATGATAAAATCAGTGTGTTTGTTGAGATAACAGTGGAGTTGGAGTGTGGAGGTAGAGGTGCACCTTCTTTGGGGTTGCCACTAGGCTGAGTCACTATTATTGTGCTGGCTGGACCAGGTGATGGTGTGCTTCCATCTTCCCTCTCACACCAACCTGTTCCTCCCTCTGTGGGGTGCACTGTGGGGTTTCTTTGTATGTACTTCTACAGGGAAAGGAGTTCTCACCACTTGGTAGCTTTTCAGCTTTAGGCGGATGCCAAACATTACTTGCTATGAGTGGCATATGTCCTACAGATGCTTTCTTCACTTGTTAGTGGAACCATTTTCTTGCAGCAGTGAATGTTGTGCCAGGTGTGGAGACAAAGGCTGGTTATTGTCTTCGTACTATCTTGAACTGCTGTCCACAATGGCTGGATTTGGGAGCAGAAGCGAGGGTGTGTAGAATACCAGCCTAGCTACAGCCTCTCTAGCACTTGTCACACAGGCAAGATTGGAACTTGTGGGGTGAGGTACATTTGAAGCTGATCCTCCTGAATTTTTATTGCCTGTAGTTAGGATAAATCTTTGCCTTTACTGCCTGGACATTGAGCGCCACCTGGGCAGAGTGCAGAAAGAAAAAGCTGGCAGGGAAGATCGCCTGCCTCTATCAGAACCCGTCTGAATTTCCTACCATCCAGATTAATGGAAGGAAAATTCGGTGCATTCTGTGACAGGCGTGAGATTCTACCCACTAGATTTTGCTTGCTGTGCTCTCACCAGGCGGTGCTTAATGCTCCGGTTGTGCCCATACTTCCCTTCATTCTTCCTCTATTATTTAGTGGTTTAATTCTCATTTTCAGGCTTACTTTTGGCTTTCTGTGGAGTATATTAATTTGAGCTGAGTGTGGTGTACAGGGCAGAGATGCATTTATGGGTATCTTATGGCTAAGGAGGTGTAGTTCTGCTGTTGATGTGTCACTGGGTCTTAAAGGAAGCATTTGATTTGGATTCACTGGAGCAGGTCTGGTTGTGTAAGGTGGAATTTGCCATTTTGGTGCTGGAAGGACAGAGTCTTACCCTTGTGAAGTAGTTGACCTTGTCTGGTGATGTCCTTCTCATGTCAGGTTCTGAATCCTCTCATGAAGAGTGCATTTGGGAGTTCCAGATTGAGCAGAAAAGACCAAATGGGATTTTAGGAAAGAGCTGGGACATAGATTCAAGCTAATAAAAGATAAATTCAGAACTAATGTGTCAATTATTACTGTGATAAGAAAGAACTTTCATATATAAAAGTAATATTACAGATTTACCTTTGTCATTCCCTTTATATTTTATATACCTCTATAAAATCATCTCTATATTGCTATATTAAACCAATTTTGCTTACTTATGACATTTCCTATAGTTTACTGGTTCCAGTACCCTAAATAAATCTAGTGACATCACTGAACTAATTTATATATTAGTACTGTGTATTGATGCATGCAAAACGTTATGGCATTTGTCCAGTTTAACAATTCTTTTCCACTGCATTTTTGCTGCTCCTTATACCAAATCATAGGGCATAAATAGAGATATCAAATTCTCAAGAGTGTTAAGACCTTCCCATACAACAATGAGGAAGTAGGAATGGTAATAAACTGATCAGAAGAGCTTGACTTCTTTAATAAAACTTCAGTGATCACTTAAAATGAAGCCTTTGTTTTTGGACAGTCAGATCTCGAAACAAGCACTGATCTTCTTGTTTTAGTGGCTCACTTGATAATATTGAAAAATATAAATCCTAATTTCACTCAGTGCTGTGAAAATGTAGCTTTTTGTTTTTAAAATTCCTGTTCCCTGGTTCCAGCCAGTCAGCTTCACAAGTTCCTCTCAGCAATGAGCAACTGTTTGAGCTTTCCTTCCGGGTCATGGAGGGCTGTGCATATACAGAGCTGGCTTCACTGCAACCCAGAAAACAGAGACACTATTGTTGTGTATTTCCTTACTTTCTCACCATCCTAGTGAAGAAGGTATGTTTACTGGTGGATGGTATTGTTTTTACTTTTGGAGGAGGGAAGAATTATACAAGTGGAGGAGACATGGAACTTGGAAATAGCAGATGGGTGGGAAATAGTTTGCCTAGGTTTTGTAGAAAGGATTATATTTGGAGTCATTTATTGATATGACTGCATGGGATTATAGGATTTTTATCTGGTGACTTGGGGGGTCAGAGTCTATTTTTTAAAAATAATTATGCCCATTAATTTACCACTGTTATGTGGATTGTATTCTGTGATTACGTCCAATTTTACATGAAACCCACAATGCAGTGGCTTCAGTATAAACTATCTGAAGTACATTTTTGCAAATATTCAGCTGAGAGGAAACTGATTCAGTATACATTAGAATCTGTGCAATTTAGTTAAAAAAAATATACCTTAAGAATAAATAAATGCTCTAGATAAAGCTAAAAAAAAAACAAAACAGTTTTCCATTGTCAATGTTAGGAAAGTTTAACACGTTTAATAAACCCCCTTGCAAGAAGGTTTAAAAATAAGATACACACTTTCTGAAATAATAGCTACACCAAAACAAAGATGAAGCACCAGTGAAATGTCTTCACACAATTTATCCTTGTGGCATACAGAATGGGTCCCTGCTTTTATCAAGGAACACAAATGATTTTTAAAGTGAGTCAATCGTAATTTCAATTACAATTCTATCAGGTAGGAGAAACTCATCAGTGAAATGTTTGTAGCAGTCAATAAGAGGCAAGAAAATGTTCCTTCAGATGTTTTGTGCAGATTGAACATCAAAAGATCATAAAATTATTACAGATGAGGAAGTCCATTTAGCACATCTTGATTTATCTATCCAGAAATATCCTGAAGTCCCCCCATTTCAGCATCTTAAAAGATTCCAGTGTTTTCGCCTCCACTACTTGCGCTGAAAATATATTCTGTACGTTGATCACTCTTTGTGCAAAGAATTTCTAAATTTCTACATTAGTTCTAAATTTAACTTTATTAGCTTGAATCTATGTCTCCTTGTCTTACTCTCACTATTCATTTTAAAGTACTATCACAGACACACCGTTGCCATTCCCTTTAAGATCACCTCTCAAACACATCTTTTCCAGGCTGATAAGCCCATGTTTCTCCATTCTTTCCTCATAACTCACACCCTTGGCCCGAAGGATCAGTCTTGTGGCTCTTCTCTGCACTGCTTCCAGTGTTAGAATATCTCCCTTGTGTCTCGACAACCAGAAGCAGTACTGAAGGTGTGGTCTGACCAGAGCATTATACAGTTCAGTCATGACTTCTTCTGACTTATATTCTACTATTTTAGCTATTTTATCAAAGTCATTGATTTTATTTAGGTTATCTATGGGGCGAGTATATTGATTATGTCTTCCCTTGTGAATACTTGGAGGAAGTAATCATTCAGAATATGTTCATCCTTAGTTGCAAGTCCATTTACATCACTTAGGGTTTTAACCTCTTCTCTTACTGTTACCTCTTTGTCCTTCTGATCACCCTTTTATTTATCCGAGTGAACCCTTCCCCTTTCTCACTGCAGGATTTGTAGAGATTGTTTTTCCTCTATTTCACTTTTAAGTTGTTTGTAAATCCATTAAGGGACATGTTTGTTTAATCTGAGCCTGTTAGTTTTAGGAATGTATTTATCCTGCACGCTCAGCATTATTCCATTTATGTGTTCCACCTGCCTTCCACTAAAGTGTTGCTGAGCAATGTACCCCAATCCATTTGCTTTAGTTCTTTTTTATTCCTGGGATGTGGACCACACTGGCAAGGCTGTATATATTGCCCATCTCTAGTCACCCTGAGGGCATTAACAGTCAACCATGTGCTGTGAGACTGGAGTCTTGTGTAGGCCAGACTGGGTAGGAATAGCAGGTTCTCTTCCCTGAAGGACATTATTGAACCAGTTGGATTTTTAAGACAATCCAGCAGCTTTCATGTTTATATTCTGGTGCCAGCCGGCAAATTTCCAGATTTATTGAATTCAGTTTTGGAACTTGTTGTGGTGGGATTTGAACTCACAACCTTAGGGTTGCTAGTCGAATACCATAATTACTAGATTACTGTACCCAGTTGTTTCCTCATTTCTTTGAATTAGCTGACTCCTGCTCTTAGGTATTTTTAGCTCCCAGATCACACTGAATTTGGTCATTTTGTCTTCATTATCTCCCAGGGGTGCTATGACATCCATTTCTTGTATGTTGTCTGTGTCATTAACAAATATTGGTTGATTAAAGTCTCCCATTAAAATAACTTTCCCATTCTTGCATATCCTCTTCACAGAGCAAATTATCCTCCTCCTGGAGTTCTGTAGCATACCCTGAGTATAAGCTTGGAATTTGAGATATCTAACCAGAGGAATTCATTTGGTAGCTTGCCCCTCCCACAGGAATTTAATTTACCTCCCAGGTGTGCCTGACATTTAGGGCTATGCCACCTCCTTTTCTGTCCACTCTGCTTTTCCTGAACACTCTATACCCTTGAATGTTAAATTAATTTCCATCTTCTGGATTTAACAATATTTCTGTTATTTCCACGATATCGCAGTTCCTTATTACCACCACACCCTCCAGTTGCAGCATCTTATTTATGACGCTTCCAGCATTCATGCATATTTGCCTCCTTTCATGTTCCCCAGTGTCTGCCTACTACTGGTCTCCAGTTCATGTATGCCTCTCTGGGTATCGCTGGCAATATCCACCTGACTATCTTCTAACCTGCGAACCATCTCATCTGAGATCCATTTTTCCTTTCCCTCTCCCTCCACCTATCTAGTTTAAATGATTTTTTAATTACTGCCTCAACATTCTTAGAACATAAGAACATAAGAAATAGGAGCAGGAGTAGGCCAATCGGCCCTTCGAGCCTGCTCCGCCATTTAATAAGATCATGGCTGATCTGATCCTAACCTCAAATCTAAATTCATGTCCACTTTCCTGCAAGTCTTTCTTTGCAAGTCTCTTTGTAACTATTTGGTTTAGATGCAGCCCATCTCTCCTGCACCAGTCGTTTTTGTTCTATAAGTGTTTCCAATTATTTACGAAAATAGCATTGTTATTTTTACACCATGTTACCAGCCATTCATTTACATCCTCAGATTTCTTGGTGAACACCTTTCCTTTCTGAAACACCAGAAATATACTGGAGAACATTATTCTGCATCCCCTATCTTTGAGTCTAGTATCAATCCTTGTGTTTGTGGCTGTTAAGGCCCCTATATTATTTCTCTTTAAAATTAATGTGGACTGTCACCAATTTGCCCCCTCCTGTCCCTTTTAGTCACCCCTCTTATCTTTCTTTGATATATACAGCTCTGACTCCAGTTTGACAACTGAGCATCCTGTAAGAAGGAACTTGCATTTACATAGCACCTTTCACGACCTCGATATCCTAAACTGCTTCATAGTCAATGAGTTACTTTTGAAGTGTAGTCACTGTTGTAATGTAGGGAAATGCGGCAGTCAATTTGTGCACAACAATGTCCCACAAACAGCAATAAAATAAATGACCAGATAGTCTGTTTTAGAGATATTGATTGAAGGATAAATGTTAGCCAGGATACTAGGAGATTCCTCTGCTCCTCTTTGAATAGTGTCATGGGATATTTTACATCCACCAAAGAGGACAGACTTAGCTTTAAGTCTCATTCGAAGGAGAGTACCTCCGACAGTGCGGCACTTCCTCAGTGTCAGCTTACACTATGTGCTCAAGTCTCTGGAGTGGGGCTTGAACCCACGACCCTCTGACTCAGAGGTAAGAGTGCTACGACTAAGTAAAGGCTGTCACACCTAAAGGTATTGTCCTTATGACACACGTGGCTACTCACTTTTCCTGAGCAAAGAATCCCCAAAGATTACAACCTCTGGGACTTGCAAACTATGTTTCAGTCCAAGCTGTCATCTGTTTTTTCTAGCTCTGACACCTTGGGGGAAAAATTCGATAAGGGTTCGTTTTGGGCAGTGCGCGATGCGCTAATACCCCGTGCCCGACGGACCCTGGGCAGACAAGACCCAAGTTTGGACTCAAGGGAGCACTTACCTGCAATCAGCGTTCTTTTCCAGGCCTTGCACGTGGAATCAATGCAATTCACACTTTCCACCACCAGAGGGAGCTCAATCTCTTAAAGGGAGGATGTTTCTTAGAAATCTGTTAAAGGTAGCTGGTAACTGTTATTTGTTGAAAATAACAGTCTACTGCCTGCTTGGAGTCTGAACAGAGATCAGACATTGCACATGTAAAACACAGATGCAGATCCCATCCCTATGTTTACACACTGATGAGTTATGTTAAAACATTGAATAAATGTTGCGCACTACTAAATCCCACATCCTCCAATCTGCACATCAGACCTCACCAATCTGTCGATCTGAGTTGGTACCAGGCCTGCGAGTGTACATGCACCAAGGTTCTTTGCTGATGCACTAGAGACCTTGGGTGCAAGAGGTGGACAGAAGGAGGGACATCCTATATCCGCAGTGGGGGGTGGGGCAAGAGGCCCTCCAGACATATACTCAAAAAACAGTGGGAGGCAGCGGGGGACGAAGTCAATGCCAGGCGCACAGCATCATGAACATGGATGCAGTGCAGGAAGAAGTTCAATGCTTTGACATGAGTGGGCAAGGTGAGTGAGGTCAACTGTCAAGTGGCGTCTCCTACCAGCTGCACTCCTACCATGCACTACACCCCCATCCCCCACATACCAATAAACTCTTTCCATCAGTACTCAACTCTTCCAATCAGATGCTTCCTCTCACCCTTACACATTACCACTGTTTCAAGCCGCTCACCCACAACTCTCAGGCCACACACACTGGCAGCTATTCAACCATGACAGGCACATCAACCGGGTACACGTCCCGCTTTCTTGCAGGAGAAGGTGGCGCATATCAAGAGACAGCAAGTGGCCGTGGCATTTAGCCCCTCAAGCCTGTTCCACCATTCATTGAGATCATGGTGGACCTGTGACCTAACTCCATATACCCGTCTTAGCCCCATATCCCGTAATACCCTTGGTTCACAGAAATCTATCAATCTCAGATTTAACATTCACAAGTGAGCTAGCATCAACTGCCGTCTGTAGAAAAGTGTTCCAAACGTCTCCCACCTTTTGTGTGTAGAAGCATTTTGTAACTTCACTCCTGCACGTCCTGGCTCTAAATGTTAAGCTGTGGCCCCACGTCATAGTATTCAAGTGTAGGAGACCTCCAAAAACACAAATGTCTCGGCAGCCAGAGGCAATAATCCAGCCACTAACCGGTAAATCCTGCATGGTCCCTTTAAATAGCACCGGTGGAGGGTTCTCCAGGCACTCGTTCAGATGGTCGGCGTTAAGACTGTGCGTTGAGTTGAGGGTTAAGTCCCAAAATGGTGTCTATCACTTTAAATCAGCATTGCACACTGATTGACGCTATTTTCTCCCTACTTTACATGATTCCAGCGTTCGTTATCTGCGCCTGCGCAGACTCCTGTACCAAGATGGCGTCTGGAAACGTGCACGCGCATCCAAGACGCCATCTTGGATGTCGGACAGACCGTGTAGCGCCGAAACAATGGGCGCTACATGGCCCAATTTAGCGCCCGTTGTTTCCCCGGACAGGGTCTGGTATCTGCTTGTTAATATCATCTTTTGGGTAGCTTCACAGACTTTCTTACCTTTCTTATTATTTTTAATAATCTTAATCTATCCATTATCCCCACTTCCAAGGCTTCCCTCAGTACTTGTCTCTGTTTCATGGCAACTCTGTCCCTGATTGTGCTAGTCCCCAGCTCCAATCCCTGGGGTTTACTCATAAAGTCTAGTATTAGCTTGCCCATTTCATGGACCTGTGATGATTCAATTACTAAGTCTAATACTATCCATTTGTCCTTAAAATTCCCTCACTTTTTTCTGTCCTGGTAAGCTCTTTTACCCTCCTCCCTAATGTTTTTTTTTAGTTTATTGAGCTTTAAGAATTATTGCATCGCTTTACCTGTTAAACCTGTTACTCCTTTATAAAGATCCTACAGCAAACACACCTTATGCCCTCCATCCTACTTATCACTAGTATCTTCTGTTCCCCTTTAAAACTTAATTCTTTGGTTTGTCCCTTTCTCATAGGTGCCCTTTGTTTCTTGTTTCTCCTGTTTGCTTCCTTATAGTTTGTATACGTGATGTGGAGATGCCGGTGATGGACTGGGGTTGACAATTGTAAACAATTTTACAACACCAAGTTATAGTCCAGCAATTTTATTTTAAATTCACAAGCTTTCGGAGATTTTCTCCTTCCTCAGGCAAATGTTTCAAGAGCTCCTGAAACATTTGCCTGAGGAAGGAGAAAATCTCCGAAAGCTTGTGAATTTAAAATAAAATTGCTGGACTATAACTTGGTGTTGTAAAATTGTTTACAATAGTTTGTATAGTTTAACTTTATTAAAATGTTCCATTTGTGATATTCCTTCACTCTTTTGTTCCCATTGAACTCAGGTGGTCTCTTTTAACTTCTAATTATCATAGGTGCTCCCATTTCAATTTAGCTTTCCACCTAGACTTTGATTTGTCTTGTAAGTTTGCTTTTGCTTTCCTTTTTAAACCTCTGGGATAGCAATCTCTTTGAAGTACTACCTCCCCAAATTAAAGTTAACTGGTCTTGCCAAAACTGTGCTTTGTTTTAGCAGCCTGGAATGGTGCTGTCCTGCTGCACCCTATTTATTTGAACAATAACCAGGCTTTTGAAGACTCTATGTAGTAGCTTTTCTACAACAAAATAAAAATTAAGGATTATTTTAACATTTGTACAGCTAATATTATAAATGAACCATGCAGCACACATCTTATCACTAGCTGGGAGAATGGGCAGGTAATTTACCTATTCCCAGTAGGAGTAGGAGTGGCCAGAGATCACTTTCCCTCTAATTTTCCTTCACTCTCTATGGCAAAGTTTCTGCCTTCTGCTCAACATCTTCCCATAATCACAAGCAATTGAGATCACTGTATGCAAAAATTCACATTGTACCATTTTGTTGTACGTGTTGTACGAACATATGAACAATGATGGTCAGGAAAAGACCCTCCGGTCCATCTAGCCGGTCCCACACAATTGTGATGCCTTGTGCATCACAATATATATACTCCCCCACCCACCTGAAATCATGTGATCTCCTGGAGAGGTAAAAAACCAGATAAAATCCCAAGCCAATTTGGGAAAAAAATCTGGGCAATTCCTCTCCGACCCCACTAGTCCAGGAAATCACTCTGGCTGTGATGATGCTATGCAGTGCCTACCTTTTGTACGAGGTAATCTTCGCTCCAGCCAGAAACAGGTCCAGCTCTTGCTTGAAGGAATTCAGCGAATCGGAGTCCACCATACAAGCTGGCAGCCTGTTCCAGAGGTTCACTATACCTCCTGACACCTAACCTAGATCTGGCCTTATACAACTTACAATTGTGACCCCTGGTCTTCCCTAACTTATTTAACTGGAACAAACTATCTATTCGAGCACAATCTTTTCCCTTCATCATCTTATAATGTTTCAAATATGCTTTGTTCAATTGTCCTATAAATGCACCCCAACATCCTATTCATTCTAGCTATCTCTTCATGGCATTGTTCATGAACCTTTAGCGATCTATGCACTAGATCGGCCAGATCTCTTTCTTTCTCTATCTGCTTTAATACTTTTCCCTGAAGGGTGTATGTATGTTCAGCATTCACCTTGCTCACTTGCATAACGCTGCACTTAAAGTTAAACATCATTTACCAGTCACGAGAGTGATCCGCCTGAAGCAGTCGGGCACGTCCACAGTCCTGACACTTGCACAAATGTTAGTGTCATCTAAAAACACCTACATCTAGATCATTAACAAAACATTAAATAGCATCAAACCCTGCAGGACATCACTGGTCTATTCTGGTGTCTCCAAACTGATCCAACTCCATCTATAACTACTTTCTACCTACGGCCTTCCAGACAGTTCTCAATCCAGCTCAATGTATTGCCACTAATACCGGAGGCTTCGATCTTGTAGAGAAGCCTCTTATGCGGTAGCTTATCGAAGGCTTTTGTCAATGTCTACTGGACTTCCCTCATCCACTATTTTGGTGAATTCTTCAAAAAATACGATCACATTTGTAAGACGTGACCTTTTTTTGGAGCTATGTTGGGTGTCCCTAATATGGCCTTCTCTATGTAAGTAGTCATATATTGCATCTCTAATGGATCTCTAAAGCATCTTTCCTATTACTAATGTGATTGTAATTGTAAAGTGTTTTGCTTTGCAAATGTATTGAAAAGAAATTTATAAAGATTATAAAATGCATAATATAGTTATTTAAAAGCATAAAGATCTTACCCAATTAGCAGTTAATTTACAGAGAAAATTTATTTGAATACCTGTAGAACTTTGCATTTTACTAAGCACAATATGCACAAACATGGTACTACCCTTTTTCATTCTATTGCATTCTCCTTCATTCAACCACCAGGTGACTTTTCACTGCAGTTTGACAATATAAGTCCCAAACTTAGGCAGACCCACTATTGTGCACTGCTGGCTTCTCACTTTACTCTGTTGCTGTGTTGGGTCCTGGACAAAATTCTCTTTCTCCTGGGCCAAATTCAATTTCTCCACTTGCTTCTGGGCTTAACTGTGATCTCTACCTTTGCCACCATCTTTTATTAAGACTACATTCTCTGCTGGACTGCCTCTTTACCAGTACCTGGCCTGCTTCTGCAGGCTCAGTTCTCTATTCCTCCACTGAGTCATAGCTCTGATCTATTCTTTCTGGTTCCTATCCTGCTCTAGGTTCTGTTCCCATGCTGCTGAATGATCTCTGCCTTTCTGTTACCCACTTGCTTCCCATGGCTGCTAACTCTGTTCTGCTCCACTCGTCCTTCAGAACTCCTCCATCATTCTTCGATGGACTGGGTCGGACTGGCTTCTCAAACTCCTGCTGTTGCTCCTGATCTTGTGTGCTACTCACCTCCGTACAACTGTCTCCCTGACCAGCTCCCTCATCTGCATTGATCCCCTGATTTTACCTTTCACTG
The DNA here is from genome assembly GCF_035084215.1 of Heptranchias perlo. Taxonomy (NCBI): domain Eukaryota; kingdom Metazoa; phylum Chordata; class Chondrichthyes; order Hexanchiformes; family Hexanchidae; genus Heptranchias; species Heptranchias perlo. Next base: position 36,481,159 of record NC_090342.1, on the reverse strand, counting down.
TACTCTGGCTCCCTGGACTTCAATGCTTTTGGTCCTCAAGTTTCACTCCCACTGCTTCTCAGTCCTCTGCTGATGAAACAGGTCTGCTGATGCATATTGCTAACACCTGAGGCCACTACACACCTCCACTGGATGCCTGGATCAGCTTCATCTGGCTCATGGTCGATTTTACACCACCCCTCATCCCTCTGATTCTAGTGACAACCTCCAGCAAGTGATACTCTGCTCCTCGAATGGCTCTTGGATCCACTGTATCTCCACTCCTGAACCTGGAGAATAGTTCATGGATGCTCCAACCTGACTCCACCTTTACTTTAAGATCAACGTTATTTCACCACAGGACTTTAACTTTGGACTCTATCACATTGTCTCCTCCCTGCTCTCTGTTCATGAGCAGAACATGTCTCTTAATCTCTGCCATGCCTATGTAACCTGAATTCTCTCTTTGTCCATCCTCGTGCACAATTTGGCTGCCACTCTGGACCCAAGCCCACTACTTCTGTCTCCCTTTCTTTTTTTTCTCTTGGCCCTTCTCAGGCCTGTCTCTTCTGTCTCTTCCCTTTCCTTTCACCTAGTCATGCCACTGTTCATTTCTCCTCCTTTGGGTACTTTGCTCCCTGCCAATCCCTAATCTAACCAATCACTACTCCTCTGTTGTTCTACTCTCCTACCACTGGTCCAGGCTCGAATCTCCCATGGATAAGCCCACAGCTACCCTCTGTTCCTCTCTTGGAATTCTTTGAAGGTCCATTTTTTTCTTATTACACCTCTGTAAAGTGTCCTTAGGTGTTTTTCTACCATTAATGGGCTATATAAATGCAAGTTGTTGCTGTTATTGCATCACTCCTGTCAGCAGGAGGAAAGCTTCATGCTTGGTTGTTATGTCCTGTGGTGAGATACCTAAGGGCTGCCAGTGCCTAGGAATCTGTACTCTGCATGTTACCACCTTCATGATTGTAGGGGAGAAATTAGTCCAAAGCCATTATTCTTAGGAATTCCATTAACACCACCCTGACCTGTTTTTACTTTATTCCTTCAAATGAAATGTGCTTTTCTAATAATTGCACATACAGTATTACATCATTTTCACTCCATGTTCTAAACTGCTTGGAATTTGCAGTCTTTATATTTTCCCCCTATAATTTTCTCCTCTCTTGATGAGTTTACTCATGCTAGGACATGATTCAGAAGTCCTGGCTCTGATGCTGTCCTCACCTATTATGCACACATGTATATTGTAGTAGAGTCCACTGGTTAGAAATCAGGAACAGGAATCCTGACTCTTTTTCCCTCCATAGTCCAGAGACATCCAGGTGAATTGTGATTCACAATTTGTTGACCTGGAATTAGCTGAGCTGTTAAGCACTAATTGCAAAAAATAGACATATAAGGGGTGATTTTAAACCCCAAGAACGGGTGGGTTGGGGGCGGGTGGGAGTTGAAAATAGTTGTTTTTTGGGTCGGGACCGCAACCTGGCTTTATTTCCGGGTTTAACATCAGCGCGTAAAAGTACAGGCAATGGGAATGCAAAGTCCGAAAATTTTGCAGTTGCGACCCAAAAAACTATTTTCAACTTCCACCCGCCTCCAACCCACACGTTCTTGGGGTTTAAAATCGCCCCCATAATGTAGGACAAGCTAATTTGTTTCATGAAATGTAATTTCTAGCGATGTAATACATTTTGTCCTTCGTCTTTTTTTCCAGGCTGTGTACAATCTGGCAGATGTGGCGTGTAAGTGCCATGGTGTTTCTGGCTCCTGCAGCTTGAAGACATGTTGGCTTCAACTGGCTGATTTCCGGAAGGTGGGCGATCTGCTGAAAGAAAAGTATGACAGTGCAGCCGCCATGAAAATCAACCGCAAAGGGAAGCTGGAGCTGGTAAACAGTCGCTTCAACCCTCCCACTGCGGATGACCTAGTTTATCTCGACCAGAGCCCTGATTACTGTGTGAAGAACGAGACCACGGGCTCACTGGGCACAACAGGCCGCCTCTGTAATAAGACCTCTGAGGGAATGGATGGCTGTGAGCTAATGTGCTGTGGACGGGGTTATGATCAGTTCAAGACTGTGCAAGTTGAAAGGTGCCATTGTAAATTCCATTGGTGCTGTTACGTCAAATGCAAAAAATGCACCCAAATAGTTGATCAGTTTGTTTGCAAATAACTTAAAACAAAAAAAACTTTTGATGTAAAGGATGCCTGGAGAGTTTTCACTTATCCAAAAGAAACTGCTAACATGGTGAATGTATAATGCGCGTACTCAGACTTCAGCAAAAGAGAAACAGAATCCATATTTCACTTACCAGATAAAATGAACTGCTTTATAATCACTTTTTTAATATATATAATTAACTGGACCTAGTACTGCACTCTGCCTTTAGCCTCTCTGGCTCTCCTTGTACAATGTATAGTGTATGAGTGACAAGTGTAGCATTAATGACCGAGTCTTGCCTGCTGACTATTTATTAAAGATGAGGTCATAAATATTTAGCATTCTGACCTAATTTAATTCAGATTTGAAAGCCATCTTTTGCCTTCTCCTCCCATCAGCATTTCCACCACCTAGTTCAGAAAAGTACCTTATACTTTGTAAATAAGAAAACAGCCTAACACTAATAACTGGAACTGCCCAGAAACAGTGAAATAACCTGCCAGTAAACTGAAAGAAGGAAAAGAAACATTTCTCTGTATGAAACTGGTATCAGTTGACATTAATTCATTTTAAGTGACTTAACCAATTATTTTTTCTCTCAAATAGCTATAAGTGTATCTTGTATTTTGCAACCTAATAACCTGCACTGTTTTTGCAAAATTCAATACCTATTTTTGCAAAGTACTTGTATACTTTCAACTTACATTCTGCACAAATGTGTATATATGCTTGTACTTAGAATATGTGCCAGAATGAAAACAGGCATGTCACTACACTTAAACTGCAACCTGATTTGATTTGTGCAAAGATACATATTTTAAGATTAAATAATCTTTTGGTTGCAAAGAACTGTGGAGCACAGTCTACAATAGTAATCTGAGAATGTTATAAATAATATTTCTATCTGATAATACCTGAAAATTTAAATAGGGAAGCACACCATTTGTTTTTAAAGACTGAGAATTGGGGATGCAAATACCACATTTGTGGGAAAAAACAAATAAAAAAACATACTCAATAAACTATACACTCAAAAAAATAAAACTTAAAGATGGCTATCCTAGTATAGAACAATGGGACCATCTCTTAATATGTCTGTTTCTTGAATTAGATTGAGACTCAATAAGATTATTGACTGATTTCTTTTACTCAGTTGATGATGGAGGGGGAGTTCTAACGTTGTAAATAAGAACTTGTATATACCAAATTCAGCCATTGGGTGGGATATTTGTTACATCAAGAGCCCTCGCACCTGTATGTTAATGCACTATTTGCAAAAGATTTTAAATTGTTTGAAAGAAGAATGAATGAAAGAAATGCTCAACATTTGTGGGAGTTGATTTTAAAAAATCTTTACAGTTTACAATTGTTTACATTGTATTAGAATGATTAGGTACTGTTATTTAACAATACTCGTAACCACACATGTCTACATTTCATTTCAATGCAAAACACACATGGGCCATTCATTCTGTTACTGTCAATCGGAATCTACAGTAAAGATTGTAGTTATACTTTTTAATTAAAGCAGATTTGGTAGCTTTAAATTATTTAACAGTCTAATTCGGTGACGACCCCTCCTTCACTGCAAAGTTTTTGAAAAGTGGCATCCTTACCTCATCAACTATAATAAAGTTTATGGAGAATTCTTTATGTTCTTGCTTATTTTGCATTTAAGACTAATAGTAAAACCACATTTGGCTGTTCTACATTGTTAGAATACATGTATATGTCAAGTTATATTGTTGCTATGTTCCTTGTGCTCATTACTCCACCCATTAAATGAATCTGTTATAATTTTAATAAAATGCTTCCACCCTTTATCTTTTAAAATCTAAAGCAGTGAATTATATTCTCATTTTTGATAGAATAATTAAATAATAACTCAGATTGTCTGTCATAACTCAAGCAGGCGGGGTGGCTCAGCAGACTAGAACTTAATCCTTTCATTTTTGAGACTTGGGCTTGGATCCAGCCAAACAGATGAGAAGAAAATCTCCTTGGTGGCTGTTATGGGCCCCACGTGAGATGAGTTTGGGAGCCTTAATGCAGTCTTAATTTCTTGTAACCACAGTTATATAGCAACAAAAACCTATCAACAATTCATAACTAATTGGACTATCTTACTTAGAGAAACTATAAAAATTAACCATTAGGGGAATGAGAATGTCATGATACTTCCGAACAGGATGCTCTCCTAACCTTAGGGTTAAGAGAGATTGTCAGTGTAGTTTGCATCAGATCAATGGTGTAAAAATGTGCTTGATGGGGTCAATTTATGCAAGAGGAAAAATGTTCTAGTCCCCAGCACTGTGGTCCTTCTCATCATTTGTAAATTTTAGGTTTAGTTTCAGGGACACAGTTCTGTCCACTGCTGCAAGCCCAAACCAGTTGGGGTTGCACACTATTTGGATTAGTGATTTACCTTTGGATTAGCAATCTCATCGTGCGCAGTGTATACACAATAAAATCGGAACTTGGCGAGAGAAAGCAACAGCAGCAATAATGGAAGCCAGTGAGAAAACAGCTGTGGGACCTGACAGTCAGTGGGGCAGAGATTGAGTAGCAGCAATAGTAGGAGAAATAGGTAAGGTGCCTGAAATAGATGTAGTATGGATAATTAGTCTGCTGTGGCTTTTGTAATATTAGATGGTACTTCTGTTCTTTGCTCAAAAAAAATTCAAAGTAAGCAACACAAATAAAATAGCACAGGAATCATTTTATGCTGGGAAAAAATACAAAATAACTGCAAATTCAGATTGTGATTTTGAATTAAAAGGAATGGACTATATTTAGAAAAAATGTAGTTCCACAGGATATTCAGTAATACCACATGGACATGGGTGACAGGTTTCTAGGAGAGAATTCCATTGGTAGGTGAAGCACACCATTCCTTGTGTTTTATGCTGCACTATGGTTGTACTTCTAATTTAGATTTAGGTCCCCTTCTTCAACATATTAAAAAATTTGAAATATTATTTCTTCACCTTGATTAAGAAATTTGCTCAAATAACCTACTGTCATGTGACTTTTGCCACTCATTCTTTAATCCCTACCAATTAAGCTCTACCTATCCTAATTTAATCTACAGTAATTTCCTAGCAGTGTGTTTCTTACCATGTTAGAGGTGCATTGTTGTCAAAAAGACCTGGTTCATGACAACTTTCACACAGAGATTAAACCATGATGTCAGTTTTTCAGGAGCCTGATCAACACAAAGCCATGTAACTGGGTCCCCCTCTGCCCCACTCCCCTCTTCATGCTTCTCCAACGCAATTGGCCTTGATTGTTGGCTCTGTGTACTGAAGATGGGAACTCTTACAAAAACAAGGCTTGGGTGGCTGTGCGGAGAGGACAGAGTGCAGGGTGGGAGAGCAGAGAGGAGGGCATGGGGGAGAGAATTCCATCAGAGGGCAGCATGCATGGAAAGCATAAGGGGAGGGAACAAAATGGATTGGGAAGGGATGGGGAGTGGATGGCAGTGAAAGATATGTTCTGAAGGAGAGATGGATGGGGAGAATGAAGGGGGAGAGAGTACGGGTAATTGATGGCAATGAAAGGGGATTAACTGGATGATGATAGAAGGGGGAATGGATGGTAAAAAGTGAAAAAGCAATGGGACAGAATTTGGGACAGGTGCTCTGCAGGAAGAGGGGAGAAGCTGAGAACAGCACTTTGGGGGAAGAGAGGAGAAGCTGGAAGCAGTGATTTGGGATGGGGGTGGAAGGAGAGTGCCAGCATTAACTGAAGGGCAGAAGGGAAGAGTACCACCTTGAATGGGGAGAGTGGAACAAGAGCAACAACTTAACTAGGTTGGTAGAGGGGAGAAAAGAGTGCTGGTATGAACTAGGAGTGGTAGAGAAGAGTGCCTCTGTGAAAGGATGGGGTGCAGTGTCTCTGAGAACTCTCTGGAGGGAGTAGAATGCCTTTGTGAACCAGAGCAATGGGTTGGGGGGGTGTTGGTAGAATGACTGTGGAGGTAACTTTTGGCTAAGTGATTTAGTTGAAAATCAAATGTTACCTTGTTTTTCTTTTTTAAAATTAAAAATCTATTGTTAGGATGCACAGAATTCTTAAAATTAATCAGAATACATCATTTTTAATCCAAAAATTCACTTGTTTTCTGGAGGAGCATGCCACAGGATCCCCCTAGAAATGCAACACCAATTTTGTGGCTTCAACATTTGGATTTCCACTTCAGCCTTTCAAGTACTTATGTTTTTTTCTCCCTCCAATAAAAGTGAAGGAACATTGGACTATACCTATAGTTTAAGTTACAAAGTCTGTATAACTACTTGTTTTCACATCTCAGGGTTGTTCTTGAGCTGTTAGCTGAAATGTGTTAGCTGCTTTGAAGCTGTTGGTCAGCTTTTGCTAGTTTTCTCAACAACTAGTTGACAAATTCCACATCATGGAACTCAACTTATTTCACTACTTCTGAATGAGGTACTATCTGCATAGTTCAGCAGTAGTCTAGAAGCTCCAATGTAAACTAATTCCCTCAGAGTTATGTCTCCACAACTAAACTCCCTCTCAAGCCCATATGGGCCCTATTCAACTGCCTGTCGGTAAGCAGCATGGATACTCTAAAAGAATCTAGGAACAAGTGATTGGAAGGTGCATACCTCTGTTATGGTGTAGCAAAGCCAACCTCTACCTCATCACACCACCAGTAAATATGTGTGGAAAGCATGGGCTGTCTGATAATTGAAATAGGTAATGGAGCGTGAGAAATACCACACAGCCTGGCCTCCTTTCCTTATGGCCCGCAAGGCTCAAATGCCTCCTTAAAAAGCCACCGACGTTAAATGGGAGAGGGGAACTGGCAAGAAGGAGGAATGGCAGCAGCACCCAATTCCAAACCTTGCTAAGGGCAGCAATTCAATCCAATAGCACTCCCAAGGTAACGCAGCAAAGTACCTGTAAGTGTGCACTATTCCCCACCCAAGTAGTTTTCAGAACCAATGCTATCAAACTGTTTATTATATCAGTGCCATTCAACTAGGTACAATAAATTCAGTGAATCATAGAAATTGCAACACAGAAAGAGACCATTCAGGTCTTTGGATGTGTGCTCATGCTAGATCTTCAACTGGAGCTATCCTCCAATCCTATTTCCTTACCATTTTTCTTTTTTCTTTTTTTTGTTCCTCCATATCAATGTATGTCCTTGCAAGAGTCATGAGAACAAAATGTACCATGACATAATGCAAATTTATGTGAAGATTCCAAAAATATAACTTTTTTAAAGACTAGTTTTAACCTATTCTATTTCTCAGCTCAATCGTGTATTTATTAAGTTGGCCTCTTTTTTCACCTTCATACAAGAAATATCTAATATAAACAAAGCGATGGCTTGGAAATATCTAACATGATAGCAGACTGAGAGTCCATCACAATGCCTCAAAAGTTCTTGAAAGCTTAAAACTATACAATACGCTTTTGTATAAATAAATGTGCTACAATAGTGGGCCATAATTTGCTGTCAAAATAACGGTAAGGCTAATGGCGCTCATCATTATTTATCCGTAAATGGTACAGTAACTTCAGGCGAGGGGCAGATGTGTGGTTAAACTCAAAAATCCAAAAGTTGCAGTCTGAGTTGCGCCGCTCCGCCATTAGCTTCGCAAAGATGGCACCTCACTGCCTGCCTCACCATTGACATGCAGTGAATGGTGTGAAGTTACTGTATTTGCGCAGTAGATACAAACTAAACTCGCCACAGAAAGTTAAGTCTTGTCCATTTCAGTCCAGTATCCTTTTAACGATGTGATAAGTGTTAATTATTGCCAATCAACCTCACTGGCACTGAAAATTAACTATTACAAGTGTGGAGTCTCATTCCTTTAGGTTTTAATTGTTGTTGGCGATTTAAAAAATGTAAAATTTAAAATGTAATTTTTTTTAACTTTGCCTTTCTGTCTCTTTTTTCTCTCAATCCAATCTTTTCCTTTCTTTATTTCTCTTTCTGTACCTGATTTGACATTGAATTCACCCACTCTAATTTACACTTCTTTCTCAGACCTTTTGCTGTTAATTTCACAATCCTTCATTCTGATTGGTTAAGGAGATACACAGTTGCTTGCCCTGTTCACTGAGGTCCCAGATGCCCGGTGTCCCTCGCTGCGACGTTATCAGCTCGCACTTTCAGCAACTTGCCACCCAAAAAATTTAAAAACCTAAACGTGCAAGGGCAAGTCTAATGACAGATGTCATTCGATGTCCTGCCACAGCAAATTATGATGTGGAGATGCCGGTGATGGACTGGGGTGGACAAACGTAAGGAATCTTACAACACCAGGTTATAGTCCAACAGTTTTATTTGAAAATCACAAGCTTTCGGAGGCTTTCTCCTTCGTCAGGTGAGTGTGGGATTCCATGAAGGTTACCGCATATATAGTCAGAGAACAATGCCTGGTGATTACAGATAATCTTTCCAACTGCCCGTTGTCAAGGCAATCAAAGTGTTCAGACAGAGAGACATTACATACAGGACTACTGACTATACAAACGGTCAGAACCCAAAGACAGAGAGAGAGAGAGAGAGAGAGAGAGAAACATCCGAAAGGAAGAGAGAGAATGACCAGTTGTATCAAAAACAGATAACTCTTTTCTCGCTGGTGGAGTTACGTGTAGCGTGACATGAACCCAAGATCCTGGTTGAGGCCATCCTCATGGGTGCGGAACTTGGCTATCAATTTCTGCTCAACGATTTTGCGTTGTCGTGTGTCTCGAAGGCCGCCTTGGAGAACGCTTACCCGAAGATCGGTGGCTGAATATCCTTGACTGCTGAAGTGTTCCCCGACTGGGAGGGAACCCTCCTGTGTGGCGATTATTGCACGGTGTCCGTTCATCTGTTGTCGCAGTGTCTGCATGGTCTCGCCAATGTACCATGCCCCGGGGCATCCTTTCCTGCAACGTATGAGGTAGACAATGTTGGCCGAGTCACAGGAGTATGAACCATGTACCTGGTGGGTGGTGTCCTCTCGTGTGATGGTGGTATCTGTGTCGATGACCTGGCATGTCTTGCAGAGGTTGCCGTGGCATGGTTGTGTGGTGTCGTGGACGCTGTTCTCCTGAAAGCTGGGTAATTTGCTTCAAACAGTCACCTAAACTCAAACAGACCATTGTTCGCAGCAAATTACCTAATCGTTCGCAGCAAATAATCGCCACACAGCAGGGTTCCCTCCCAGTCGGGGAACACTTCAGCAGTCAAGGACATTCAGCCACCGATCTTCGGGTAAGTGTTCTCCAAGGCGGCCTTCGAGACACATGACAACGCAAAATCGTTGAGCAGAAATTGATAGCCAAGTTCCGCACCCATGAGGACAGCCTCAACCGGGATCTTGGGTTCATGTCACGCTACACGTAACCCCACCAGCGAAAAAAGAGTTATCTGTTTTTAATACAACTGGTCATTCTCTCTCTTTCTCTTCCTTTTGGATGTTTCTCTCTCTCTCTCTCTGTCTTTGGGTTCTGACTATTTGTATATTCAGTAGTCCTGTATGTAATGTCTCTCTGTCTGAACACTTTGATTGCCTTGACAACGAGCAGTTGGAAAGATTATCTGTAATCACCAGGCATTGTTCTCTGACTATATATGCGGTAACCTTCATGGAATCCCACACTCACCTGACGAAGGAGAAAGCCTCCGAAAGCTTGTGATTTTCAAATAAAACTGCTAGCAAATTATGACCAAATGTGATTAAAAAATTGTTGTCGACAAATGAAAATAGGCCATTGGTAATAGCAATCACTGTAATCATTCATGATTATAGTAGACTATGGAAATATGTCTTTAAGGGCAGGCCACTATTTGAAGATATTAACTGGGTTCCAATTTGTCCTTCCAGTAATCACCCAATAAAACTGTATTGACTTTATGCTTAGTTTGCTCAGGTGACTCGTTTGCCTGGCTAATACAATGTACACTTGATCAGATCGCAAAGTTAAGAGAGGGTCAAAGAAGGTGATTTAAAGCAATCTGTGTTCTCGTCATTAAGAGTTACATATTGAACTAAATGCATGCAAATAAAATGGGGCATTTAAAATTTGCATGTACAGTAGGTTGTAAGTTAGCCATTGTGATCTTTTAAGATGGTCATAAATATAAAATAGTCACTAATAAATTCAATAGGGAATTTAGGAAAAACTTCTTTATCCAAAGAGTGCTAAGAATGTGGAACGTGCTACCGTAAGAAATAGTTGAGGCAAATAGCTTAGATGCATTTAAGGGGAAGCTAGATAAGCAGAGGAAGGAGCGTATGTTGATAGGGTTAGATGAAGTAGGGAGGGTGGAGGCTCGTGTGAAGTATAAATGCCGGCATAGACTAGTTGGGCCAAATGGTCTGTTTCTGTACTGTAGTTTCGATGTAACTTGATGTAAGATGCAGATTTAAACTCTTTATAACACCCATGCAAGGAGATAAAGCTTGCACTGGGGAGACGTATACCCTACATATATTTATATTATTTCTGTAATACTTTATTTATCAAGATTTATTTTTATTCTGTCATCAAGCTGTAAATCTTATTCCATTGACTTTCTCAATCCTCTCTGATATATCTCTTTTCAGTCACCTGATGATTACTAGTAATTGTACTGTAATAGACAGACAAGCATTTGTAAACCCTCCATGTTGTGTAACTCACTCCAACCATGTCTTTAAGTGCCACGGGTACATTTCTAGCTGCATGTATTACAAGCATTGCATCTAGTTAACATTTTGTGGTACCTGCAGACATGTTTTTGAACAAATTTGTGAACTATTTTGAGTTTAATGGTTCAATCATCAGGATCGTAATGACGTTTAAATTTCTGCAAGTTTTCAAGATGAGTTCTAGTGTGCTTTTGTATTCATAGAAATCTAACTGACATTTGTCTTTATTCGTTCATTTTGCATAAAGACAAATCGCATTCAGTCTGTTACGTCTAAGTAACCTAGTATCGTTTGGTGTTATTATGCACCGACTCAATCCTAATTGGTTGTATGCTCTTGTGGGTATAACATTCACCTGGTCACTCTTATTGCTTGTAGGTCTGTCATTTTTTTTTAGTGGCACATAAATCTCAGGGGCAGAAAATTGTTTGCATTTCACTACGTTTTTGGGCACAAAATCGGCATTCCACTTACCAATTTTGTGATGGGACACCCTGTGCTGGAAGTGTGTACAAAAAGTGGTGGCTGCCATATTGGTTAAGGCACTCCTTAGGAGTCTGTGGTGGCTGCCTGAAATGAATGCTGGCCTCATTAAAATATTTAAATAGGGGTCCTGCGCTTATATTAGGACCCTTTTTGGAAATTGGTGCCTGGGATCTTTTGATTCACTCATTCTTAAGCCTGCCCAGAAAAACATGGCGCTCAGCAAGCAGACTGAAACAACGATATTTAAAGGGACCCCCTACCTTAATTCGGTAAGTCTCTGCATAGTCATCTTTGGCTGCTGGGGCTTTGTGGAGCTATTTTATGGCTGCTTTTGCTGACTGTGGAAAGTCCTTCATACTAAACAGCTGTTTGAGGGCTGACTTTTGGCTGCAGCTGTACCCTGTCACTTCACTGGCTGCAGGACTACTGGAAAAGATGGGAATGTTGCTGGGATTACCATTGAGACTGTCACAGCAGCGACAACAGCAGCAGCAGTCGTGGCAATAGCAGCAAGCATGGCAGCATAGACTTGTGCAGGCTCAAAGAAGAGAGCGAAGGAGGCCTTGCAGCATGTGGGTGTTTTGCAACAGGATGTCTTACCTCAACATGACAGAAGGAACAGTGTATGAAGAGACTGTGCTTCAGCCGGCAGGCAGTCACTGACCTATGTCACCTGTTGCAGCAGGAATTGGGTCCTCCAGCCTCATCACGTCCTTGATGCGACAAACAGCACTGCCTGCGGCTGTGAAGGTTACAGTGGCCCTCAACTTCTATGTCACAGGCACGTTCCAGGTTGCAACAGGTGACATAAGCAACATCAGTCAGTTTGCAGTCCATGTGGTCATCAAGCAGGTGACTGATGCTCTCTTTGCAAGAAGACAGCAAAACACCACCTTCCCAATGCAGGCTACTGATCAGGAGAGAGGTGTTGGATTTGCTTGCATCGCTGGCTTTCCCCAGATGCAAGGTGCAATTGACTGCACACACGTTGCCCTGCGCTGTTCCCGTCAAGAACCAGCCATATTTTATAACAGGAAAGGGTTACACTCCTGAATTTCAGCTGGTCTGTGACCACAGGTAGTGAATAATGCAGGTCTGTGCCTGGTTTTCTGGCTGTAATCATGAAGCCTTCATACTGTGCCAGTCCTCAATTCCTCCCTGTCTTCAGGCCATGAGGGCCTGGCTGCAGGCTGCTGAGTCTGGGCGCAGCCGGGTCAGCTGGTTGTGTGGAACCAACAAAAGCACTGGGTCGGAGGCTGGCAGGGGAGAAGGCATACTGTCATTCTAAGAGAGGACAGCATAACTCTCTCCCACGGAGCCAATGCCACTGTCATGGGGCTTCGACTCTACACTCCCTCTGCTCTGCGTGAGAACAGAGCAAAGTTGTGCAATGATATTCTGAAAAACTCCAATTCATGCTCTCCACATTCCTATCCATGCTCTCCTTCATGGATTAAATGGCTGAGGAGATGCTAGACCCCAGAGCCAGCGCTGACCACTCGTTCCATAGTTGACTGCACGGTCTCAATACCATGCTGGATGACTCAACACAAGTTAGAGCTGTACTCCTCTATGCTTGCTGCCATTGTGTGCAAGCTCACTGGCAGGCAGCCCAGTTCACTTTAAAGGTACTGGTATAGATCTTTGAACGTAGATTGTGCCCTCAAGATCTTCATCTGTGCCCTCTGCAGCAGGGCTAAGATACCAGCTCTCCATCTGGGAAGCTGCGTCCTGGGCCATCTCTTCCTTGTGCCAATGCTCCTGCGCACTAGTGGTCAGCGAGTTTCCCAGTGCAGACCTATTTAGGATTAGCATTTAGTGTCAAGGATAAGCAGAGACAGATGAGTGGCTACTGAAAGCAGGTTCACTTTGTCATGCATAGTGTGTGAGGGTGAGATTTCAGTAAGAGTGTGAGATAGCCAAGAACCCTGCAGGACAGGTCTCCAGCCTCACCATGCCCTTGATGTGACCCACCCCCACAATCTGCATGATTTCCTTCTCAACTGGTGAAAGGACTTGAATAAATGCTATCCCTCCTCCTGTCCTTGTCTCCTCACTACTATTCTTGTGAGCTTGCCTTGCTAGAAAGAAGTTAAGAGTGTTAGTGGTAGCCTAGTGAGCTGCTTTGAGGATGTGCATGTCAACGCAGAATAGTGGTGCTGGTGTGTGAAGGGGGCAGAGGTGTGAGGAGGTGAAGGCAGTAACAGTGAGGAGAGTAGGAGGTGCAGAGTGTGACATTAGGAGCAGAAAGAGGTTAAGTGTGATGTAGTGAATGGAGGAGAGAGCTAGTAATTGGGGGAGGGAAGAGTTGTGAGTGCTGGGGCTTCAGGTAGTGCAGGGTTATGCACAGAGTGATGTGAGATAGGAGTTAGGAGTCTTACCTGAGCAAACCTGGTCAGGTCACTAAATGTTTTCTTGCATTACCACTATGTTCTGGGGGCAATGCGCCTGGCCCTGATGCGCTCTGCCACCTGTGCCCACTGCTGCCAAGCAGCTTGGCAAGATACATTCCTGCTGCCTGATAGGAAGAGGATGTCCCTCCTCCTGCCGACCTCCTTGCCTAATGCTGTATCCGAGAAGCATGGCGCTCTTGAAGCTACTCCTTGGCCTGCCATTTTAGAAGTTGCCTGCAGCCAAAGTGCACCTCCCCTTTAAGAGGTGCAGGCTGCCTTTGAATAGTATCAGGAAAGCCCAATATGCATGCGCCCCCCCCAAACCCCTAACTGAATAGGTGGGCTGCCAGCACTAGTCGCTCTGTTGATCGGCAGCTCACCTACTTAATGATTTTGCCATGTGATTTGGGGAAGAAAATGGGGCCATACTAAAAGCGTACATAAGCCTTGTTTAAGTAGTATATAAAAATCAAGTTGTATGCCAAATTTTGTGACTTTCGGTGAGGGTCTGCCCACAGCGTGCACCTTGTCCATATAAAATGGAGACTGCTGGGGCCTGCAGTGCTTAACTATGCATCTTGAAGAAGATCATGGTTTCAGTTGCTGGTAGAAGTGATTTTTTTGGGGGTATTTTTAATTACATTTTGCTGCATGCATTTGTTGGTCTTGTTGGGTTCAATTTTTGTTTTTTTTTCCTGCCAATACATTCCTTCATTATTCTTTGTTGCTGCTGCCATTTAAATTGCACGATAGAAAGTGGTAAGGATAGTAATTCCTTTGGGAATGCTGAATATGCTGCAAGATGAGGAAGAGGAGTTCAATAAGGGGCAACTTATCTTGGTTTCATAGTAGGTACACCTCAGGAGGCGGCCATTTGGCCCATTCATGTCTGTGCCGGCTCTTTTAATCCCATTCCCCTGCTCTTTCCCCATAGCTCTGTAAATTTTTTCCCTTCAAGTATTTATCCAATTCCCTTTTGAAAGTTACTAATGAATCTGCTTCCGCCACCCTTTCAGACAGTGCATTCCAGATCATTACAACTCGTTATGTAAAAAAATGTTTATTCATCTCATCTCTGGCTCTTTTGCCTATCACCTTAAATCTGTGTCCTCTGGTTACCGACCCTTCTGCCACTGAAAACAGTTTCTCTTTATTTACTCCATCAAAACCGTTCACGATTTTGAACACCTGTATCAAATCTCCCCTTAACTTCTCTGTTTTTTTCTATATTCGTTCATGGGAAGTGGGCGTCGCTGGCGACGCCGGCATTTATTGCCCATCCCTAATTGCCCTTGAGAAGGTGGTGGTGAGCTGCCTTCTTGAACCGCGGCAGTCCGTGTGGTGACGGTTCTCCCACAGTGCTGTTAGGGAGGGAGTTCCAGGATTTTGACCCAGCGACGATGAAGGAACGGCGATATATTTCCAAGTCTGGATGGTGTGTGACTTGGAGGGGAACGTGCAGGTGGTGTTGTTCCCATGTGCCTGCTGCTTTTGTCCTTCTAGGTGGTAGAGCTCGCGGGTTTCGGAGGTGCTGTCGAAGAAGCCTTGGCGAGTTGCTGCAGTGCATCCTGTGGATGGTACACACTGCAGCCACTGTGTGCCGGTGGTGAAGGGAGTGAATGTTTAGGGTGGTGGATGGGGTGCCAATCAAGCGGGCTGCTTTGTCCTGGATGGTGTCGAGCTTCTTGAGTGTTGTTGGAGCTGCACTCATCCAAGCAAGTGGAGAGTATTCCATCACACTCCTGACTTGTGCCTTGTAAATGGTGGAAAGGCTTTGGGGCGTCAGGAGATGAGTCACTTGCCGCAGAATACTCAGCCTCTGACCTGCTCTCGTAGCCACAGTATTTATATGGCTGGTCCAGTTAAGTTTCTGGTCAATGGTGACCCCCAGGATGTTGATGGTGGGAGATTCGGCAATGGTAATGCCGTTGAATATCAAGGGGAGGTGGTTAGACTCTCTCTTGTTGGAGATGGCCATTGCCTGGCACTTATCTGGCGTGAATGTTACTTGCCACTTATGAGCCCAAGACTGGATGTTGTCCAGGTCTTGCTGCATGCAGGCTTGGACTGCTTCATTATTTGAGGGGTTGCAAATGGAACTGAACACTGTGCAATCATCAGCGAACATCCCCATTTCTGACCTTATGATGGAGGGAAGGTCATTGATGAAGCAGCTGAAGATGGTTGGGCCTCGGACACTGCCCTGAGGAACTCCTGCAGCAATGCCCTGGGGCTGAGATGATTGGCCTCCAACAACCACTACCATCTTTCTTTGTGCTAGGTATGACTCCAGCCACTGGAGAGTTTTGCCCCTGATTCCCATTGACTTCAAATTTACTAGGGCTCCTTGGTGCCACACTCGGTCAAATGCTGCCTTAATGTCAAGGGCAGTCACTCTCACCTCACCTCTGGAATTCAAATTCAGCTCTTTTGTCCATGTTTAGACCAAGGCTGTAATGAGGTCTGGAGCCGAGTGGTCCTGGCGGAACCCAAACTGAGCATCGGTGAGCAGGTTATTGGTGAGTAAGTGCCGATTGATAGCACTGTCGACGACACCTTCCATCACTTTGCTGATGATTGAGAGTAGACTGATGGGATTTATCCTGCTTTTTGTGGACAGGACATACCTGGGCAATTTTCACATTGTCGGGTAGATGCCAGTGTTGTCGCTGTACTGGAACAGCTTGGCTAGAGGCACAGCTAGTTCTGGAGCACAAGTCTTCAGCACTACCGCCGGGATGTTGTCGGAGCCTATAGACTTTGTTGTATTCAGTGCACTCAGCCGTTTCTTGCTATCACGTGGAGTGAATCGAATTGGCTGAAGACTGGCTTCTGTGGTGGTGGGGATATCGGGAGGAGGCCGAGATGGATCATCCACTCAGCACTTCTGGCTGAAGATGGTTGCAAACGCTTCAGCCTTGTCTTTTGCACTCACGTGCTGGACTCCGCCATCGTTGAGGATGGGGGTGTTTGCAGAGCCTCCTCCCCCTCCCGTTAGTTGTTTAATTGTCCACCACCATTCACGACTGGATGTGGCAGGACTGCAGAGCTTTGATCTGATCCATTGGTTGTGGAATCGCTTAGCTCTGTCTATAGCATCTTGCTTCTGCTGTTTAGCATGCATGTAGTCCTGAGTTGTAGCTTCACCAGGTTGGCACCTCATTTTTAGGTACGCCTGGTGCTGCTCCTGGCATGCTCTTCTACACTCCTCATTGAACCAGGGTTGATCCCCTGGCTTGGTGGTAATGGTAGAGTGAGGAATATACCGGGCCATGAAGTTACAGATTGTGCTGGAATACAATTCTGCTGCTGCTGATGGCCCACAGTGCCTCATGGATGCCCATTTTTGAACTGCTAGATCTGTTCTGAATTTATCCCATTTAGCACGGTGGTAGTGCCACACAACACGTTGGATGGTGTCCTCAGTGCTAAGACGGGACTTCATCTCCACGAGGACTGTGCGGTGGTCACTCCTACCAATACTGTCATGGACAGATGCATTTGCGACAGGTAGATTGGTGAGGACAAGGTCAAGTAAGTTTTTCCCTCGTGTTGGTTCGCTCACCACCTGCCGCAGGCCCAGTCTGGCAGCTGTGGGACTCGGCCAGCTCGGTCAGTAGTGGTGCTACCGAGCCACTCTTGGTGATGGACATTGAAGTCCCCCACCCAGAGTACATTTTGTGCCCTTGCTACCCTCAGTGCTTCCTCCATGGAGGAGGACTGATTCATCAGCTGAGGGAGGGCAGTCGGTGGTAATCAGCAGGAGGTTTCCTTGCCCATGTTTGACCTGATGCGATGAGATTTCATGGGGTCCAGAGTCAATGTTGAGGACTCCTAGGGCCACTCCTTCCTGACTGTATATCACTGTACCACCACCTCTGGTCGGTCTGTCCTGCCAGTGGGACAGGACATACCCAGGGATGGTGATGGAAGAGTCTGGGACGTTGGCTGAAAGGTATGATTCTGTGAGTATGGCTATGTCAGGCTGTTGCTTGACTAGTCTGTGGGACAGCTCTCCCAATTTTGGCACAAGTCCCCAGATGTTAGTGAGGAGGACTTTGCAGGGTCGACTGGGATTGGTTTGCCGTTGTCGTGTCCGGTGCCTAGTGGTCCGATGCCGGGTGGTCCGTCCGGTTTTATTCTTATTATGACTTTTCGTAGCGAGATTTTACAACTGAGTGGCTTGCTTGGCCATTTCAGAGGGCAATTAAGAATCAACCACATTGCTGTGGGTCTGGAGTCACATATATGCCAGACCGGGTAAGGATGGCAGGTTTCCTTCCCTAAAAGGACATTAGTGAACCAGGTGGGTTTTTACGACGATCTGGTAGGTTCATGGCCACCATTACTGATACTAGTATTTTAATTCCAGATTTTTTATTTAATTAATTAATTGAATTTTAAATTCCCCAGCTGCCGTGGCAGGATTTGAACTCAAGACTCTGGATTATAAGTCCAGGCCTCTGGATTACTAGTCCAGTAACATAACCACTATGCTACCGTACCCGGTACAATGCCATCTTCTCCAGTCTCTCCACATAACTGAAATCCCTCATCCCTGGTACCATTCTGGTAAATCTCTTCTGCACCCGCTCTAAGGCCTTAACATCTTTCCCAAAGTATGGTGCCCAGGATTGGCCACGATACTCCAGCTGGGGATAACCAGTGTTTTATAAACTTCCTTGCTTTTGTACGCTATGCCTCTATTAATAAATCCCAGGATCCCATATGCTTTTTTAACAGCCTTCTCAATGTGTCCTACCACCTTCAAAGATTTGTGTATGTGCATCCCCAGGTCTCTCGCTTCCTGTGCCCCCTTTAAAATTGTACCATTTATTTTATATTACCTCTCCTCATTTTTCCTACCAAAAGGTATCACTTCACACTTCTCTGAGTTAAATTTCATCTGCCATGTGTCTGCCCATTTCACCAGTCTGTCTATGTCCTTCACATTGTTTACTACATTTCCGAGTTTTGTGTCATCTGCAAACTTTGAAATTATACCCTCTGTACTCAAGTCCAGGTCATTAATATATATCAAAAAGAGCACTCGTCCGAATACTGACCCCTGGGGAACACCACTGTATACTTCCCTCCAGTCTGAAAAACAAGTGTTCACCACTACTCTCTGCTTTCTGTCCCTTAGCCAATTTTATATCCAAGCTGCCATTGTCCCTTTAATCCCATGGGCTTTAATTTTGCTAACAAGTCTATTATGTGGTACTTTATCAAATGCCTTTTGAAAGTCCATATACACAACACATGCGGGTGCAGCAACACATGAGGTACTTTGGCTGCACCTGTCACAATCTCAGTACCTGTGTTTATAAATCCCTTCACACGCACTGTAGAATTTTGGGAGTTTAACCTATTTTAAGCCTGGCAGGGATTTTATTTTAATTCATGTCATTATATTGCTGTAAGGGTCAGATTCAGTTTACCAGTGCTAACTTCCAAAGATACACAAGCCATTTAGAATGCTGATTAGGATGTCTCCAGACAGAGCAGCCATCAAGCTGTACATTTTCCCATCAGCTTTGAGACAACGGGAAGTCATTGAGTACATTTGATACTTAGGACCCACTTATATGAATAAATTAAATTTCTTGCAATTGTTTGCACTTTTGTGTCATATTTTCTTACTTCCTGTGTCACAATTTTATTCAACTTTATGGCACATAGCAATGTTTAAACATAACACTTGCTTATATTAATTTTAATGGGTAATGAATAATGCCTCCTTCACTATACTAGCCTTTCAATCCTCCTTCACTAGGTGGCGGTGCTACCGTTCTCTCACTCTACTACCTCTGTCAGTACCCTGAGTCTCCTTCCTCACTGCAACAAAGTTCAATGTATTTTATTTTAAATGACCTGTAAATAGTTTATAGGTTTATAAAGTTTATTCTGCTCAGAAATAATATTTTTGTGCCTCATATTGTCAGTTTCCCCATATTTTCATGCTGCCCATAAGTAAATCAATAGTTTGCTGTTGCCACAACTACTGGCTGATGGTGCAGTATAAAACAGATCAGGAAAGGACTTTTAGACTCTATAAATTGATTTAATTTTTTTTGTTATTCTGCTCCAAAATAATAATTTTGTGCCTCATATTACCTCATTTTTCAAAGAGGTACAACATGAGAAACTTACAAAGAGAAAGGTTCATATTTCATCTGGAAAACCTCTTAAAATAAATGTTCATAGTACTCAGCACAAGCATATAAAGATCTTAATGTACTGACATTGAATGTTCAAATTAGCAGGTATAATTTTCTGATTCCCTTTTAAAAAGTTGTTCACATTAAAGTTCTTTTTTGCCAGATTTAGTATGTATGATTATTTATCGCATTTTGTTTGTTTGTCATTTGCTGCCAATGTCCTCGAATAATTTTCCTCAATGGTGTCATTGAAAATTGACTTTTTGTTTCACTGTATGAAAGGCAGTGTGAAAGTTTCTCAATAGTGTATTGATATGGTATGCATATTATTGATGCAAGTAGGGTTGATAAGTGGTGTTGTCTGATGTGCAGAAACACACAATTTTTTGCTGTGGTGCATGGGTGGTGGTGGAGTTGGTACCTGTTACTTTGCTTAGGTTGAGTTTTTCTATTGAGGTTACATAGTTGCAAAAAGAACAAAATAACACTATGCAGTAATTGAAGTTTTGCTAACTATTCAGCTTCTTTTTAGTGTGTGTTACAAATTTTGGGTCTGCACTGGATATTCCCTTAAGTTTAACGTTACTGGTTTGTCCTTTAAGCAGATCCCTCATCCTTTCTGATCAGAAGTCTACCTTTAGTACACAATCACCTAGTCATACGATAGCATGACCCGGTGCTGTAACAATGAATTTTATCTGAACGGGATACTGTAATCTCGCACTTTCCATCTCGTGTTTCTCCTATCTTCCAAAAGGCAGACTGATTAACATTCTAGTGAGATGAGGTCAAATATATATCAATGAGTTGATTTATTTTTCATACAATATGTGCCTGTAAAAGTAACAATTTACAGTAAATTACAGCTTATTTCTTAACAATCTTTATAATACAGAAAAAATAACAAAAGCATGTCACACTGTCCCTGTTCGTGGGCTAAATACAACTTCTCTGGCTAGGGTTCTCACTGAATCTAGTTGGCCTGGTACTTAAGGAGAGAGTTTTTTTCTCTATAGGTCTTGTTTCTTTACTAAATCTTGCAGACTGTCCCTGCAGACCGTGTTTCTTTTGTTCCAACCTGAAGAGGAAACCAAGAACTAGACCTCAACCCTCTTTCAGCTATTTGGTTTGGGTATTGGCCAGCTGAGCTGCCAATTAAACTACCTACTGTCCCCGCCCCTCCAAGTGAGAGTTTTCTGGCAGCTATCCTCTGTTACCCTCATATGAATACAGGCCACCCTGAGATAATAGGTGTGACTATTTATGGGATGCCTAAATATCATATTCTTCTGGAATATCGAGATAACATTATATGGATCTTTGCTTCCCGCTACAGGAAATTGCCAAGTATTAAGGTAAAATGTTCAGACTTTGTTGTTAAATTAGCTCAATGTTGAAATCTATTTTTGACTACATCATCCAAGCCCTCTACTTACAACATGACAATTTTATCTTTTTTATATGTCAAACCTGTTTCCCCCACTGATAGCAGTGCTACACTCATTACACTATATTTTACTGATAAAAATCAATAAAACAATTTAATAATGTTCCAAAGGGCCCAGGTACTAGTTCCAAAGCTGTTGTATCTATACCACTTGCTGTTTAAATCCAGAACCCCCAATTCAGCACAGCCAGCACTCAGGACACTGATGTTCTGCTAAGTTCCAGATTCCTCAGTGATTTAAAACCCCAGGACCCACATCACGGTGTTGCCAAACCTCAGAACTTACCAGTTCTGAAAGGCTTCCAACCCACTGGATGACCCCTTCGATGATGCCAAATCTCAGTATCAGCCCTCAGTGCTGAAAAAAATCTAGGCTCCTATCAAGATGCTGCCAAACCACCCGCCCATGTGCTGTTAAACACAAGGTACAGTACTTACTTCCAACCTGGTACAACTTGCCTACCATCTTGCTGTGTGGAGAAGACAACGTAAAAATGCTAACATACTGAGATTATCTCCATAAAAGTGATAGTGTTGCCAACATTCGCAAATCCTGTAATGTTTGGAATGCTTTAGAATGCTTCTCCAATAAATGTGGAAAAGAGTTCAAGCATTTTCAATACAGTTTCTAGTGGACATGGGCCTAAAGCACAAAACTATCTCTAATTTGGTACTAATTGGCAATCTCATTCAGAGAGGCCACAGAATGGCTGATATGAGAAATGGGGAAAAATGTCACTCTGGGGGTGCTCTTCTGAAGTTGGGGCTAAGGCACGTTGTTGGGGCTGAGTAGAGGGAGATTTATTCTACATCTGGCTGTGCTATTCCTGACTGGGAGTGCTTGATATTGAAACTGAGTCACTGAAATGGGATAAGGTCCATTCCCAGAACCTTGATGAACACATCTTCATGCTCCAAATGGTTGGACACCCCTGCATTAGTATATATAAAAAGAAAGTATTTTGAGCAACCAGCATAAATGCCAACTATCAGTTTTTTAAGCTGATAATTAGCTTTTCAACCCCTGTCAACTCGTCAGCAGTTTGCCAGAAAAGTCATTTTTTTTCGGTGGGATTGGAATTTGTCAAAATGAACCAAGTAGATCAGTTGGTAGGCACAACTGGAGGCTGTCAGAACTGATCAGATAAATTGGAAGAAGAAATTAAGGTTGATACATCCAATTTTTTCTCCCACTGTTGGTTGTACAAAAGCTTGAGACACAAAAGTTTTAAGATGAACTGATGGTTTCTGAGAATCACAATTCCACTAATTATTTGTCCCCAAAGAAATTCTTCATAACAAGTAAGCTGCTAAAATGCAGCTTTTAAAAAGTTTCAATTTTCTGCAAAGGAACTTTCTAGGCATGCCCAGTTATTGTCTTAGATACAGGTTTATATTCCTCAAGACTAGTTGCAGTTGCTTTTTTGCAATAAGGAAAATGTTCTCTGTTGTAAATGCATTAACTGGCTTTATTGAGCATTGTTGTCATAGCACTGGGAGAATTGCCAGGTTTTGGAAATAAAGACTGGGGTAGAAATAGTATTACAAAGAATTGCATAGAATGTACAGCACAAAAACAGGCCATTCGGCCCAACAGGCCTGTGCCGGTGTTTATGCTCCACACAAGCCTCCTCCTACCCTACTTCATCTAACCCTATCAACATATCCTTCTATTCCTTTCTCCCTCATGTATTTATCTAGCTTCCCCTTAATTGCCTCTGTTATTCACCTCAACTACTCCTTGTGGTAGCGAGTTCCACATTCTAACCACTCTCTGGATAAAGAAGTTTTTCCAGAATTCTTTATTGGATTTATTAGTGACTATCATATTTATGGCCCCTAATTTTGGTCTCCGCACAAGTGGAAACATCTCTACGTTTACCCTATCAAACCCTTTCATTATCTTGAAGACCTCTATTATGTCACCCCTCAGCCTTCTTTTTTCTAGAGAAAAGAGCCACAGCCTGTTCAATCTTTTCTGATAGGTATAACCACTCAGTTCTGGTATCATCCTTGTAAATCATTTTTGCGCCTTTTCCAACGCCTCTATATACCTTTTTATAATATGGAGACCAGAAATGCGCACAGTACTTCAAATGTGATCTAACCAAAATTCTATACAAGTTTAACATAACTTCTCTGCTTTTCAATTCTATCCCACTAGAAATGAACCCCATAGTTTTGTTTGCCTTTTTTATGGCCTTAATCTGTGTCACTACTTTTAGTGATATGTGTAATGAGCTTTACTTAATTAAACCAAATTACATAGAGATTCCTATATTTACTACAGTGTATCGCTGTACTGTGCAATCATTGGTTTGTTTGTGGGTAAGTTGCAGTACCCAATTACGTTCTCTAACTTCGCTGTTTTCAGTTTTCACGTGTTCAAGGTCCCTTTGTTACCGTGGAGTAACTAGGGAAAGATGCCCACATCACCTATATTATAGCAGTCACCATCCACTGGGAGATATGTGGAGTAATAATCAACAAGAGTATAATAGATACCCCCAACCCGGAAGTAGTTAGGCAGGTGCCTCTGCGAGCTCGAAGTTTATCTCCCTGGAAACCAAATTTTTGTGCACTACATTTTTTTAAATAACTGCAGAGTATAATGATTTCTATTCTCATGAGAAAAAAATAAACCCTTTTAATAGGTTCCAAAAAGCAAAATAGGCTAGAAATCACTATTGGTGATAATAGTGTATAAATACTTAATGGCCCAGAAACTTAGGCCCGTCCATCTTTGGGTGAGTGAGAGGGGATGTGCAGAGTACATTCCCTGTGCCTGAATGGTGAGGCCAGGGGCGCCCAAGATTTTGGGCCTCAGGCCTCATTATAATGGAGCCGACACAGCATCAGAGCCCACCAGCGAAGAGTTGGGCAATATCAGACCGTTACTGGCATCACAGCAGCCCTCAGGTAAGTGGGGCTGAGTGTTGGGTCCGGGATCAGGTTGGGCCGGAGGTCCGGGAATCACGGGCACTGATTGGGGTCGGCAGAGGAGACCATGGGCCCGATTTTAGCAGGGGTGCGGGTTCTCGGCGGGTGGACAAGCGGGTGCGTGGGTAACGTGCCCGGTGAAATTAGTGGGTTTCCCGCGCGATCGTAGCAGGCAACGCACTAATTGGAGCCACTTACCTGCTCCTCCGGGTTCCCCGCTGCTGGTCTGCGCGTCGGGCGGGCTGCGCATGCGCAGTAAGATCTGTCAGCTGGAGGCACTCTATTTAAAGGGGCAGTCCTCCACTGACAGATGCTGCAAGAAATAGCAAAGATGACTGCATGGAGCAGCCCAGGGGGAAGGCTGCTCCCAGTTTAATGATGCCTCACCCCAGGTATCAATACATGGGGTGAGGAGGAGGGGGAGGACAGAGATCTTCCACCTGGCGGGCGGGAGGAAGCGGCCTGCCTCTGCCACCAGGAAGGCCTGGCTCAAGGTGGCAGAGGGGGTCACCTGCGCCACCAACATATCGCCCACCTGCACACAGTGCAGGAGGCGGTCCAATGACCTCAGTAGGTCAGCCACAGTGAGTACACGTAGTCTTTCCCCTACACTCCGTCTGCCACATCACTGCCCCCACCCCACATCTCCTTCGGCACTGCCAACACTACTCTGTCACATCACCCCTCATACCCACTCAAACCCCATCCTCATCTTACCTGCACCTACTCACCCCGCCACTACCACGCAACCCAATCCTCATACAATCTCATGGCTCTATCCCATACTCACCCTCTCGTGCATCTCTCTCACGGCCAGCCTCACTCAACCTGCCACCACCTGTGCTGCAGCCACAGGGCATGCATCACATATGTGCAGTAGGCAGCGTAAGGCAAACGTGTCGTGATCATGAAGGGGATGCACAAGGGTGTTTGAGGGTTTGTCATGGTTGTTACTTCTATTGAATTTCAGAACAACTCACATCACACATTATATTGACACCACTACTGCCATGTCTTCGCGAAACCTGTCCGGTTTGTGCAATAATGCCCGCTCCTGGGTATCACTATGAGGACCCACCACTGATGCCACCCACTGTGTCACTGCAGAGTGGGTGTAGGTGTATTTGCAGGGCTCTTCTGCGCAGACGACTGAGAGACATTGGCGATGTCCCCGGTTGCACCCTGGAAGGCTGTGGAGGAGAAGTTTGGGAGGGCAGTGGTGACTTTGACAGCGACAGGTAGGAAGATGGTGCACGGGCCAGCCAGGAGCAGCTCGGCATGAAAGAGGCTGCAGATGTCCACGGCTACATGTCGAGTGACTCTGAGCCTCCGTGTGCACTGCTGCTCAGAGAGGTCCAGGAGGCTGAGCCTCGGTCGGTGGAACCTGTGGCGAGGGTAGTGCCCTCTGCGACGCATCTCTCTCTGCGGTAGCCCTCCCTCCTGCTGTACAGGTGGATGTGTCACAGCACTCTGTTGTGGAGCTCCACGTCTCAGAGGTGGACGGCGAGGCTGGTGATGCTGTTCGCCCTCCGAGGAGGTCATGACTGCAGCTACAGCGGCCCCCATCCGCAAGATGTACATCTGATTGGGTCCGCAAGGTAGGTACATGTCTCCGGACCCCGGGGTAAGTGTGCAGGTTGGTGACTTTGACCGTCAGGAGGAGGGTGGTGGAGGCCAAACTTTGTCCCAAGTGACAGAGTGGCCTCCTGCAATGGGTGAGGGTCTCCCCCCCCCCCCCCCCGCCCCCTGTCAAATGGACCTTTGCAGCTGCCACAGGCTGACAGCTGCAACACGTCCATTCGATCTGGGAGTGTTTCCCCCAGTGTGGGAAACAGTCCCATGTTGATCCAAAATCACACACAGTCCCTTAATCAGGTCAGTTAATGACCTGAAATAGCTACATAAATACTCTCAAGTGGCATCCCGCTGGCTTTAATTGCCTGCGGGATTCCCACCAGCGGGGGCTGCGCGCGCACGCCGGCGCGTCGGCGGGGAACCCGGAAGTGGGCGGGATCCGGTCGGGATCCTGGATTTTACCATTTTCGAGGCCCCCCCACCGAGAACGCACCAAGATCAGAAGGATGCCGGGGGGGGGGGGGGCCGATTAGGGCCGGGACAGGAGGTCGGGGGTTGGGAAAGGAGGCCTGGGGTGGGGGGGGTTGGGTGGTTGGTTGGGAGAGGAAGCCGGGGTGGGGAGGGGGGGGTTGTGCCGATTGGGGTTGGGAGAGGAGGGCAAGGGAGGAGGGCTAGTGATCGGGGCTCGGGAGAGGAGGCTGGGGGGGGAGAGGAGGCTGGGGGGAGGGAGCAGTGGAGATTGGGAGAGCGGCAGCGATGGGGGTGGGCAGCGGCACCGATCAGTTCCTTTAATGTGGGGTTGGGAGGTGCACTCCTGTTCCACATTCAGGTAAGTTACTTACCTTTTTGGTTGGCAGGCGAGCCCTAGGGCTGGTTTCCGAGTGCAGCCCACGATGGTGCTAGCAGCCTCAGGGCAAACCAATCTTGGAGAGTTGGCCTCGAGCAGGCGTTAGGTCCCTTATTTGCATATGTAAAGGGCCTAATGCCTGGTACAGGCATGGGCAAAGAACGCCTATTTCTTTTCCTTTCCCAATATGGGGGCGTTGCACGCTTCCTGCTCGCCATATTGGGGGCTTAGCAGGCCAGTTAGTGCCCATTTTCAGATGCTGCGTGGCCAACTTTATCGGCCCATGTTTTCATTTGACATTTCTCTATGTGTTATTTTAATGGATGGTGTTAAGCCATTTATTCTGACTTAGACTTACAAAAGATTACTTTTCTTTTCATTTTTAAAATAGCTCTAACCATCCAGGAGAAATTACATTTAGCTTGAAAGGCAGAAGCACAGTGGGCTCCAAAATGCTGGAAAATGCACAAAATAAAGTGTCAAAGATCAAAACTTTTTGGGAGGTATACCCCCCGATTCTGCTCCATTGCATACCAACCATCAGCATTTTACACCGACCGTCAGTGTTTTAGGGGTCTGGTCAGCATGTTACAAATAAATGTAAATGAAAATCTCCTGCATGTCCCACTCCTCCTGAGTCCACTGGCCATTGTAATGGACAGGTCCCGCTCCTCCTCTTCGCACCACTCTGAGCACCAATGGCCTGGATTGCCACCTCTAGCTACTGTAGGCAGGAACACTTGCCAGTACAGGAGTTGCCATCTATGGTATACAAATGCAGCTATCCCGGCTGTTAGCACTGGAAACACGTGAAGTGCATTAGCCACCGGACTCCGGTAGGGACAACCGGGGGTAAATGGATGCCAAGGGAAGGAGAGCTAACACATGACAAGGGGAAAGAAGGGGACAAGAGGGGGCAGAATGCGAGCGGAGGGTGCAGAATAAATGACGAAGGGGTGGGGCAGAATGAATGGTAAGGAGTGGAGGGACAGTGGGAGTGGATGGCAGTGAAGGAGAGATGAATGGGAAAATTAACGGCAATGAAAGAGAAGATAAATGGACAGCAGTAGGGGGAGGGGAGAAATATATGGTAATGAAGGGGAGATGGAAAGGGGCAAAAGCAGAGTGCTTTGGGGTGGAGGAGAATGGAGTGTGGGAAGGAGAACGAATGCCAGTATAAATGGAGTGGGGGGGCCAGCAAAAGTACCAGCTTGAACAGGGGAGCATGGAAATAAAGTTACATGGGAACAGGAATCGGCCATTCAGCCCCTTGAGCCTATTCCGCCATTCAATGAGATCATGGCTGATTGGTATCCTAATTCCATTCACCCGCCTTGGCTCCATAGCCCTTAATACCTTTGGCTAGCAAAAATGTATCGATCACAGATTTAAAATTATTAATTGAGTTAGCATTTACTGCTTTTTGTGGGAGAGAGTTCCACACTTCTACCACCCTTTGTGTGAAAAAGTGTTTCCTAACTTCTCTCCTGAATGGCCTGGCTCTGATTTTAAGGTTATGTCCCCTTGTCCTGGGCTCCACCACGAGCGGAATAGTTTCTCTTTATCTACAATATCAGTTCCTTTCAAAATCCTAAAAACCTTAATCATATCACCTATTAACCATCTATATTCCAGGGAATACAAGCCTAGTTTATGTAATCGCTCCTCATAATTTAACCCTTGGAGCCCGTAACATTCTGGTGAATCTGTGCTGCACTTCTTCCAAGGCCAATATATCCTTTATAAGGTGCAGTGCCCAGAACTCCAGATGTGGTCTAACCAGGGCTTTGTATAGCTGTGGTAAAACTTCTTCCCCATTATATTCTATCCCTCCAGATATAAAGGCTAACATTCCATTAGCCTTTTTGATTATTTTTTGTATCTGACCACTACATTTTAGTGATCTGTGTATACGGACCCTAAATCTCTTTGGCCCTCTACTGTTCCTAGATTTTTATCATTTAAAAAATATAAGGATCTATCCTCTTTTGGTCCAAAATGCATGACCTCACGTTTACCTGCGTTGAAATCCATCTGCCACAGTTTTGCCCACTCACTTAATCTATCAATGTCTCTTAGTAATTTTATGCTTCCATGTACACTACTTACTATGCCACCAATCTTTGTGTCATCGGCATACTTGGATATGTGGCTCTCTATTGTGTTATCCAAGTCATTTAATAAATACAGTGAATAGTTGAGGCCCCAGCATAGATCCTTGTGGGACACCACTAGTCACTTCCTTCCAATTCAAGTACATACCCATTATCCCTACTCTCTGTTTTCTCACCAGGTCAATAATTTGCTTCAATTTCATGAGCTTTAATTTTAGCTCACAGTCTCTTATGTGGAATCTTATCGCATGCCTTTTGGAAGTCCACATAAACTACATCCATAGACATTCCCCTGTCTACTACTTTAGTTACTTCCTCAAAAAATTCTATTAGGTTCGTTAGACATGACCTACCCTTTACAAATCCATGTTGGTTCTCTCTAATCAGTTCAAATTTCTCAAAGTGTTTGGTCACTCTGTCCTTAATTATAGATTCCAATAACTTTCCCACCTTTCCTAAATAATGGAGTTACATTTGCAATTTTCCAATCTATGGGGACAATTCCTGAATCGAGAGCGCTTTGGAAGATCACGGCTAAAGCATCTGCAATTTCCTCACCTACTTCCTTTAAAATCCTGTGGGGAAATCTTCAGGTCCTGAGGATTTGTCAGTCTTTATTGCCATTATTTTTTCTAATATTGTTTTCTTGCTGACATTAACTTTAGTGAGTTCCAGTCCTTGATTCATTATTAGTTTCCCTGGAATGTCCGGTATATTATCCTCTTTCTCTGCTGTGAAGACTAACACAAAGCAATTATTTAACAAGTCTGCCATTTCCTTATTCTCATTTGCAATATTACCCACATCTGTTTTCAAAGGGCCCATATTACCCTTGACTACCCCTTTTCTACTCATATAATTGTAAAAACTTTTGTGTTAATCTTGATATCCCTCACAAGTTTCTTTTCGTATTCCCTTTTTACAGCTCTTACTATCTTTTTTGTCTTCCTATGGTGTTCTTCGTATCTCTCTCAGTCCCCTGGATCTATACTGTTCTTTGCATTTTCCTTTAGTTTTATGTTATCTCTCATGTCTTTTGTCGACCATGGCCCCTCAGGGGTATATACTGTATTAATCTAAATTCTTTTTTGAACACCTCCCACTGTTCATCTGCAGTTTTACTTGATAACAATTTTGACCAGTTTGCTGTTGTCAGTCTCTTTCTCATTCCGCTAAAGTTAGCTGTACTAAAATGTAGAATCTTAGTAACTGTGTTACGTTTCTCCTTTGCAAACCTAATATTGAATTCGATCATATTATGATCGCTATTAAATATTCCCTTAATGTTAGATTATTAACTAAGTCTGGCTGATTACTCATTACCGGCTAGATTGGAGGGGAAGAACGGCAGGTTGAATTGTTGAGGTTGTGAAAGAGAACAATGCCACAATGAACTGGAAGGGTTATTTCTGTTAAAGGTTGTGGAGTTGGATTGGGTGCAGTATCTGTGTAAACTGGGTTTGGAGGTGACTGTTGGGGTAACTTTTGGGTCTAGTTGGTCTGTTGAAAATCCAAATGTAACTTTAATACATCACAATTCATAGTTTTTTTTAAAAGTGCTTAAAATTAACCATAATACATCACCTTTTAATGTAAAAATTCAATGATTTTCAGGGGACCAACACTCTGCACCCCCACCCCCGACTCCTCACCAGAAATGCAACATCAATTTTGACTTGAATATTTGGATTACCCTTTCAGGTTTTCAAGTATTCGTTCTTTTCTTCCAATACAAGTGAACAACAACAACTTGCATTTATATAGTGCCTTTAACATAGGAAAATATCCCAAGGCACTTCACAGTAGCGTAATCAGCCACAAATTGACACTGAACCCACAAAAGGAGATATTAGGAGGGGTGACTAATAGCTTGGTCAAACAGGTGGGTTTTAAGGAGAATCTTGAAGGAGGAGAGGGAGAAGGATGAGAAGAGAGGTTTAGGGAGGGAATTCCACACTGTCGGGCCTTGATGGCTGAAGGCATGGCCACCATGGTGGGGTGGAGAAGGGGAGATGGACAAGACACCAGAGTTAGAGAAAAGCACAGTTCTCAGAGGGCTGGAGAAGGTTACATAGATAGGGGGTGAGGCAATGTAGGTCAGCAGGAGTTGGCGCTTAATAGGATACAGGCAGCAGAATATTGTATGAGGTGAGGTTTATGGAGAGTGGAGGATGGGGAATAGTTGAGTCTGGAGGAGACAAAGGCATGGATGAGTGTTTCCAGCAGCAGGTGGCCTGAGGCAGGGGCAGAGATGGGCAATGTTACGGAGGTGGATATAGGCGGTCTTTGTGACGGAGAGGATATGGGGTTGGAAACTCAGTTTGGGGTTAAGTAGGATGCTGAGGTTGCTAACAGTCTGGCTCAACCTGAGACAGTGGCCGCCGAGGGAGTTGATGGCGAGGATATGGAGTTCATGGTGGGGGCCGAAGATGATGGCTTTGGTCGTCCCAATATTTCACTCAAGGAAATTGCAGCTCATCTAGAACTAGATTGCAGTCAAGCAGTCTGGCAACACAGAGGCATTGGAGGGTTCAAGAGGTAGTTGGGTGCTGTCAGCGTATGTGTGGAAGATGACCCCATGTCTTTGGATGATGTTGCCAAGAGGCAGCATGTAGTTGAGGAAGAGGAGGGGGCCAAGGATAGATCCCAGGGGCACTCCAGAGGTAATGGTGCAGTGGGTGTAAGAGAAGCCATTGCTGGAGGTGCTCTGACTAGGATCAGATAAAGGTGGAACCAAGCAAAGGTACTACCACTGAACTAGACATTGGAGGAGAATGGTGTGGTCAACGGTATCAAAGGCTACAGAGTGATGGAGGAAGACGAGGAGCAAAAATGCACCAGAGTCACAGGGTGTCATTGTGACTTTGATTAGGGCTGGTTCAGTGCTGTGGCAGGGGCAGAAATCTGACTGGAGAGATTCAAACATGGAGTTGCAGGAAAGATGGGCACAGATTTGGGAGGCAACATCATGTTCGAGGACTTTGGAGAGGAAAGGGAAGTTGGACATGGGGCAGTAGTTTGCAAGGACAGCGGGGCCGAGGGTGGGTTTCTTGAAGAGAGGGTTAATGATATCTGTTTTGAAAGGGAAGGGGACGGTACCATGTCAGCTGGCATGGGGGGGGGGCAGGAAGGGAGTTGGGTGGTCAGCAGTTTAGTAGGAAGTGCGTCTCGTGAATAAGATGAGCTTGGAGAAGGCATGGAGGGAGACAGGAGTGAAACTAAAGAAAGACACAGGTTCAGGAGTAGGGAAGGTGGAGGAATATTGTGTATACCTACCATTTATAGTACAAAACATCAGTAACTACTTGTTTTCACACCTCAGGCCTATTCTTGCGTTGTCGACTTCTTTAGAGCTTCTTTGAAGATGTTGGGAAGTTTTTACTAGTTTTCTAGATTAGTGCTCCTTCCATCTTCCTTTCACTTCAAGTAAACAAAAGGATTGAATAAGCTCTCAGCTATGTGTTGAAGCCATGTGTTTTGTGAAGCAAAAATGAAGAATGCACTGGCTATGTTGTAAATAGTAGCATTACAATGTTTACGAAAAGATCTGGAACTTCAACTCCCAGAAAGCTCACACAGCTTACACCATTTCCTCTCCCTACAACCGCTCGGGGAAGTGATGTGCCTCGTGGCGCCAACGTCGCATTCCTATTGGGCACGAACTGCTCAGGAGATGTCTGACGCTACAGAGCAACCGAGTCAAACCAAAAGAGATAAGGATATAGAGCAGGGACAGGTTGCGGTTTCTCTGTGTATTTAAAAGGAAGCGGAATATATAAAGAGAATCAACGGCCTCTCTATCGAACAGGTAATGTAAACAGGCAACTGTACTAGTCAGTGTAACCGCATTGACGCTTAAATCTGGTAGATGAAGAGATTAGTACGAAACGGACTGGGAACGAGAAGGATTCATTGTTGCTGAGGTCAAACGGTCTGAGATAGCCAACGGACACGGGGGAGTGTGTGCAGGAGAAGCAACAGACAGGGGGGAGCGCGAGCGAGAGAACCAACTGACACGGGGAAGCGCGCGCGAGACGAGGAGTGGGAGGGAGGGAGGGCAGGTGGAAGAACAGAACGGAGACACTGGTAAACTAGTAATATCAAACAACAGATGATCCATGTGCAGCCGCACCGCTGTCACACAGGTACATGCAGAGACATCTTTGGGTTTGAAGCACTGATTCTTTTGGTCGTTAAGTTTGAGACTTAAACAAAAGAGAATCGGAAAATGGGGAGCGAGATAAAGCAAAAAAAATACGTGTTATAAATAGAAGCCGTAAAGTGGCACAGATGCAGAAGTTACAGTGGCATATTTAAGGTTTGTGTGATGCAGGTGGCTTTAAAATGAAAAAGAAACATTACTGTTCTTTAAGTCTGGTGTAGGCAGTATTATTAGAGTACACTTGCATTTAGTTTGATTTTAAAAAAAAACTAATACAAATCCAAACTCTTTAAGAGTAGTCTAACTGAGCTGGGTGCATGCAATTTTTTAAATGATTGTAAACATTCCAATGTAATTGATGGCATTGGGCTTGATGCACTGTCGTCCAATTATCTCCCGTCACCTTTGTAACCACTGACTCGGACGGGACGGGTACTGTTCCCTCAGTACATGCAGCCTTCCAGAACTTCATTCAGGTGGCCGTTCCTCAGCTGAGACGGTACATGTCAGCGGGTTATTAAACCATGGGTGGTATCAAAGCTGACCCTGAACCGATCCACACGTAAAGACTTCCTGCAAATATAACAATGCAGAATCCAAAATAGACATCCATCAACATTGGCCCAAGTGAGGAATCTGCTGCTACTAATCTCTGAATCCTTCCAAATAGTGTGATGGTTGAGAAATTTGAGATTTACTTCTTCTTTGGCAGACCCTCAGGGTCGAGGATGACTTGCTTCCACTCCGGGAGGGTGGGTTCTGCAGTGACTGAATAGTCCAATCCTGGAGCCGCAGACTCTGCCACAGGTGGAGCAGGTAGTGTTTAATAAGGCGGGTGGGTGAGACGCTCTGGATTCTGTGCGCTCACATAGGTGCCAATGTGTGTTAGTTTAGGGCACAGCTGAAAAAGTTAGGAATCTTTTAGTTGTGCCTACAAAACACACGAGCTGGAAGTTGGTGCATCAGAAGTTTACAATAGCTTGTCATGTTAAAGAGTGAATATAAACTGGATGATTTGGTTAATCTGATTGTATAATACTCCTAAACATTCCTTTGTTATACACATACCCGCAAAAATAGAACTACCAGATCCGTGAGTAAAATTGTTAGAAACTAATATAACTGAGTATTGCCTGCAATGACTATTGACAAAGTTTGTTGAGCATCTCTTGGAATAACTGTGGCTTGGTGGCTAAGTGGCAGTTAGCTTTAGCCAGAATAAAAATCTCCATGTGATTAAAATGGCATTTGCTTTAGGTGATTACATTAAATTAATTGTAATGTAGAATTTCATCAATCAACAAATTATGTGTTGATACAAGTGTACCATAGCTTCTTTCAAAATGAAACTTCGTGACAAGCCAGTTGTTTGTTCCTTGTGCATTTATAAATGCATGCTTTAGATTTAAAAAAAATATTGTGACCTTGACATATTTGTGTTTTGAATCATTCAACTAACATACATTGTCTGTACTGTAGCTTAAGATAGCTGGTGTCAGGCTTTCAAAAACAGAAGTTTTAGAGCTATTTTCTGTAGTTGACCCTGAATTGTCAGTGTTGACTCCCAATTTGAAC
This sequence comes from Heptranchias perlo, assembly GCF_035084215.1. Lineage (NCBI taxonomy): Eukaryota > Metazoa > Chordata > Chondrichthyes > Hexanchiformes > Hexanchidae > Heptranchias > Heptranchias perlo. The sequence goes on along the minus strand of NC_090342.1, from coordinate 36,446,647 downwards.
TGTTTGTATTCCATATCTGCATGTTGTGTATACACACTTGAATATGGAGTTGTGTTGATTTCAAGTGACAACAAAAATCTGTCAGAACATTGATGTATAAAGCACCATTATTGTCCTGTTACTGTAGACACATTTTAGGCTGGTGAAAAGACTCCTGTTGGTGGTGTAAATAAATGGGAGTTATCCTTTTGGTTCAAACACTACATGTGCAGCTGTGAGTAAGTTAGAGGCAAGACGGACAGGTGAGTTATTTATTGTGCACTTTAAAGTTTAAAATACAGATCTATTGGTGCACATTGTAAACCTCGGATGGCACTCCTGTAAAGAAAAAATAAGATTTTGTTTTGAATAAAGTGATTATAAATCTAAGTTGAACATCATCAATGCTGGTGAAGTTGCTCTGAGGGTGCAAGAGAAAATTAGTACTTTCAAGATGGACTGGATAATTCCTCAACAATCACATTTTAGTTCCAATGAAAAACCTATTTGAGAGGTAAGAATTAGGAACAGTTGTCCAGTGTTGACCATTCTGTCACTTTCAAATATTAAAACTGGTTAAACTGTCCATCCAAAGTAAAGTGTACCAGTTTCATTTGTGAGCAAGGTTAAAACTAAATTCAAAAACTGCAGTATAAAAGGTGGTGGTATCATTGCGGTAGATGCAGCAGAATCAGTCTAGTAATGCCCAGGTAGACTGGATATTTGGTTTTATTAATTTTAGTGTATTGAGTATTGCTTAAATAAAGATACAAAGTTGAGCAATCAAAGGATTACTTGTGAAATAAACCTGACATGCTAAATATGTTCTGAGTCACTGAGTTTGCTTGTGGGAGGTGTGTATTTTTGAAGTGGAAGAATAACATTACTGAAATCCAAGCTCTATAATGTAGGGAATTGCTGTAAGCATTGGAATTTTAGCAAATATATTTGATCACAGCATAAGGACTGATACTTGCAGACAGTTACCGATTTTAGATAGCTTCATTGTGTACTTGAGCTCATCCAAAATTCCGCTGCCTGTATCCTACCTCACACCAAGTCTCATTCACCCATCACCCTTGTGCTCGCTGACCTATATTAGCTCCTGGCCCAGCTACGCCTCGATTTTTAAAATTCTCATCCTTGTTTTCAAATCCCTCCATGGCCTCGCCCCATCCTATCTCTGTAACCTCCTCCAGCCCTACAACCCTCTGAGATCGCTGCGCTCCTCCAATTCTTGCCTCTGGTGTATCTCCTTAAAACCTACCTCTTTAACCGAGCTTTTGGTCACCCGTCCTAATATCTCCTTATGTGACTTGGTTAAATTTTGTTTGATTACGCTCCTGTGAAGCATCTTGGGATGTTTTACTTTGTTAAAGGCGTTGTATAAATGCAAGTTGTTCTTGTTGTACTGTTAAAATAATTAGAGTTGACCACAAAAGTTCATTTGTTTGAAGCACCTGAGAGCCAGTAAAGTGAATTTCTTAACTTTTGAGAAACTTGAGGTGGTGGTAACGTGATTAGATTTATCTCCGAGTAACGATCAGTCAGACCTATTGATCAATCTCTAATCCATATTAGCAGTGTAGACAAGTAATTTAACAATGGCTTATTATGTTTGTGTTAGTTCATTGTACAAGCTAAGTCCTTTTGCATTTGTGTGTGTTAAACTTGTCTATTTCAGTTTTGGTAGTAGCTAACTTCTCTGTCTAAGCGTAACTTAATGCAGCCCACTTTCTAAAAATTTGGCTTAGGGAGGGTTAATAGAATTTATTACCCCTATTGATTGGAGCTCATAAATACACATTACAACCCAATGACTGTAAATTTCAGCTCTTAGCCAATTTTACTCCTAACATTTTTTTGTATAACTGTTTTATACTGTTGTTAGTCTGCTGTCCAGATTGTGAAGTTTTTTAAATGAGGCATTATTTGGTAATGACTTACTGACATTTATTGTAAAATAGAGCATGTATATGAAATAACATATTCAGATTTTTTGTACATAGACTGTCTTGTATATTATCGGGTCACTGACATATTAAAAACATGGCAACTATCTCAGTCTATAGTGAAGACATGGTGTTCTTTAGAAGGGTAGTTAGGATTACATAATAAGACAGCACAATTGTCTTTCATCTTCGTACAATACAAGAGTAGTTTGAAATTTTTGAGTTGGATTTATAATTGGGCCAAATAGCCATGAATCCTTGCACTAGTTGAATATCAAAAGCTTTTGTAGTGTGTAATTGCTTTATTGCAGTGGATAGACTGGCTTGGGGGAAGATATATTTTAATGTATATATTTATCAGCAAATAGGTTTTTCCGCAGTAGACATTTGAGTATCTTTCTGTAATGTGTATTGTCTAAACTAGCTACTTTACATATTATCAAGAGGGTGAGTGACATGGTGTTCTTGATCTGGATTAGAAGATTGTCTAATCAAAGAGGAGTTCTGATGAAGGGTCCCACCTGAAGCATTTAACCTATCTTTTTCTTTTAGGTGCTGTTGTATGTACTGTGCATTTTTGGCTTTTATTTGCTTTAACCAAACTTGGTGTCATTACAGTAATTTCCTGATGCTTGTCTTACTTTACTAAAATTTATTAATCCACACTATGTGAAGATCACTTTTAACCATTGGTATTTAAAGGCCTATTGATACAGGCACTATCACGGTCACTTTTTAATCAATTTTCAGACATTCTCAGTACTCCAGTGTTAAATTTATATGTAAGTTTTTCATAGGGCTGCTCATGGTCAGTTGGAGCATATGTGTTTTTATGACAGATGGGTTGTTAATATAATTTTATTTTCAGCAGGTGGTACAGATAGCAGGGGGCTGCTGATTTTTTTAAAAGTTAGGAGCAGCAAACAGTTGAAATTAATGCACCCAGGAGGAGGAAATGGGGCTGGAGTTTTAGAAATTTTTATTTACAATTAGAAGCACATCTGGGACTAAAGCTGCAATTTTATTTTTAGGGCTGGATGATGCTGCATTTGAAATGGAGGCAGTAAATGGGGAGCAGGCAAAATCTTCTTTTTGGAAGGTAGCTGGGCAAAGAGTAGGGAGCAGGGCAACATTTTACATTTTCTTTTCTAGCTGGAGCCAGGAGGAGTGGAGAATGGTTCCTGGCGAGGCTGGATTTAATTTTTTTTTGTGTAGGTATGATCACAGACCAGGCCCAGTTTGTACGTTTCTAAGTATATTTTTTTCACAGGTACAGCAGGCTGTGTGGCCATGATGAGAATGTAATTTGTATTTTTTAAAAGCAGGGATCAGGGGCTGAATTTCTAAAACTTTTTTTCAGAGGCAACAGGAAGTGAGTAGCTGGCTTGGACAATGCTGTAAGGCTGAGTTTTTAATTTTTTTTTGAGGGAGGCTGAGTAACCAGTCAGCAGGGAATGGGGCTTTAGGATTCAGTTACCAGGAGCAGAATGGAGCTGTAGGCCTGAAGTAGGTTTTTTTTTAGCAAGGAGCTGGTCCACAGACTGGAAGTAAGCTCCTTTTTTTAAAAAGCAGGGCATGAACAGAACGGGGCCTAAATGGAGAGTGTTCGAGGCAAGTGGGGTGGGAGGGAAGGGCCAGAAGTGCAGTGTATGAAGGCTTGTGAGAGTTGTTAGAGGTGAATAGAAAAGGGCCAGACAGCATGAATAATGAAAATGTGTTTTTTTTAATTAAGTGATAATGAAATTCAAATTAAATTTACCTGTAAAATAAAAAAAAACAGAAAATGGGAGGGTGCCACAGTGCCACCAGTGGTGGGAGGCTTGCAGCTACATTGTGATAAGCACTGGGATTACCAATGAAACTGTTTACATATAAATTCCCATTATAAATGTTCAGTAAGCAGTTTCTATTTTAAATGTTAACATAGGGATTTATAATGGGAAAAATTAATAGGACGTTTGTGCAGATGCAAGATTTTTAATGTATTACAATAGATTCCCTTGTAGCGTTACTCAGTGAGTCAAAAGATTCAATGTTGTATTTTAGTAGAGGTGTTTGTGCCATACTGGGAATAACAGGGCCACTGATTTATAGTCAAATTCCATTTTTATTAAATTGTATTCTGGTATTTTTACTGGTGCTGTGGGAATTGAATTTCACCACTATGTCCATTATTCTGTAAAAATTGTGTATCATTGGTCTTTGTACCATTACCTGTGTGTTTAATTTTATTCCTTACCATATTTAAAACTGAATACACAGCAAGATGATATGCAAGATGAACTCTATGGAGGTAGATATCTGATATTTGTTAGTACTTGTGAGGGGCAATGGGGTTTAGCAGCACTTAGGGGTAGTCCTGTGCTTTGGTAGCACTGGGGAGTTGTCAAAGGGTTTGGCAGAGCGGGGTTGGGACTGTTGGAGTTTAGCAGCATGGAGGCTCCTTTGACCTGGCATCATTGTGGAGGGAGAACCTAAGCTTTGGCAGAACAAGGGGTTGAATGTGAGGTTTGGCTTGTTAATGAATTCCTTGTGTCTCAGCAGTGAGGCGAGGGGTGGGCACAGACCTCTTAGCACTAGGTGGCTGGAGAGGAGATCTCTTGTGTGTGAACCCTTGCTGGTTTGTGATTTCTAACGGATCTCGGTAAACATTGAATTTGATGTTTTGTGATTTGGTTCCTATGTGTACTTGTATTTGTCTGTCTCTCTTTTCTTGCTTTTCTCCAGTGTAATGCAAAGGCATGTAGACCGTAGGTCCTAGGTTTGATTCCCAGTCTTTGGTGAGATAGCTGATCTCATGTGGGGTGCTACAGTTAGTTATACTGTCCCCGGTAGGAGAAAAATCAGCAGGGTTCTTACTGCTAATTGCTGTTAGAAAGTGCTGGAAGAACCTGTGATGCCCACCAACGGTGCACTAGTCTGCTGATACTCACTGTGTAGGTTTACACATAAAGTATAGCAACTTGAACAAAGTACCAGAGGGATGCTGACACCTATGTAGCTGTACCGGCAGCAAGAATCGGTGCCTCTTAAGAGAGACGTTTACCATGGCACTGTATGAAACTCACTTGAAATAATTTGGACCCCTTCATCATCACACTGATAGCGAATGCCTGAGAAGTTAACTATATTAAAATCAGTTTTCCTATTTTGTATGATTAGCAAAAAAGATAGTCACAATACCAATGCAGTATTAGCTTACTGCATGTATTAAGAATGACACCTTGTTAAAACAGAATAGAAAATTAATTTGTCTATCCTTCTTAAACAGGTTTCTGAAATCAACTGCATTTCTGAACAAAAAATAAACCATTCATTTTTAAAGAAGAACTTCATATTGTTAACAAACTGGAAGGCCCACGGTTAGACGAGAACCTAAGCCCAGGCTTAAGGAATCGGAGGGAAGGAGTAAGAAACCTGATGTCATCTCAAGAAAATCAGTGTGACACTCCAAGCTCAGAGTTGAATGAAGTGAATCCATTTCTGAATCATGATTTTGACTTGCTGGATGTGAGTATAAAATGCAAATTGGTAATATTGTAACATATTTTGTCAGTAATATGTATCATTTGAAATGTTTGACCCTCAAAGCATGATGGGGAATGTCAAATATTATTTACATTACGTGGCATTTTGTTTGTTGGTTGGTCAAGAGATTGCAATATCCTGTGTTGTGATGAAAATAAACAACTAGCTACCCTCTTTATGTTTATGAATACTATACAGATGAATTCAGCAACAGTTCACCAAGAGTTTTCTTATGTTTTGATTAAAATGTTCTTGTAAAGGTGAAAAATACCCAAGTGACTCGTTATTGCATCCTTTATCAGTTATTCAATGAATTAATTTTAAAACAGCAGACATATCTGTTTTACATGAAATTGGGGTTGGTTTCGAATGTGTTCTAAAGCATAAAATTAGATAATTTTAGGATAAGGAATTATACAAACTGTATACTAAATACATTGTAGTTCACTGAAAACACATGATTCCACCTTGTATGTAAGAGTATCAGAAATTTGGGTGGGTTTGTATTTTTGGAATACTTTCGCATTTATAAACTAATGAGAGCAAAGAGCAATTTATAAAAAATATAACAAGTTTATGTTGATGTACCAGTGTAATTTCGTTAACTCCTAAAATCTTTTCACTAATGTATGTCATGAATTGTGTCTGCAACCGTAACAAATCTATTACCTGGTGCATAGACTCCCCCTTTAAATGAATAATCTCTTTTAATGGAATAGTCGGCCTTGAAATTAATTAATTTCTACCCTAAACCCAAGTTCTTCCAGCACTAACTGGGAAGATTTTATTCTGGGATTGTATCTGAATGGATGGGGGTACAGCATGCTGGGAAAGTTTGGTAATAGCAAGAAGGCACGTAAGTTTGTGGGCAGCAAGCTAGAAACATAGAAAATAGGAGCAGGAGTAGGCCATTCGGCCCTCCGAGCCTGCTGCGCCATTCAGTATGATCATGACTGATCTTCTATCTCAATACCATATTCCCGCTCTCTTCCCCATACCCCTTGATGCCTTTTGTGTCTAGAAATCTATCTAGCTCCTTCATCGATCTATTCAGTGACTTGGTTTCCACAGGTTTACCACCCTCTGAGTAAAGAAATTTCTCCTCATCTCAGTCCTAAATGTACTACCCTGTATCCTGAGACTATGACCCCTCGTTCTGGATCCCCCAGTCAGGGGGAGCATCCTCCCTGCATTCAGTCTGTCTAGCCCTGTCAGAATTTTATATGTTTCAATGAGATCCCCTCTCATTCTTCTAAACTCTAGTGAATGCAGGCCGAGTCGACCCGACCTCTCCTCATGTGACAGTCCTGCAATCCCAAGAATCAGTCTGGTGAACCTTCGCTGCACTCCCTCTGTGGCAAGTATGCCCTTTCTTAGGTAAGGAGACCAAAACTGCACACAGTACTCCAGGTGTGATCTCACCAAGGCCCTGTATAACTGCAGTAAGACATCCTTGCTCCTATACTCAAATCCTCTTGCAATGAAGGCCGATATACCATTTGCCTTCCTAACTGCTTGCTGCATGTTTGCTTTCAGTGACTGGTGTACAAGGACACCCAGGTCCCTTTGTACATCAACACTCCCCAATCTATCACCATTTAAATATAACTCTGCCTTTCTGTTTTTCCTTCCGAAGTGGATAACTTCACATATATCCACATTATACTGCATCTGCCATGTATTTGCCCACTCACTCAACTTGTCTAAATTGCCTTGAAGCCTCTGCATCCTCCTTACAACTCACGATCCCACCTAGTTTTGTGTCGTCAGCAAACTTGGAAATATTACATTTGGTTTCCTCATCTAAATCATTGATATATATTGTGAATAGCTGGGGCCTGAGCACTGATCCCTACGGTACCAAACTAGTCACTGCCTGTCACCCCGAAAAAGACCCATTTATTCCTGTTTCCTGTCTGTTAACCAATTTTCAATCCATGCCAGTATATTACCACCAATGCCATGTTCTTTAATTTTGTACACTAACTTCTTATGTGGGACTTTATCAAAGGCCTTCTGAAAATCCAAATAAACCATATCCACTGGTTCTCCCTTATCTGTTGTACAAGTTACATCCTCAAAAAACTCCAGTAGGTTTGTCAAACACGGTTTCCCTTTCATAAATCCATGTTGACTTTGTCTAATCCTGTTGATATTTTCTAAGTGTCCTGTTATCACATCCTTTATAATAGACTTTAGCATTTTCCCTACTACCGATGTTAGGCTAACCGGTCTGTAGTTCCCTGTTTTCTCTCCCTCCTTTTTTAAATAATGGGGTTACATTTGCCACCCTCCAATCTGCAGGAACTGTTCCATACTCTATAGAATTTTGGAAGATGACAACTAATGCATCCACTATTTCCATGGCTACCTCTTTTAATACTCTGGGATGCAGATTATCAGGTCCTGGGGATTTATCGGCTTTCAGTCCCATTAATTTCTCTAGTATTTTTTTTTACTAATGCTAATTTCCTTTAATTCCTCCTCACTAGTCCCTTGGTTCCCTAGCATTTCTAGGAAGTTATTTGTGTCCTCTTCCATGAAGACAGAACCAAAGTATTTGTTTAATTGCTCTGCCATTTCCCTGTTCCCCATTATAAATTCTCGTGTTTCTGACTGTAAGGGACCTACATTTGTCTTCACTAATCTTTTTCTTTTTATATGCTTGTAGAAGCTTTTACAGTCCGCTTTTATGTTCCTTGCAAGTTTACTCTCATGCTCTATTTTTCCCCTCTTCATCAATCTCTTGGTCCTTTTTTGTTAAATTCTAAACTGCTCCCAATCCTCAGGCTTGCCACTTTTTCTGGCAACTTTATGACTCCTCTTTGGATCTAATACTATCGTTAATTTCTTTTGTTAGCCATGGTTGGGCCGCATTTCCTTTTGTGTTTTTGCGCCAGAAAGGAATGTATAATTGTTGCAATTCATGCATTTGTTCCTTAAATGTTAGCCATTGCCTATCCACCGTCATACCTTTTAATGAAGCTTCCCAATCTGTCATAGCCAACTCACTCTTCATACCTTCATAGTTTCCTTTGTTTAGATTTAGGGCCCTAGTTTCGGTTTGGACTACTTCACTTTCCATCTTAATGAAGAATTCTATCATGTTATGGTCACTCTTCCCTAAAGGACCCCGCACAACAAGATTATTAATTAACCCCTTCTCATTGAACAATACCCAATCTAGGATAGCCTGTTCCCTGGTTGGCTCCTCAACGTACTGGTCTAAAAAACCATATCTCTCACACTCCAGGAATTCATCCTCCACAGTATTATTGCTAATTTGGTTTGGCCAGTCTATATGCAGATTAAAGATACCTATGATTACTGTAATACCCTTATTATATGCATCTCTAATTTCCTGTTTGATCCCATCCCCTACACAGGTGTTTGTGACATGGTGGTGGGTTTGGCATACACCGGCACAAACCTGATACGGGGTTATAAAGATAACTTTTAATGGGAAGTCACTGGTCTGGGAGTGCATGGTACTAAGATTGAAGTACCAGGATTGAAGAAGGTTGCAAAAGTCTTTTTCTAATCTTATGGGATCCAATGCCAAAAGGAAAAAAGGCCAAATTTGGAAACCTGGTGAGAAGATCAAGGATTGGTACTGTAAGTACTTAGTGAGATGGGATCCCTGCTCTGTTGGTGTTTGCAGTTGGGACTACGAATTTATTTTGGCCACAGGCAGACTAAGATCTCAGCCCGAGTTCGACATTGCTGATCTGTATGACCCTTCCACTGGCAACAGGAAAAATCTGCAGCCAGATTAGTAAAGTTATGAGCATTTACTTTGTAGCAATTGTACTAAGGCCTTGCAGAAACAATGAGTTGGAGTGGGATGAGATGTGATCAGTCTTCATTTTATTACAGTGGGGATGCAATAAGGACGAAGAGAATGTATTTGGAACTCAAGGGGAACCAGAGGAAAGTTTAGACATGCAATGACCATAATGGTATTTTTATTGATTTTTTTTTAGAAAGAGACAAAGGTTGGAGGCTGGCAGTGAGAGAAGGATCTGCTTTCAGAGGACAAGTTGCTAGCTCGTTATATCCTGCACTTAAATTAACACCTAGGCTGCCCAATTATGCTACCTTATCAAATGGCACTAGGTATACAAATCATTTGTCCACAATTTACATTTTCATCAACATTTTAGTGTCTGGTTTTTAAGATAGTTCACTTCCTGTTTTGCACTCTGAATTTGTGCCTGCAGAAGCTAAATTATGCAATGTTGTTTTGCAAAACAGGCATATATAACTCTATGTAATGCCTGTTTATTGGCAGCCTCATTTAATCAGAATCTTTGGCAAACTTGAGACTCAATTGCCTGTTCAAGGCCATTGGTTGATATTTAGAATTGTGCTAATGTGGTGATATCCTTGTCAAAAATTAAGGTGAATAGTTACTGTGTGTATTTACAATTTTAAAGCTTAACAACCAGACTAATATTACAACATAAACTGTATATAAAATAATTTAAAGAGCAACAATACTGTGGGAGGCTGTGAAAAATATTTAAAAATACTCCTTGTCATGCTGCTTTGATTTATAAATGCATATATTTCTACTACCTTTTGAGAAGACATTCTCAGACTTGTCATTGGGACAACTTGTTGGAGACCTGCTATCTTGGGTTTCCCAGTGGGAAAGGAGCAGTTTCATTTAGTAGGCAGACATATATCGATAACCAGATCTTGTCCTACCACTGAAATTCAGTAATAACTCCAGCAAGATGACTCAAAACCATTTAAAACTCTAAATTTCCTCTCAAAGATAGGAGAAATAACTTTCGAGAAACAATTTCATGGGGCACTCATTTCAATTTCATTTCAGTTTCAATGCCTCTCCTACTCTCATTAACCCCCACTCCCGGTACTACTGTCCATTAAAGTTCATAACTAAATGTTTCTTTTGCCCTCAACAACTCATAAACCTATAAACCTGACCAAGATTTGAATACTTCTGCCTCGTCAGGAGAGGCTTTTCTAACACCTCCCTTCCACTTTTGGACATGGGGAAACTAGCTTGTCATCTGACAAGTGTTCTATCCCTCCCTATGTTTCATTTGCAATCTTTATCATTCTTTAGTTTTATTCATACTATATTATGGTTATTGCTTTTGTGAACTTTTCAGCTCTTTGTGTCATCAAATACGTGGTGTTCCTTCTCCCTGTGTCTATGCTCTGTTGAATTTAGGCTCATTTATGCTGTCTCCTGGCTCCCAGGACCTCAAAATTATGAAACTCCTCAACTTCATCAGCCATCCCTTCTTAGCCTATGAACTTTTAAAGCCCAAGGATGGTGGTACTTAAACACCCATGGTTTCACTCCCTTTTTGAAGGCATAGAACGTCTCATATCTAAGCTTGCCGATGACACAAAGATTGGTGGCATTGTAAGCAGTGTAGATGAAAACATAAAATTACAAAGCGATGTTGATAGATTAGGTGAATGGGCAAAACTGTGGCAAATGGAATTCAATGTAGACAAATGTGAGGTCATCCACTTTGGATCAAAAAAGGATAGAACAGGGTACTTTCGAAATGGTAAAAAGTTAAAAACAGTGGATGTCCAAAGGGACTTAGGGGTTCAGGTACATAGATCATTGAAGTGTCATGAACAGGTGGAGAAAATAATCAATAAGGCTAAAGGAATGCTGGCCTTTATATCTAGAGGACTCGAGTACAAGGGGGCAGAAGTTATGCTGCAGTGATACAAAACCCTGGTTAGACCGCACCTGGAGTACTGTGAGCAGTTCTGGGCACTGCACCTTCGGAAGGATATATTGGCCTTGGAGGGAGTGCAGCGTAGGTTTACTAGAATGATACCTGGACTTCAAGGGTTAAGTTACGAGGAGAGATTACACAAATTGGGTTTGTATTCTCTGAAGTTTCGAAGGTTAAGGGGTAATCTGATCGAAGTTTATGAGATATTAAGGGGAACGGATAGGGTGGATAGAGAGAAACTATTTCCGATGGTTGGTTGGGGATTCTAGGAGTAGGGGGCACAGTCTAAAAATTAGAGCCAGACCTTTCAGGAGCGAGATTAGAAAACATTTCTACACACAAAGGGTGGTAGAAGTTTGGAACTCCTCTTCCGCAAACGGCAATTGATACTAGCTCAATTGCTAAATTTAAATCTGAGATAGATAGCTTTTTGGCAACCAAAGGTATTAAGGGATATGGGCCAAAGGCAGGTATATGGAGTTAGATCACAGATCAGCCATGATCTTATCAAATGGCAGAGCAGGCATGAGGGACTGAATGGCCTACTCCTGTTCCTATGTTTTTTCATCCTTGGTGTTCTGCATATTGGGTCTGCCCTTTCACTTAGATTGCACAACTTTAAAAAAAACTTTGAAAATAATTGCTAAATGCACAATTTGAAATATGATGCAATAAAGACAAAGGAGTGAACTTTGCAAGGATTTAAAAAAAATTTGTTCATGGGATGTGGGTGTCGCTGGCAAGGCCAGTATTTATTGTCCATCCCTAATTGCCCTTGAATGTTCACAGTGCTCAGACTTGCTGCCCAGGAACTGGATTTCTCAGAGTACATGGATCATTGCTGGTAGCAATGTAGCCATTCAACCAGCAAGTTCCTGTTGCTGTTCCTCTAGCACCACCACTTTCTCCTCCTCACCTGTGCACTCTGCCTCAACCGTTACAGTTTCCTCCAGTACCTCAATTTTCTGCTTGTGGATGCTGGATGCCATGTGATGCTGTTCTGGGTCACTGGTAGTGCTAATAAGCTGCATTTTCTGGCCTACAATGATATAAAAGGGACAAAGATTAGACTGGTGGCTCCGTGACATGGATTAAAACAAGAGTGTGCATTACAAGATACCGTGTGTGATATTTGTGTGAATGCCTGCGTGAGAATGATGGAGAAGATATAACAGGATATAACAGCAGGATGGTACTAGGCCTGAGTCTGGGTGAAGCCTGTTGCTTGAACTTTCCCTAGTCTATATGTTTTGATACGCCAAAATGTTAAGTCTGGCCTCCACCTAGGGAGTTCAGGGCTATGATTTGTAAGCTTTGGCCCAGTTGACACATGCTCCTTGAATTTTGTTTTATTTTGTTGTGCAAGCACAAAATGCAAGTTGAAGGAGCACATGTCAACCTATGTGTTAGTAAGTGACCATACATCATGCAGCCAGGTTGTGATAGTGATTTGATATGTGAAACTGTTGAAAGAGGTCAGTGTTCAAAGCTATTAGTTGGAGGCTGTATTCCGAATGTGTGCCCTGCCGAAGTATACTTGTGTGTGAGGTGCAATGAGAAAGTTGAAGATTGTGGGAGGGCTTACTTATGGGTGAGCTGGAAAAGTAGAATCAGTTGGCAGGCAATACTTAGTGGTATGCAGCCTTGGGTCTTTGACCTGGTAAACAGTACTGTTGATTGTTCTTATCTTGCTGCATTGCTTAAAATTGGCTGTCTTCTCCCATTTTTGTTCTGGCGTCATGCACAGACTGTTGAACTTGGTTTCCGCTTCCTACAAGGCATGGTGTACTGCAGTCCTCTGGTAAGCATGCAAAACATGGCAAATCTTCTTGCCTCCATTTTTTGCAGCAGTTGTCCACTTTGCCAGCTATCAAATAGGTAGCTAGGTGCTGCGGTGCTCTGCTACTTGGCCACCGACTCTTATTTTGTGACTTTGCATGGGCTTCATTTTACATTAGTTGTGCCTGACACTTCTTTTCTCCCATTGCCCCGAAGCCTTGGAAAAGGCAAATACTTAAGTCCATTTTGAGCCCTTATAAAAGCTGAAATATTTGCCTCTATAAGGGGCCACATCTCTTTAAATTTGATTTGCCAGGCAGATTTCCAGCATCCCCCAAGTGCAAGGCCAAATCTGTGCTGGGAATTCATGCTAATTATTCAATTGAGTTGACCCCAGAAATTTGCAGCCAATCGGCTTAATTTGCTTATGGCTAGCTTTGCAGTTGCAGCTAGCCATTCCCACTAGATTGTCAAATCAACCATAATGTATATTGGGTGACTAGGAGAAGAAAAAGCAATTTCATACTAAATGGAGTGCTTCTGTTTCAGAAAATAGAGAAACCAACCAAATGATCTCTCAATGAGCAACATGTATGATTTGATTATTAATCCATAAATTACTGGAGTTTGCAACAGGATTCAATGTTTGTGTTTTCATGATTTGGTGCTTTTTTTTTGCTTAAGAATTACAACACAGAAACGGGCGATTAAACCCAACCATCTGTTTGTGTTTATCCTCCACATGAACAGTCATCCTAATCCCATGTGCCTGCTCTGTTCCCATATCCCTTTATTCCCCATTTCCTTCAACCACCTATTTAACCTATTTTTAAATATTGATGTAGTCTCTGCTTCAATCAGTTACTCCTATAGTGTAATACACAGTCTTACAACCCTCTGTGTTTAAAAAAAAAAGTTTATTTTGCTCTCTGTCCTAAATCTCTCACATTTAATCTTGTATCTATGTTCTCCCATTCTAAACCCCTCAATCATTGAAAACAGTCTGTTTCTATCTACTCTGTCCCATCACTGAATAATTTTAAACACCTTCATCAAATCTCTGCTTAATCTCTTCCGTTCTAACAAAAACACCCAATTTTTCAAGTCTGTCTTTATATTTGAAGCTCCTCATACCAGGCAGCAGCAGCAGAGCCTATCAGGTGACCCAGAGCGGCAGAGGGGAAACTCAAAAAGTGACATCATAGTGAGCACAGAGGAGTGGCGGAGCCAAGGAATTAGAGCTAATTGTTTATTAAGTATTAAGAGCATAATATCCTTTAGCGCCGAGGGTAGGTCAGTGTAAGTATTTAGTTTTTAGTGGATATTGTGTTTAGTGGTTAGTGTTTTTCAGTGGTTGGTTAGTGTTTTCGTCAAATAGTAAAGTGCCTTAAAGTTAAACAAACAGTTTAAATAACTGTTAGCTGACATCGCAGGAGAGCTGGGGCCCATCGCATGCACATCCTGTGCCATGTGGGAACTCCAGAACACTTTGTGTGTCCTGGAAAACCACATGTGCAGGGAGTGCTGCCAACTGCTCGAGCTCGAGGGGCGGCTAGCGTCACTACGGTGCATATGGGAAGCTGAGAGTTTTGTGAATAGCACATTTCAGGAGGTGGTCACCCCACAGCTACTGAGAGTTCAGGCGGAGAGGGAGTGGGTGACCACCAGACAGACTAGGAGGAACAGGCAGGCAGTGCAGGAGACCCCTGGGTGTGTGGCATTCTCAACCCGGTATTCATTGTTGATTACCAGTGAGGGTATTGACACCTCCGGAGTGCAGTCAGGAGCAATTCCACAGCACTGTGGGAGACTCGGCTGCACGGGGTGGAGCCCAAAGAAATGCTGTTATTATGGAGGATTCGATAGTCGAGGGGTAGTAAGCATTCCTGCAACCGCTGACGTGAGTCCCGCATGGTGTGTTGCCTCCCTGGTGCCAGGGTAAAGGACACCATTGAGAGGGTGCAGAACAATTTGAGGGGGGGAAGGGAACAGCCAGAAGTTGTGGTCTATGTGGGAATCAATGACATAGGAAGGAAAAGGGTCGAGGTCCTGTAGTCAAGAGTTTCAGGAGCTAGGGAGGAAGTTTAAAAAGCAGGACCTCAAAGGTAGCAATCTCTGGATTACTCCCAGTGCCACATGCAAGTGAGTATAGGAATAGTAGGATAAGACAGGTTAATGCATGGCTGGAGCAATGGTGCAGGAGGGAGGGCTTCAGATTCCTGGGGCGTTGGGACCAGTTCTGGGGCAGGAGGGATCTGTTCAAGATGGACGGATTGCACTTCAACAGAGCTGGGACCAATGTCCTCTTGGGAAGGTTAATTGGTGCTGTGGGGGAGGGTTTAAACTAATTTGGCAGGGGGGTGGGCACCAGGAGGAGAAAGGAGAAACAAGGTGCACAGAGGACTGGGAGGGACAAGTAGCACTAGAGTAAAGAGAAGTTCAGAAATATAAGGGATCAGACAAGAGACAAATGCGAGGCAGTCTAAGATGAGATTGGAGTGCATATGCGTAAATGCACGTGGGGTGGTAAATAAGGTTGGTGAGCTGCAGGCTTGAGTCGCCACATGAAACTAAGAGACCTGGCTCAAAGAAGGGGAGGATTGAGTACTTAATATTCCTGGCTACAAGGTAGTCAGGAAAGATGGGGAAGGAAGGAAAGAAAGGAGGGGGGTGTGACAGTATTGATCAAGGAAACTATTGTAGCACTGGAAAGGGATGATGTAGTTTTGAGATCAAAGGCATAATCTATTTGGTTAGAGGTAAGGAACAATAGAGGAGCTATTATGCTACTGGGTGTATGCTATAGGCTGCCAAATAGTGGGGAGGAGAATATTTGCAGGCAAATTACAGAAAGATGCAAGAACTATAGAGTAGTGATAATGCGAGACGTCAATTATCCCAGTATAGACTAGGACAGTAACAGTGTAAAGGGCAAAGAGGGGGAGGGATTGCTAAAATGTGTACAAGAGAACTTTCTGGAACAATGTATTTCCAGACCAACCAGGAAGGAAACAATGCTGGATCTAGTTCTGGGGAATGAAGTGGGGCAGGCAGAGCATGTTTCGGTGGGGGAGCATTTGGGGAACAGTGATCATAATAGCATTAGGTTTAGAATAGTTATGGAAAACGACAAGGAACAATCAAATGTGAAAATGCTTAACAGGAGGAGGGTAAATTTCATTGAGTTAAAATGGGATCTTGCCCAGGTGGATTGGAAACAAAAATTGGTAGGCAAAACAGTAATGGAACAATGGGAGGCCTTCAAGGAGGAGTTGGCTCGGGTACAGAGTAGACACATCCCTACGAGGGGGAAAGGAAGGGCATCCAATACTAGAGCTTCCTGGATGACTAAAGATATAGAGATTAAAGTGAAACAGAAAAAGGAGGCTTATGATGAATGTAAGGTTCATAATACAGTAGAGAACCAAGCTGAATACAGAAAGTACAGAAGAGTTCTAAAAAAGAAAAAAGATGGGCAAAGAGAGAGTATGAGAATAGATTAGCAGCTAACAAAGGGAATCCAAAAGTCTTTTATAAACATATAAATAGTAAAAGGGTAGTTAAAGGAAGCATGGGACCAAGTAGGGATAAAAAAGATCTTGTGGAGGCAGAAGGCATGGCTGAGGCACTAAATGAATACTTCACATTCATCGTCACTAGAGACGAGGATGCTGCCGTTGTAGCAGTATAGGAGGAGGTAGTAGCGATATTGGAAACAATAAAAATAGATAAAGAGGAGGTACTTAAAAGATTGGCAGTACTCAAAGTAGAAAAGTCATCCTGTTCAGATGGGATGCATCCTAGGTTACTGAGGGAAGTGAGGGTGGACTTCACTTATGTGGAGAGATTGGAGAAGTTGGGGTGGTTCTCCTTTAAAACAGAAAAGGATAAGGGGAGATTTGATAGAGGTGTTCAAAATCGTGACCGGTTTTGACAGATTAAATAAGGAGAAACTGTTTCCAGTGGCAGAAGGATCGGTAACCAGAGGACACAGATTTAGGGTGATCGGCAAAAGAGCCAGAGGCGACATGAGGAAACAGTGCCTGAAAGGGTGGTGGAAGCAGATTCAATAGTAAGGTTTCCCCCTCAACAATGGTCATCAGATTTCACAGGTCTGTATCTGGCCACTTCCTGTGGTAGCCTCATCATGATACTATGACAACCAGGATGGTTTCTATTACATTTATTACAAACATACCTGGCATACGCTGTTTTCTGTAAAGACTCTATTCTTTTTACCCAGTTTCTTGCACCTGCTCTTAAATGCCCTCTTTTTTGCTCAACCAAGGTTCCCCCTCAACAGTGGTCATAGTTGTTTCACGGGTCTGTATCTGGCCACTTCCAGTGACTCTGCTCACACCCACTCACCCCTCCACTAAGCACATCTTTCCCTCCTCTATTCGCTTTCTGGAGGGACTGTTCCATCCTCAATACCCTGGTTGACTTTTTAACCATCCCAACTTCCATTCCCCTGGCACTTTCCTGTGAAACTACAGCAGGTGCAATATCTGGCCATTCAGCTCCTCGCACCCCATTGTCTAAGGCCACAAACACTCCTTCAGTGTGAGAGCGCAAATTGGGGAGACCAAATGCAGAATAGATGATCACTTTGCCAAACACCTCTTTCATCTGTGAGCAAGACCTTGACTCCCTGTGGCTCATTATGTTAACTCCCTCTTCTGTACCTACTCCTAATCTGACCCCTCGGTCTTTGGCCTGTATACTGTTTTAACCAATCTCAAAGTAAGCTTCAGGAATAGTATCTTATGCTTCTGGGCACTCTGCAGCCTTCTGGCCAGAATACTTACTTTAGCAACTTCAGACCCTTGCTCTATTCTCCCATTTTCTTTAATCCAAAACCTGCTGTTGATGGGGCTGTCAGAGTCTTAGCACTGGCAGTCTGGTGTTCTTGATTTGGCTGCAGCTGGTCGTTTAGTCGTGCTGCTTTAGAAGTTTAGAAGAGTTATCTAATCTAATTTTGAGAGAACAAAAAAAAACTCATTAAATTTGAATGTAATTCTGCTTCATTTATGAACAGTGAGAGCATGGTGTAGCAAAATTCAGCAAGGTACTGTAATGCTAGTCAAGTATCTTATGTTGTACAAGTTTGCACCTGACTCTAATGTTTATGCTTGACTGCAGTGTTTACTGTGTGTTTATAAGCACCTTAAGAGTCCTGTTGAGTGCCTCTAATCAGTTGTGTTCTGTCATCTGTTTGTGCAGTGCAGTCTTGGCAGTGGGAGCATTTTTGATCAATTTTAGTTCTTACTGGCTATATTTGCTGTGTTTGATTTAGAACTGCCACCCATCTTATCTAGTCAGTAATACCCTGCCTGTCAGAAGGCATCATTTTGGCTGATTGTTGTCAATGGGCTGTGGCACCTCACTGACCAAGAATGATGTTTCTTTTGAAATCTCATTTATATATGCTCAACATTTACCATTCTGCCAATTGGTGACATTAATTCAATGACTTTTTTAAAATGGTGAATTTTGTACTGATATTGGTAGCCGCAATATCTGTTCCAATGATGATGTGGAGATGCCGGTGATGGACGGGGGTGGACAAATGTAAGGAATCTTACAACACCAGGTTATAGTCCAACAGTTGGACTATAACCTGGTGTTGTAAGATTCCTTACATTTGTTCCAATGATATAAAACTTCTTGCTATCCCATTGTTAACTATACTGCACAGCCTTCATTGGAATTCTCCTGCTTAGGAATGATATGTATGTATGTATGTGCGTGCGTGCGTCCCGCCCAGACGGTGTTAAACCCATGTACGTGGAGGCTGATGCCAGAGGTATACTGCATGCGTAGTATCACTGCAAAGCCCACAGTGCTGCATGGCTGTGCGAAAGTTACATCCTTAGAGACCTGTCAAAACGGACTTTGAAATTCTGTCGTTTTTGAAAAGTAAATGAAAATTCCTCCTAATTGTAAATATTAAGATATTTTCAATATTAAAAAAAAATCTGTTAGGTGTAGCACGCTGTAGACAAGTAATTTTTCAGTAAACCAGTTGTGGAAGAGTTGCCTTCATTAACTCTGAAATGAAAAACCGAAAGTGAGTCCTGGCGTTTCAACAAGCAAATTGGATGCCGGTTTGTTTTAGATCAAAATTACTGCTGATTTTTATCCCCTCCATAGATAACTAGAATCCTCAGATTACAACAGTTCTCTGCCAATGCTTGTAGGGCACATGCTTTTCAACTCAACCTCTTTCTACTTGCTGTAAATACAAGCTGTGATTTGATGTTCAAAACTTGTGTAGGTGCCTAGACAGCTATTTTGTTTGACTTGTCTGACACTCTTCTTATGATTTAAAAAGAAAAAAAAATTGATTGGAGAAAGTTGAAATGCAAAAAGATTGTATTTTTAATGACATCACATGTTTTAATCATTTATCTCACATTGCACATTTCGTTTTTCCCATCCTGGAGAGCTAGCTCATCGTGTTCACCCTCCCTCCTCAAATTTTCACACCATCTCTTTGGAAGGCACTGGGTTATGGCTCCACAGATGTTGGCAGTTCTTCAGTGCTTTGCCTAAGTGGTCATTCTTCATATGTGAGTCCAGACAATGAGTACCAGCAATCTGTTTGTGATGTATTACAGTCAAGCCTGATCCTGTCCACACGTGGTCACCAGCAAAAGCTAGTGGATAGTGATCATAGGGGTTAAATTCCTCTTGTCAATAATTTTAGCAAAAAAGTCCGCATGACATTTTAAAAAAAAATTATTACGATGGGGAATTTCAACCCCTAGATTTGGGAACCCAAGCTTTTTGTTTCTGTTTCTTCCACTTCTTCTTAAAGGCAGGGACATTCAGATCAATTGTAGCAACCTTACTGCCACCCTGGCTGAGATCAGCCAAGTCAAGCCTACATCAGGGGTTTAATCTAGGATGATCTTGGTCTCTGTGGTTGAGTACCAGATCATAGAGTGCACCAACGCACAGAACCATTGGGCTAGCTCCATCATTTTCTTTTATTTAAAGAAATTTAAAAGGTCTGCATGAGCACTTTATAATCTGTAAGTTTTAAAAAGCCAGCTCTGCACTAGCTGCAGTATAGCTAGGACATTTAGTCTGATTATTGAAGCCTAACTGCTATTTTCTGAACAATTGCATTATACTGCAAGTTTGGTGTCCGTACAATGCTGAACTTTGTGCTACCCTAGTGCCAGATGTGTAGTAAAACTGAGGATAGGAAAGATGTTGAGCACATGGAGAATGTTCCCCATTGCAAAGAAAATTGGTGAATGCAGCTGCTAGTTGAAGAGCAGGATTCTCTGAGATTGAGCATATTGTCTACTTCTCTTGGTTTGAAAATATCGCTTGATTCTGTAGAGCGTGGAAACTAAAGTAACTGACAAAAGATGTTGTGTAGATTTAAGGTTTAATTAGTCGCAGAAATGTGGCCTTCATATGTTTTACAGTAACAGTTTGTCAGTGTGGGGTTCTCAGTTACCTATAATTTGATATCATGACTTTGACCCTTTGTTTGGGTATGGCAGTGTAGTGGTTATGTTACTGGACTAATACTCCAGGAACATGAGTTCTCATCTCACCATGACAGTCTGAGAAATTGAATTCAGTTTTAAAAATCTGGAAATAAAAAGTTGATATCAGTAAAAGTGACCATGAAGCTGTTACATTGTTATAAAAACCCTCTGGTTCACTAATGTCCTTCAGGGGAGAAAGCCTGCCATTCTTACCTGATCTGGCCTATAATTGACTCCAGTCCCCCACCAATGTGATTGATTCTTAACTACCCTCTGAAGTGGCTTAGCAAGCTACTCGATCGTATCAAGCTACTTTTAGGGCTACTGGGGATGGGCAATAAATATCAGCTGTGCCAATGACGCTCCATCCGGAGAATGAATTAAAAAATGTGTGGGAAATGTGACTAAAAGCCTTGTGAATAGCTTTCAGCTTGCATGTAATTCTAAGCCTTTTTTATTTTATGGGGAATTGAACTTAATGAAATTATTTAACCAGCCCAGATTCACTAATTGAAATCTGCTCATTGAAACACTGCATCTTTTTTATTCATAAAAATATTGCATTATTTAAAGCAGTGATTGCACGAATCATTAATGTGTCAGATGGAACTTGGCAATTAACCCTTGAAGCACTGGGAGCTCCATGCTATCTGGACTGTCCATTTTTGAGTTTTCAGCTTATGCATTGATTCTACAATAACCCCTAGTGTTATGGTCATGTTACTCATGTCAGGAGCAGTTTTATCACTGTGCTAAGCATTAAACTATTTTAAACTCTTCCGGCTGCCACTTCCCCTTCCCCCCCCCCCCCCCCCAACCACCATTATCCTCTTGTTCCTATTTTTCTAGCTGAAGTCCCCAGTTCTGCCTATTTGTTAATGGTTCTGCTACTGCTGCATATAAAGGTTCAGAATCAATGCCGAGTTAAAGAATTGAAAGGTTGATTCCATTCAAGCACTGAGCCATGTTCCTTACCTAGTATAGCAACAAGTTGTAGGTAATGACAGAACCTGCTGTAGTCCTATTTATCACTGTTGACTTATTTGCTTTGCACCAGCAGTTTCTTTTTCCCACTTCCGTATGTTGTTGCTGTTTCTAAATAGTTTCCTTTAATGTAGAGGAGCAAGGCATCTGAGTTGCATCATTAAGCTATGATGACCTTTGTATATAGTGAACTTTGTTTCCGAAAGAATGAGTCTACAGTGATGTAATTTGTTTCTTGCATGCAAAGGAATGGATTTCAGTAAGCACCAGTGATTTGAATTTCATTTTGCATACATTGCTGAAGTATTTATAAGGTGGGCTAACAGCATTAAAGTTGGGCCTCTGGTGTCCTCATGTTCAGAAGATGATTCATTTTCTTGTACAAACTTCTAATCCAAGCTCTATTGAGCGCTTTATTTATGAAATGGTTTGGGAGATGCTGTGCGCTTCTTTCTTATCAGTTGATATGTGCAAGGACATTCCGTTCATGATATATACAACTTATTGTTTGGGCTGCTATTTTTATGGCAGTATACAACATGTAAAAAGGGCTGAGGTTTTCATGACTGTGCGTGTATATACGTCTGTTTAAAAGAACAAATTTAGATTTATATAACACCTTTCATGACCTCCAATTGTCACAAAATGCATCTCAGCCAATTAACTACTTTTGAAGTATAGTGACTGTTGTAAAGTAGGCAAACGAGGCAGACAATTTATGCACAGCAAAGTCCGACAATCAGCAATGATTGAACATAAAATCTGTTTTTGGTGATGTTGGCTGAGGGATATATGTTGGCCAGGAAACCAGGAGAACTTGCTTGCTCTTCGAAAAATGCTATGGAATCTTTTACGTCCACCTGAGGGTGTAGATGGGGCCTCTGTTTAACGTCTCATCCTTCAGTGCAGTACTGAGGAGGTGCTGCACTGTCGGAGGTGCCATCTTTTGAATCTAGGATATAGGTCTTTTCTAGCTTAGTTTTTTTTTAATTCATTCTTGGGATGTGGGGGTCGTTGGCTAGGCTGGCAATTATTGCCCATCCTTAATTGCTCTTGATCAGTGGGTCAGTGGTGACCCCAGGATGATATATGTGATGCTATATATTAATGACTTGCACTTGGGTATACAAGGCACAATTTCCAAATTTGCAGATGACAGAAAACTTGGAAGTGTAGTGAACATTGAAGAGGACAGTGATAGACTTCAAGAGGACATAGACAGGCTGGTGGCATGGGCGGACGTGTGGCAGATGAAACTTAACGCAGAAAAATGCGAGGTGATACGTTTCGGTAGGAAGAATAAGGAGAGGCAATATAAGCTAAGGGGTACAGGAACAGAGAGATCTCTGGTATATGTACACAAATCGTTGAAGGTGGCAGGGCAGGTTGAGAAAGCGGTTTTAAAAAAAGCATACGGGATCCTGGGCTTCATAAATAGAGGCATAGAGTACAAAAGCAAGGAAATCATGATGAACCTTTATAAAACACTGGTTTGGCCACAACTGGAGTATTGTGTCCAGTTCTGGGTACCGCACTTCAGGAAAGATGTGAAGGCCTTAGAGAGAATGCAGAAGAGATTTACTAGAATGATTCCAGGGACTTTAGTTACGTGGATAGAGTGGAGAAGCTGAGGTTGTTCTCCTTGGAACAGAGAAGGTTGAGAGGAGATTGGATAGAGGTATTCAAAATCATGAAGGGTCTAGACAGAGTAGATAGAGAGAAACTGTTCCCATTGGCGGAAGGGTCAAGCACCAGAGGACATAGATTTAAGGTGATATGAGGAAAAACTTTTTTACCCAGCGATTGGTTAGGATCTGGAATGCACTGCCAGAGTGGGTGATGGAGGTAGATTCAATCATAGCTTTCAAAAGGGAACTGGATAAGTACTTGAAAGGAAAAAATTTGCAGGGCTGTGGGGGAGTGGGACTAGCTGGATTGCTCTTGAATAGAGCCAGCACAGACTCGGTGGGCCGAATGGCCTCCTTCCATGCTGTAACTTATGATTCTATGTTGATGGTGGGGGACTCGGTTTGGTATAGTTTCTCTCTTGTTGGAGATGGTCATTGCCTGGCACTTGTGTGGCACGAATGTTACTTTCCACTTCTGAGCCAAGCCTAGGTTTTGTCCAGGTCTTGCATGTGGGCATGGACTGCGAATGGAGCTGAACACTGCAATTATCAGTGAACATCTCCACTTCTGAACTTACGATGGAGAGAAGGTCATTGATGAAGTGGCTGAAGATAGTTGAACGTAGCCCCGAAGAACTCCTGCAGTGATGTCCTGGGGCTGAGATGATTGGTATCCAACAACCACAGCCATCATCCTTTATACCAGGTATGACTCCAGTCGCTGAAGAGTTATCGGCCTGATGCCCATTTACTTCAGTTTTACCAGGGCTCCTTGGTGCCACGCTCAGTTGAATGCTGCCTTGATGTCAAGGGCAGTCACTGACCTCTCACCTCCTAGAATTCAGTTCTTTTCATGTTTGGACCAAGGCTGCAATGAGGTCTGGAGCCGAGTGGTCCTGGAAGAACCCAAACTGAACATCAGTGAGTAAGTTGTTGGTGCGCAAGTGTGGCTTGATAGCATTGTTTCTACTTCTGCTATCGCTTTGCTGATGATTGGGAGTAGGTTGATAGGGTGGTAATTGGCCGGATTGAATTTGTCCTACCTTTTGTGGATCGGACATACCTAGGTCATTTTTCAAGTTGTGGGATAGATGCCAGTACTAGAATAGCTTAGCTAGGGGTGTGGCTAGTTCTGGAGCATGTGTCTTCAGCACTACCGCCGAGATGATGTTAGAGCGCATAGTCTTTGCTGTGACCCGTGCACTCAGCCATTTCTTGATGTCCTGTGGAGTGAATCGAATTGGCTGAAGACTGGCATCTGTGATGGTGGGGACCTCTGAACGAGGCCGAGAAGGATCATCCATTCAGCACTTTTGGGTGAAGATGGTTGAAAATGCCTTAGCCTTGTCTTTTGCACTCGTGCTGGGCTTCGAAATCGTTGAGGATGGGGATGTTCATGGAGCCGCCTCCTCCCTTTAGTGGCTTAATTGTCCATGACCGTTCATGACTGGATGTGGCAGGGTTGCAGAGCTTTACACTGATCCGTTGGTTGTGGGATCGCTTATCTCTGTCTATAACATGCTGCTTTTGCTGTTTAGCATACATGTAGTCCTGTGTTGTAGCTTCAGGTTGGCACCTCATTTTCAGGTACGCCTGGTGCTTCTCCTGTTATGCTCTTCTACACTCTTCTTTGAGCTAGAGTTAGCACCTGCCTTGATGGTGATGGAGGAGTGAGGGATATGCCAGGTCATGAGGTTACAGATTGTGGTTTACAATTCTGTTGCTGCTGATGGCCCACAGTACCTCATGGATATGCCCAGTTTTGAGCTGCTCGATCTGTTTTTATTCTATCCCATTTAGTGCAGTGGTACTGCGACATGATACGATGAATGGTGTACTCCGTGTGAAGACTGGACTGTACAGTCGTCGCTCCTACCAGCCCAGATACTTGCATAAAGAACTGCCATCCTCAGACTTATTCCAGTAACTAAACTGCAATGAATGCTTTTAAAGTTTAACTAGTTACCATGTTCAAAAATGCCAAAAGGAGGTCTGATTTATTCCAAGGTCTGACCTTGGTTTCCCAACATAATACTAGGCAAATGGCCAGTGTTGATTTTAAACTGACCTACCATTTCTTAAGGGATGCTCTAATTTCAGTGTTTGAATACCTGTCAGTACGAAAGGATACCTGGACGAGTGACCCAATCTATTGGCCTCCTTTGTTGGCTGGAGTTTTTAAAAAAAAAATGATGTTACTGGAGTTGCTTAGCAACAACAGCTGATTATTTGCAATGAATTGGCACCCACACATTAAAATACTGCGTAAGGGTTATGGTATTAAGACTTGGTATAACTGCAATACTTATTATTGCACAAATTAGATTAAGGTGCTTTATGTTTAAAGCCACTGCTTTCTACTGCTAATAGAAAATTAGCATTGAGATCTGCATTAAGATTGTAATTTCATGGTAACATGAATGTGATTAATTCTGTTAGGTGGTAAGTAAATTTAGGATGTGGCATTTAAGAGGAAAATAAAAACCTATTTGACAACTTTGTAGTTAACTACAAAACTTGGCAAAAGGTGGCGGGCAGCAGAGACAAAACTGCCAAAAATTAGCAAAGTAGCTTTGCAAAATAATGCAAACAGGATTGCAAAATTAAATGTTGCACTCAAGGCCTGTGTAGTTTACAACCTCCTGAAGTTTTACAGCTTTGAAACACCATTCTTGATCTCTGTGTACATAATGCATATATAAGATTTGCATATTTTTGTTTCACATTGGGATCCTACTTTGCGGAAATCTGGTTAAGGGAACTAACAGGAAAATACAGTCAGTAGCCTTAATATAGCAGTGATCTCCCCTGATAACACTTTGTAATTATTAGAAATCCTAATACATCGTACTTGAACTTCCATTGTGGCTTGACTTCAGAACTCTTCAATTTTATTAATTCAACACATGCCCTACTAACTGCAACTTTCAAATACTTTTTTTTGGTATAAATAATATGCTTCTTTTGTATTGGTTTCAGGCTCCAGTACAAAAGCAGTTATTCAAAGATCCTGTAGTTGCAAATGGCATAAAAAGTTACACACTTGCCAAACAAAAGACGGCTCACCACCACCTTCTCGAGGGCAATTAGGGATGGGCACATCCCATGAACGAATTTTGAAAAAAAACTTGCCAAACGCGCTAACATTTGCACAGCTCCACTAAGCACTGTTCGTTCATCTGAAGGCAGTGTGGATTTGTTGGTTAGGAGGTGCACTGACGCTGGGATAAAATAAAACTGCTCTTAGGCCACCACTTGGGAATGCTGTCATGTGACTACAGGAGAGTGGCAGGAAGTCTGCCACATCTGTGGGACCAGTTTACTGAAAATAGTGTGCAACTGCTAAAACTAGCATAATGGCTATAACTACCACTACTTGTCCAGCCCAAAACCACTGTGGTATCAGTTGACCCTTTATCACCAAACTTACACATTGGTGTCTCCCCTAATTCTTTTGGCACCTTCTTCTCCTTTTGAGCACATCACCTAGTTCCACCCCTCTCCCTTGCCCTTTAAATTCCTCATTTTCTACTGCCCTCTCTTTTCTCTTCCCCAACCCCCCCTTCCCCCCTGCCCCTACCCCCGGCCCTTCCTGAGTTTCTCTGAGCTATCCTCCCTCCTTTCCTCTCTCAGCCTTTGCACTGCGCGACTACTCATCCTCAGTGATTTCAATCTCCAACTCAACTATTCCCCCTAGCATGGCTCCCACTTTCACTCCCTCAAGTCCAAGAGGCGATGACTTAAACCTGTTTAGCCATCCATCACCAGACCTGGCTGGGCCACATCAAGCAATATTGAGCTTCACTCTCCTGCCAAAAACACCCACTGCTCCAGAGCATTATAGAGAGCAAAGATAATCCTCCTTAAACCCCTCTGTCCTGTCCCCTCCACCCTCACCTCAACCAACTAGTGTGAGGAGCTGATGGACTTTGTCATTAAGATTGAGATAATCTCTGATGGGGTTCGATGAAGTAGGGAGGGAGGAGGCTCGTGCAGCATAAACACCAACATGTACCTGTTGGGCTGAATGGCCTGTTTCTGTGCTGTACATTCAATGTTATTTGTTCAGCTCCCTGCTGCTTTCCCCCTGCTTTTCCCCCACTTTCCCTTGCCCACCAAGCCAAACTTCCCCCTTGCCATAGGCTCATCCTGCATTCTTCTTTAGTTTTTTTCCTATCTCCCCTCTTGCCCACTGTGACCTCATCATGTCCATGCGACCCACCTCCTGCAACCATGACCCCATTCCAACTAAACTGCTGACCATCCAACTTCCCTTCCTGGCCTTCATTCTAGATGACATTGAAAATGGTTCCCTCTCCTTGGGTACTGTCCCCTTTTCCTTTCAAAATAGCTCTCATTATTTCCCTCCTCAAAAAAACAATCCTTGACCCCGCTGTCTTTGCCGCATGTCCAACTTCCCTTTCCTCTCCAAAGCCGCCATCCAAATCTGTGCCCATCTTTCCTGCAACTCCATGTTCAGATCTCCAATCAGGCTGGCCAGGGGAGCATTGGAATAGTCGAGTCTGGAGGTAACAAAAGTATGGATGAGGGTTTCAGCGGCAGATAAACTGAGTCAAGTGCAGAGATGGGTGATGTTATGCAGGTGGAAGTAGGCAATCTTGGTGATGGAAAGGATATTGGGTCGGAAGCTGAGCTCGGGGTCAAATAGGGTGCAGAGGTTGCGAACCATCTGGTTCAGCCTGAGACAGTAGCCAGGGAGGTAGATGGAATCTGGCTGGGGAATGGAGTTTGTGGCCGGGGCCGAAGACAATGGCTTCGGTCTTCCCAAGGTTTAATTTGAGGAAATTGCGGCTCATCCAGGACTGGATGTTGGACAACCAGTCTGACAACACAGAGCCACTGGAGGCATCGCTGGAGGTGATGGTGAGGTAGAGTTGGGTGTCGTCAGCATACATGAGGAACCTGGCATCATTTCTTTGAATGACGTTGCCAAGGGGCAACATTTAGATGAGAAATAGGAGGGGTCAAGGATAGATCTATGGGGGACTCGAGTTAACAGTGCGTGGGCGGAATGAGAAGCCATTGCAGGAGATTCTCTGGCTGTGACTGGATAGATAAGAGTGGAACCAGGCATGGCCAGTTCCCTCTGCTGGAAAACGGAGGACAGGCATTGGAGGAGGATGGAGTGGCCAATTGTGTCAAAGGCAGTAGAGGGGTCGAAAAGGATGAGGAGGGATAGTTTACCATGGTCATAGTCACAGAAGATGTCATTTGTGACTTTGATTAGGGCATTTTCAGTGCTGTGGCAGGGGCGGAAACCTGATTGGAGAGGTTCAAACATGGATTTGGGGGAAAGATGGGCGTGGATTTGGGAGGTGACAACACGTTCCAGAACTTTGGAGAGGAAAGGAAGCATTTCTTTCATACTATGAAGCATTTTTGAAGTGTCTGTGTCTGAAATTATGAAAGTTTGACTCTTTTGAATTTCTTTCGAAAAATGTGGAAGGGCAGGCTTATTTTTATGCCTGCTTCAGAAAATCTAGTTGCTTCTGCTCACGTACATTTTTACTGTGTATCAAGTAGTAGGATTACTTGCCTTTCTACATTGTACCTCTTAAATCTTTCAACATCTGACAGGGTGAGTAAGTTTGTGATAAGTCTCAACCACTCAAAATGAGATGTTTCGGTTCCACTGGAGCAATTATAACTATTGAAGAAGGATACATGAGATAAATACATATGATATTTTTGTGATCTAATTAAAGCGGTGGGGTTTGCCTGCTTTCAAATAAAAACTCCATGGGGGAGAGGAGTTAAGTAACTAAATGGCAGTGTTTTTTCTTTTTTTGCCCCAGAAGGTATGATTGCAATCAAACAACTATATTTACTGCAACAAAAGCTGCTTTATGCATCAATTTGTTAAAACAAATTTATTTTATATAATGCATTTCCAAAATTACTCTAGTTTCTGAGTAGATTATACTTCAGAACTTGTTCAAATCTGTCATGACTGTATTTCAGTTCCCTACTTCTCAGTTTGAAAGTTTAATGGAAAATGAGGGAGATTTTGCCCAATACCCAAATGGTAAATTAGAAGGTCAAAGTTATAAAGGAATGCATTGGTGCCTTGAGAATTGGATGCAATATTAATAATTATACTTTTCAGGGCCATTTCTAACATTAATGTCTGTGATTAGAGTTTTTTTATTTCTAGTTGACTGTGGAAAGCACAGAAATCATCTTTGCTCAGGAGTAGCACTATCGCCTGTGAATCAGAAGGTTGTGAGTTCAAGCCCCATTCTAAGGACCTGAGGACATAATCCACACTGACACCAAGGCCCTGTCTACCTGTTCAAGTGGATGTAAAATATTCCACACTTCGAAGAAAAGCAGAGGAGTTCTTCCAATGTCCTGGCCAACATTTTTCTGTCAACCAATACCACCAAAACAAATTAATTGGTCATTACTGTTTCTGGGACCCTGTTGTGCACAAACTACTGCCGTCTTTGCCTATATAACAGTGACTGCGCTCCAACATAATTCGTTGCAATGTAAAGCACTTTGGGCACCCTGAGGACTTGAAAGTCCTCCTTTCTATCACTTAAAGCCTGAGCTCATTGGTGGGTACTTGCATATCTAGGCTGCCTCAGGGAACTTAACTAATGGGAAGAACACCTTCTACTCTGTGGTCTTTGAGCTTTTCCTTATGAAGAGTGCAGAATAAAATGTACAGGTGACTTCTTTGGACAGTGCTGAATCTCAATAAAATTCAGTTCAGTGGATCACCTTGTTCACTGCAATTACTGTAGGGTTAATTGGCACAAACAATACTTTTTTAAACCTTCTGTAGCAGATTGATTACTAGGTAGTGATAAATTGTTAATTTGCAGTCTTCAGATCTTTGATTTTTTTTCAGAAAAACATTCAAAAACAAACACTGTGCAGTTGTCAAGAACCAAAATGGTTAATTGGCATGTGTTTAAAAATACTGAAAATATTGATTGATTTTTTTTTTCTCTCATCCCTGAATTTTCTACTTTACTCCTGTAGGAGACAACTCAATGATTCTATAAGTGCTGCCAGCCCTCCAGTACCAAGTGGCCATTCTCCATGTGTGAGCCTAGACTGATATCTCAGCCAAGCCATATCCTTAGCAGACTTTCACATGCACATGCTTTCCCGCAGGTGTCATTGGATGCCTAGTTAATTTTTTGCCCTCCCACCCAGCCAGGGGAGCTGAGAACGGTTTGCACATCCACTACCCACTGGCCCAGATACATGAGGCTACAGCACAGAAACAGGCCATTTGGCCCAGCTAGTCTATGCAAGCGTTTATGTTCCACATGAGCCTCCTCCCACCCATTTAAGAGGATTAACTCTGGGAATCAAACCATAAATATTTCTGGTCCCTTTGATTCAGTCCCAGTACAGAGCGGTTGATTTTTGCCATCACCACTACCTGTAAAAGCTTTTGTATTTGACTTGATGTGGCCCCCCTGTGTTAATGTAATATGTATTTTCACAAATAGGGCAGTTGTTTTCCCTAATGTTGTAGACTGACTTTCAATGATGGCAGTAGTGCTGATTTATCTGGGGGTGGAAGGGGCATAGTTGAATTGAAAGAGCCACTTCCTAATGTCAATGATTTTATAAAGAAGATATTCCTGTTTGCTTGTCTGGGAGAGGTAAAAACATGCTGGAACAAGTAGAAACTGTTTGTGTTTACCCCTGTCCTGGGAGTAGAGCGTTTTCATATAATTACTGACCAAATTATAACTACTATAGAAGGGACGTATGTGATGGTGTCTTGAGGCAACTACTTTGTTCATTGAACTTGTATGTATTTAGTATTATGCCCATTACCTCATGGTCAGGTAGAGTTGAGCTGGTAGCAAAGGACCTGCAGTTTGAAACCTGCAGTAAGAGTTGTTTTAGTTCTATCTGTTTTGAATAGTTTTAAACCGATTAGATAACTAAACCTTCGCATGTCCAGCATACTACAAGGGACAGCGATGTCTAAAGGTTTATGTGCTTTTAAAATTACTTACTGTGTAAATAATACAGTAGAACAATTTTTGTTCCCATTATGGTTCAGCTGTTTAAAGCAGTGATTAGCTGAGTATCCAGAGCAGGAAAGTGCCAGGTTCAATCTTCAGTCTGTGCAGAGTTCTCTGGTATATTGCTGAGGTATTACAGTTGACCTTAGTGCTTTAGGCAATGTCAGGAAAATTGGTCAATGTTCCTGATCCTGATCATAATTGGAAATGAACCAGTGGACATCAGATGAGTACAGGATTGAGCTCAGCTGTGATGCCGTCCCTGTAATTGAATCACTTACTGACGCTCACTGTTGAAGGTTGGATATGAAGAAAGGCTGCTTGGACAAGGTACTGGAAGGCAACTAGAGCCCATGGAGTTGTACCCCAGTAAGGAGTTTCCCATCCGAGTGGAAGGGAGATATCAAACAATTTTTGACTCAAAGCTGCTTTTTAAAACACTAGTTGCGCCCCCTCAAAAAGCTTAACTCTGTCATTGGTATATTGTGCACTGTTTTTTCAGCCAATGTGGAAATCACAAACACTTTCTTGAATGTTTGTTTTGTAATCTTGAAAACGTGTGATTAAAGCAGATTAAAGATATGATAATTTTTTTTTGCTGCCTGGAATGGAGAATATAGAAAACTCATTAACCTTCTGTTTTTGTGCAGAACATCACTTAGACATCAACTGGTTCAAAGTTTTAACTTGAAAAATAGAATTTTAAGTTCCCGGGGAAAGAAATTCAGCATTAGTCCTGATATGAATGGATGTGGTGAGCTGTGGGAGCCAAATGGGCATCCTGATGCCGGTGGGCTGACTGCTCACCCATTTATAGACCTGCATCAGGTGGACCTTGGAACCTAACTAATTCTGGTTGGCTCCTCACAGGTAGGTCCTTGGAGGGGAGGGGGGGTGGGAGGAGGAAAACCAAGGGGGACGGGCCCAGGCTGACAACAGCCCTTAATACCTTTAGTGGAGCCAGGAGGAGCACCCTCGAGAGGGAACCATTTCCTCAGGCGATCAAAACCAGTCTAGGAGATCACATTGACCATGCGTATGTTAACTGTTAATCCCACTTACCTTTTTATATGATGCAATCTGTACCCCAGCCAAGAACTAGTCAAGCTCCATCTTGAAAGTGTGCTAAAGTCTGCATCCCTTGGATCTGAGGGAGCAAAGATGGGGGCCTTACCAAGAGGAATGACTGGATGAGAGACAGTGGAGGTTTTGCTGTAAACACGTGCATTGAAAGTGTTGTTGAGTGAGTTGTTGAGCAAATAAACATGTGCAATGGTATTGTGGTGAATGAAGGGCCAAAGACTAGGCAGTTGGGAGTTTGAGTATGTAGTTGTGACTTGAGGAAGAGTATTTTTCTAGGGGTGGGTTCAGAAGGAAGTGGGGTTGAAAGAAGGTAGGGGAGTATGGGTGGCAAGGGATATAAGGAAGTGGTTGGACATGGTCTTGTTGCTGATCAAGACCACGGGAGATGGTGAGGTTGAGGGGATGGCCATGAATATGGGTAGGAGAGTTTATGTGCAATATATTTGTGTTTATAATTGTTACACTTTCCCTTTCCTGGATTCTGATTACCAGTGCATCTAATACTGAGTTCCCTTAAGTCCCCTTCTGATTGCTATTGGCTCCTTGAATAAACCTTTGGTTTGGCCTTTTTTTTAAACAAAAGAAACAACTTGGCTCCAATAAAATGTTTAAGAGCCAAGTGTTTGAAACAAATAGAGAAATTATGCTATAAATTCCCTGATTAACTACTGCAAAGAAACAAAGTTAATAAACAAGCTTTTGTTCTCTTATTTCACGCTTGGAATATTTCAATACTGTTTTGATGTAATCATCTTTTGTGAAACGGAGTCCTTATTTGATAATTTTAGCAGGATAAATCTGTTGCATGCTCAAAAGGAAAAGTTTAATTGAAAAGACAGCAAAAATACTGCTAGCAAAATATTGGGTAGTCACAATGCATCTGATCAAACTTCTCATTCAGTTGAAGATTACCTTTCTGAAACTTTCAACTACACTACTTCATGTCATTGCTGGAGGTGGCACCTCTTGTCTTGCGGAGTGAAGATGAGCATAACTTCACAAATTCCCATTTGTATTAGTTCCATATTTCCACAATATAGTTCTGCTCACCCTATTTATATTGTGGGGCTGCTTTGGCAACAGCTGAACAATTGTCATGCCTTGAAATGCTGAGAGGTCATGAAGTGTGCCATAGCACACGAATGGCTTACAAGCCAAAAATTAAACTTCTCTGTTGGCCAGCAAAAATGAGGTTTGTATCCTGTGACTGGCAATAGAAATTTTTCATTTGTCAATCATCAACAAATTCAGTGGGAAGCCACTGCTTGAAAAATAGTGCTGAGTCCTAATTGTGTTTGAACATCAAACATTTGTCCTTTAATTTGGATTTGTATTCTGCCAAAATCCACATTGGTGATTTGGAAAAATGTTATCACCTGGCCCTATGGAACACCAAGGTATGTAGAGGGGGAGAGTTCGAGTTATTTACAGGAACAGTTTTTAAATGCACTCTTGCGCTATAGATTTCATACTTCAAAACATTCCTTGAAACTTTTTTCTTTTATCTCTTTTGCTATTTTAAAAGGAAAATGTTGCTATTTTTCCCTGAATGCATTGTGAACTTTAGAACACTGATCACTGACTGTGGCTTACGTTCATTTCTTTCTCTTTTGGTTCTATTCCTTGCCCCATTCTCTCCCCCACCACAAACAAAACAAAACCCAACTGCTTTAAACTGAATATTGCCTTTTCAGGTAGTAACTCACAATAGTTTGAAGTTTTCCAGGATTAGAGGGTGTCCTATTTTGTTCTGTGTTTTTCTGCTTCTTTAGTAGAATGCTTAGTCACTTGTGCATGCCAGCATTATGAAGTTCTAATTACTCATGAGCGGCAATGTTGCGATGAACATTTTAAGTGTGTGGCTTTATCTTCACCCTTTCAGTAGGTAAATTTTAGCTTCCTGCAGGATGGTATCTAATGTGTGTAATATAATGGTAGGATGCAGAACATTGAACATAATAAAACAAAGTCCAAGTTTTTTTTTAATGGCTGGAGTTCACTTCTATGTGGGTCATTTCTCAATCTTAAATAAAAACGGATTGTCAGACAAAGAAGAGGCACTTTGAAGTAGGTAGCTACAATGTAAAATACAGTAGAACATTCATTCCCTTTCATTATGAGGGAATTTGGCAGATAATCAAGTTCCTAAATTTTGGTCAAGCAAGTTTGGTTCAACAGTATCTTAAGGATGGAAAAGACAACACGTACAGTACAAATAAGGATGTTGAGGCAATGGAGAGGGCATAGTACAGATTCATTTGAAACTTGAAGAATTGGGGCTGTTATTGGTAGTATGGAGAAGATCAAGAAGTGATTTAATAGAGGTGTTTAAAAATTATGAAGGGATGGGTCAGAGCAGATAGAAAAAAGATTGTTTTCGCTTATTGAGGGGTTTGGAATGAGGGTCTTAAATGTAAGATATTTAGGACTAAGAGCAGGAGAAACTTTTTTTTTTACAGAGGCTGTGGAATGTCCTACTGGAGTTATCGATTAAAGCAGGGATCATGACAACATTTAACAACTGGTTGGAAAGGTGTTTGAAGGAAAGTGGGATAAAGGGATATGGCAACAGAGAATGGACAAAGAATTAGGGCTACTGCTTACGTAGAGGATAAACACCAACATGGGCTATTGGGCTGAATGGCCTGTTTCCGTGTTGTAATTCTGTGTAACCTTGGCTTTAATTTTTATTGAGCTGTGAAGCTGATTTATGTTAGATAGGAGATTAATGTTAGTGGGCAACTTGCACAAGGCTTTGTCCTGCAAAATTCTAGAGGATAATTGGGAAGGTGGATAACTTTTTAATCAGGGATATTAAGGTTCCATTTCATCTTTCTTTGATGCTTTTGGCTCAAAGTTTGAAAAAATAAAATTACCTGGGGTGCATATACACAAATCTTTGAAAATGGCAGAGTAAGTTGATACGGCCGTTAAGAAAGCGAATGGGATACTTGGCTTGGTAAATAGGGGCATTGAATACAAGAACGAGGAAGTCATGCTAAAAATCACTGTTACAAATCACTGGTTAGGCCTCAGCTGCAGTATTGTGTACAGTTCTGGGCATCACACTTAAGGAAGAGTGTCAGTGCCTTGGAGAGGGTACAGAGGAGGTCTACCAGGATGATACCAGGGATGAGGGACTTCAGTTATGTGGAGAAGCTGAGATTGTTCTCCTTTTTAGGTATAGAATGTTAAGGGGAGACCTGAATAGAGGTATTCAAAATTATGAGGGGTTTTGATAGAGCAAGTCGGGAGAAACTGTTTCTTCTAGCAAGTGGGCCAGTAACCAGAGGTTACAGATTTAAAATAATTGGCAAAAGAACTAGAGGGGAAATGAGGAGAATTATTTTCACACGGGGTTAAGATCTGGAACGCACTACCTGAAAGGGTGGTAGAATCAGATTCCGTAGGAACTTTCAAAAGGCATGTACTTGAAAAGGACTAATTTGCAGGGTTATGGGGAAAAAGTTGGGGTGTGGGACTAAATCGGACTGCTCTTTCAAAGACCCGGCACAGGCACGACAGGCTGAATGACCTCTTTCTGTGCTGTAAGATTCTATACTTAGAAATCCTTAATTGGACCAAAAACTTGTAGCCCTCCTCAGCAGCACACTCACCTTCACACCCAACCTTAAAGGTTACATGACATTTCAGGTCTGGTAATGCAGCTCGTATGTAGGGGAATGAACTTCAAGTTTTGGATCAGTATTCAAGAATGTGAAGGATATTAATTTCTGTCCATTCGGTTGCCTGCTGAAGTTGTAGTTTTATCTGATCTGAAATGTGGGGGAAAAGTTGCAGGGTAAGATTGAGTATTTTGCATTTTTAAGAAAAAATAAAATTCTACAGCCTTTCTCCTCATCCAACCCCACCCCACACCAAATTGCAGACCTTTTTAAATGAGCCAGAGATCTAGATAGGGCAAAAAAATCTCGAGTGCAAGTATTCGAAAGTCAGCTTAGCTAAGTTGGTAGAACTCTTGCTTCTCAGTCAGCAGGCTCAAGCCTCACTCCAGTGCTTGCATACGTAATCCAGTGCTGTACTGAGGGAATGCTGCATTGTGGGAGATGCTGTCCTTTGGAAAGACCCCATCTGCTTGTTGTGGTTCAGGTGAATGTTAAAAATTCCATGGCACTATTTGAAGAAGAGCAAGTTGCTGTTCTGGTGTCTTTGTCAACATTCACCCTCCCCAACTAGCGCTACCAAAAATTGATTAATTGGTCACTCAGCTCATTGCTGTTTATGGGGCCTTGCTATGTATAAAATAGATGTCTGATTTACCACATAATTCTGGTGATTGCACTACACAAAGTAATTCATTATATGTGAAGTGCTTTGGGACATTTGTGAGATAAGATGCTGTATAATATGCACTTGTTCTTTCTGTTTGAAAAGCGGGAGTGCACTATTTTCCAAAGCTGTGTGTATTTTTCTGCTTTTCATTTATTTAATTATTCCCATATCAGCTGAATTCATGAAAAGTCACCACACTGACTATGTACATGTTACTGTTATTTCTGCTGTGAAGTAGAACTTCAAACAGATCATTTGAATGTGTATTATCCACGCATATAGTTGTTAAACATGAGCTTCAATTGTTGTATGATAACTATTGTAATTTTAGACGCAAGTTTATATGATTTGTTCCTGACACTCAACAGCCTTACAAAATAATGGATCAAATTTTATTATTCAGTGTCAGTAACATGCCTGACTATTATTTGTCTTGTTACAGATACAGCAGCTGTAAAGGGTAAAACTATTAATTTCAATGGAAGTAGGAATTATCTTCTCGTGACTGATTCTCATTTTAGCTTCACTACAAATTTACCACCCCCTCCAGAATCAACAGAAGTTTTGTAACTGAACTCTCAAAATTTTGCAAGGAAGCCAGGTTCTGAAATTATGTATATGACAGGCAGCAGAGATAAGCTGCTGTGATTCAGACGTATTTGTGAATGGGTTTAATGTTGCAGTAATTAATGCCCTAGTTTCCATCACAAAGTAGATTTGGATGAAGGAGGTCTTTTGGACAACTTGATTTCATCTTTCCAGAATAGCAACCCTACTGTCTACAGCAAACTTAATTAATGCTGTCAGAGGTACTGTAATGCACAAGTTAGCTTTTCTGGAATATTGCAGCCTAGAGTGTTGTATTTCATCTAATTGACTTAATGGAACATGATATACATTCCATAAATTATGAAAGATACTTTCCTTGTTTTGAATGGAAACTTGCTGCACAGCCTTATTGTTACTTTCTCCCCGTGTTATTCTGTGCTACTTAGGGTGCGACAGTAACAGCAAAGCACAGTGAGGGGGAGGTTAATAATTCTGTGTTGGTGAGGGAGCAATTTATAAAATATCACAGCCCTTAATGAGCTGGGCCTGCAATATGTGTCTGAACATGTCCTTCAGTTACAATATTCAAGGCAAAGGTATAAAATATCTGCAAGTTTGACAGACAGTTGACCCATTGGGGAGACTGTAATGTGATCATGTAAAACAGTTCTGGTACGAACAAGACCACAATTTCCAAAATAGGCCATTTTCACACTGTATCTCCAAACGTGTTTTATTCGATCAATGTACATTGTCTGTGAAATTCATTAGTTGGTCTATGGAAGCCCACTAAATAGCTTGCTTAGTCCATACAGATTTGTATCCGTTAACACTGCACATGTGGAAAAAGATTTATAAGAAAATGAGAGGGATTCATTTCCTTTTTATTCTTTGGAGCTTTTCATACACAAAGCCAAATGAACCAATGGGTAGTTGGGAGTGATTTACAAGGTATCATTCTAGTAAGCAACTAAGGAATTTGAACCCCAAAGAGTTAAGTGAAGTACTTTTCACGTGAAAATTCCATCAAAATAATATGAATTACTAATATCTTCACATTTTTATTGTCTTTAAACTTGCTGCTTTTCACTTTCCTTTTAATAATGCTTTCTTTTGCTTGCTTTTGCCGTTTCTTAAAGCACAGTATTTCTGGCTTGGTCATAAGCATCATGAGGTAGTTTTAAACTGCTTATCTTTTTCTCTTGAACAGATCCCAGATGGGTGTAATAAAATGGTGACATTTCAGATTTCTATCAAATACAAATGTCTTTATAATTCTTAAAATACCAACAACAACATCTTGCATTTAAATAGTGCCTTTTAACGTGGTAAAATGTCCCAAGGCGCTTTACAGAAGCGTTATCAAACAAAATTTGACACCGAGGTATTAGGACAGATGACCAAAAGCTTGGTCAAAGAGGTAGGTTTTCAGGAATGTCTTAAAGGAGGGGAGAGAGGTAGAGAGGCGGAGAGGTTTAGGGAGGGAATTACAGAGCTTGGGGCCTAGGCAGCTGAAGGCATGGCCGCCAATGGTGCAGCAATTAAAATCGGGGATGCGTAAGAGGCAAGAGTTGCAGAGATCTCGGATGGTTGTAGGGCTGGAGGAGGTTACAGAGATAGGGAGGGGTGAGGCCATGGAGGGATTTGAAAACAAGGATGAGAACTTTAAAATCGAAGCGTTCCCGGACCAGGAACCAATGTAGGTCAGCAAGCAAGGGGGTGATGGGAGAATGGGACTTGGTGTGAGTTAGGATACAGGCAGCAGAGTTTTGGATGAGCTCAAGTTTATGCAGGGTGGAAGATGGGAGGCCAGCTAGGAGAGCATTAGAAGAGTCCAGTCTGGAGGTAATAAAGGCATGGATCAGGGTTTCAGCAGCAGGTGAGCTGAGGCAGGGGCGGATACGGGCAATATCACGGAGATGGAAGTAGGCGGTCTTGGTGATGGAGTGGATATGTGATCGGAAGCTCATCTCAGAGTCAAATAGAACACCAAGGTTACGAAAGGTCTGGTTCAGCCTCAAGCAGTGGCCAGGGAGAGGGTGGAGTTGGTGGCTAGGGAACGGAGTTTGCGGTGGGGATCAAAGACAATGACTTCAGTCTTCCCAATATTTAGTTGGAGGAAACTTTTGCTCATCCAGTACTGGATGTCGGACAAGCATTTAGACAAATGAGAGATAGTGGAGGAGTCAAGGGAGATGGTTGTGAGGTAGAGCTGGGTGTCATCAGCGTACGTGTGGAATCTGACGTGGTGTTTTCGGATGACGTCCCGAGGGGCAACGTGCAGATGAGAAATAGGATGGGGCCAAGGATGGATCATTGGGAGACTTCAGAGGTAACGGTGCTGGAGTAGGAAGAGAAGCCATTGCATGTGATTCTCTGGCTTCGACTGGATAGATAAGAATGGAACCAGGCAAGCGCAATCCCGCCCAGCTGGACGACGGAGGAGAGGCGTTGGAGCAGGATGGTGGGGTCAACTGTGTCAAAGGCTGCAGACAGGTCGAGAAGGATGAGGAGGGATAGTTTACCATAGTCACAGTCACATAGAATGTTATTTGTGACTTTGATACAGTTTCAGTACTGTGGCAGGGGTGGAAACCAGATTGGAGGGATTCAAGCATGGAGTTGCGGGAAAGATGGGCACTGATTTGGGAGGTGACAACACGTTCAAGGACTTTGGAGAGGAAAGGGAGGTTGGAGATAGGGCGATAGTTTGCAAGGACTGAGGGGTCAAGGGTGGGCTTTTTGAGGAGGGGTGTGATGATGGCAGATTTGAAGGGGGAGGGGACAATAGCCTGAGGAGAGGGAACCGTTAACAATGTCAGTTAACATGAAGTTATTCTGGCTAGGTATTAAAGATAGATTTAACAAAATTAGAATCTTGAAAATGCATGCATGTCGACTCCTTTTGGTTTCTGTGGTAATATCTAGTTATTTCAACCAGTTTAGCAATAGCATACAGCTTATATTGTACCTTACTCGGTTACCAAAAATTCTTAACTATTTCAAAGATGTTATAATTAAGTGGTTATATAACTAGAAATTGCGTCATCGATTTGCTGTTTGAAGCAACCTTTTGTGGTGCAGTACTTACCAGGTAATGCTACCAGAATGGATTGTCACAAAGATCAAATTTTCAGTATAACAATAGTGGAAAAGCCACTTGGTCTAAAAATCTGAACTAAATCACTACAGTTCTGGCTTGTGTTTCCCCACATGATAATATAGAAATTATTACATATACAAAGTTTGTTGTTAGAAGTAATCCAAAACCAATTCTGAAATGTTTCTTATGAGAGAGATTTCTGGGGAGTTGGGGCAGGGGAGCAAAGGCGGGCAATAGTCCCCAAATGAAAATTACTCAAAGGAGCTAATGGTAAAATTCTGGTTTGGTGGTTGAAATGTGGTGTTGCCCCACATTTAACTTTGTTACCCTACACTTGATTTTTGTCATCGGTGCCCGCTTTCATAAATGTAACTTTCTTCCTCTGCTCAAGATGCTGACGCTTGCTGAGACACAGTGCTAATGGCCTCCAGTATCTTGCTTGAGCGTCATGTGCAAGCTCAGGTAGTAAATGTTGGTAGTATTCAATGATGGACGCATTGTAGCCAAGCCCATTTCAGTCCTTGCCTAACATCGTATGCTTACCAGCAGGAATCATCAGATAGCGATCAAAAGCAGGAACCATGTCCCATCCCCCTCCACATCAGAAGTTTGAAAGTTTAGAGGCCAATTGTAGTGCTCCCCTCCTGCCTTAGCTGAGATCAGCTAACTGCCCATAGACTACTTGAGTTATCTCCCTCTGCCTTATGTTACTACACACACCCTTGACTCCTCTAATATCACACTTCTTGCCTCTCGCTCCCTCTACTCCACTATTGGCTGCTCATTCAGCCATTATGCTCCTGACCTTTGGAATTCCCTACTTTGTTCCTGCTGCTTTGCCACCTTCATCCCTGCTTTCAAAGCCATCCTCTGTGAATTGGTTCTCTAGTCCCCTTGTTTTCTTAATGTTTGATGTCCACAAAAAACATTTTTTTTTAATAATGAAGTGCCCTGCAGAGTCTTCCTGGATAAGAGTGCTATATAAGTGCAATTAGCTATTGTGGCATCTTGGACCTTCTAGTCTGTATCACTTGGTACTATGCTAAGTGTAAATTTACCCACCTCCTTGGGGAAGGGCAGGATGAAAAGCTGACTTGAATTCTCCAGTTTTGTTTTTTAGAATGTTTTGTTCTCAAGATGAAGAATGCCAGTGGGCAGGACATTAGAAGAAGAGATCGAAAAAGATATTAAAACATTTAAGAAAGAAATGGGGGAGATAATTGACAAACTAATCAAACTCGGAGGATAAGACCCCTGGTCCAGATGGATTGCCTACGCGAATATTAAAGAAGTTAGGGAGGAGATAGCAGAGGCACCATTACATATACATAAAAATTTACTAGTAAAGGGCATAGTGCCAGAGGTCTGGTGGACAGCTAATGTTATTCCTGTGATTAAAAAGGGAGATGGAACAAGTCCAGGGAACTATAGACCAATTAGCTTAATGTCGGTGGTAGGAAAGATAATGGAATCTTTACTCAAAGATCTAATAGAAAGACATCTAAGAGAACAAAAATATAATTATGAATAGTCAGCATGGATTTCAGAAGGGAAAGTCATGCTTGACCAACCTTATTGAATTCTTTGAAAAAGTAACAAAGAGAAGACAAGGGTAATGCAGTAGATGTTATATATTTGGATTTTCAAAAGGCCTTCGATAAGGTACTGCATTATAGACTCATGGCTACGGTTAGAGCATGTGAAGTCAGGGGACAGGTAGCAGAATGGATAGCAAGCTGGCTACAAAACAGAAAACAGAGAGGGGTTAAGGGTAGCTACTCGGACTTACAAAAGGTGGGAAGCGGTGTTCCACAGCGATTGGTGCTTGGACCACTGTTGCTCACAATTTACATTAACAATTTGGATTCAGGAATGGGAAGTACAATTTCAAAATTTGCGGACGACACCAAATTGGGGGGAGGTGCAGTTAATACAAAGGAAGAATGCGTCAAAATGCAAGAGGACATTAATAAACTGGCAGAATGGGGGTGTAATTGTCAAATGAATTTCAATATAAACAACTGTGAGGTGGTGCATTTTGGTAGGAAGACTAAGGAGGCCACATACTGCTTGGATAATAAGAGTCTAAATGGGATGGAGGAGCAAAGGGATCTAGGGGTACAGATACACAAATCACTAAAAGTAGTGACACAGGTTAATAAGGCCATAAAAAAGGCAAATAAAGCTCTAGGGTTAATTTCTAGAGGGATAGAATTGAAAAGCAAAGAAGTTATGTTAAACTTGTATAGAACCTTGGTTAGACCACGCTTGGTGTATTGTGCACAGTTCTGATCTCCACATTCTAGAAAGGATATAGGGGCATTGGAGAGGGTGCAAAAAAGATTCACAAGGATAATACCAGAACAGAGAGGATATTCTTATCAGGAAAGGTTGAACAGGCTGGGACTAAGAGAAGGCTGAGGGGTGACCTCATTGAGGTCCTCAAGATAATGATACAGTAAACGTAGAGAAAATATTTCCACTTGTAGGGGAGTCCAAAACTAGAGATCATAAATATAAGATAGTCACTAATAAATCCAATAGGGAATTCAGAAGAAACTTCTTTACCCAAGGAATGGTAAGAATGTGGAACGCACTACCACAAGGAATAGTTGAGGCAAATAGCATAGATGCATTTAAGGGGAATCTAGATAAGCACGAGGGAGAAAGGAATAGAAGGGTATCCTGATGGGGTTAGATGAAGTACGGAGGGAGAAGGCTCATGTGGAGCATATACGCCGGTTTAGATCAGTAGGGCCAAATGTTCTGTTTCTGTGCTGTAGTTTCAATGTGACTCCATGTAAGTGCTGTAGGTGAAACACCAATGTCAGCACAGGTATTCCAGCTCAGGTATAGAATGGGCTATATCCAGAGTAATGCTCTCTACACTATTCCAAGAATGTATCTTCATCCAACTTCAGAAGAGCACGTTCCACTACACCAATATGACATTTCCATTTCTCACACCAATCATCTTAGTGAGTTGTCTGAATGAATTTGCCAATTAGTGCCAAATCAGAAAAAAATTGTGCTGTGGGGCCCAACAGGAAGCAAGTTGAGATTGCCAGAAGTCATTTTACATAGGACCACCTTCAGCCGTCAGAAACAGACAAGATTTTTGTTTCATCGTTTGGAAGTGAATTAGACTACTTGTCCCAGAGGCAAAAAGACAAAGTGTTAAACCACTATGCTACTCAGTCCCCTTTATAATTTACTTAAAATTATATTCTTGGTTCTTTCTGTGTTTGAAAGCTTTGTTGAAACGGTGAGTATTGATGACCTAATTCTTTGAACAGGCTAGGAAAGTTAATGAACTTGACAGTGTGATGAAATCGAATAAACGCAAGAATCCAACATAGAAGAAAAAACAATCTGTATTTGTTTATTGATCCAATAATGTCTGTGGGGCTCATTTTTAAAGAAATTAATTTGTACG
The DNA here is from genome assembly GCF_035084215.1 of Heptranchias perlo. Classification (NCBI taxonomy): domain Eukaryota; kingdom Metazoa; phylum Chordata; class Chondrichthyes; order Hexanchiformes; family Hexanchidae; genus Heptranchias; species Heptranchias perlo. The sequence continues at coordinate 36,403,075 of NC_090342.1, read as the reverse complement.
CTTTAATCCTTTTTTCTAAGGTATATAGTACTGTAATGCAACCTTCAACTAATAGCCATTTCCAACTTTCTTTGTCCTCATAACCTCCATTTTGTTGTCAAGAAATACCTTGCACAGTACAACATGTCAACAGTGCAGTGTTCCAAAATAGAGGTTAATTATCTCACTCAAACTGTGTTAATTAGGTGATTCATATATAGTACATAGTACTTTGTGAGAGAATAGTGTCTGTGGTGCAATTTGAAACTGAAAGGAGTAAAAACACACTCGTGGTTGTCATATTTCAGGATTTTAAAAACATTTTTCTATAGAAAGGATAAAAGAGCTTTATCCTTGGGCTTTTAAAAGCAGTATGTATTCTCACAAGTTTAAGGAAAACGGTACTTTCGCCAAAAGCTAGCTTTCCTGGGTAAATGGAAAAATACCTCTTGGACATTGCGATGGAATACCCTTTGAACTTGGTCTGACTGAAGTGGGGCTTAAGAAGAATAGACACAATGACCAAAAAGTCAGTTGGGGTTTTTGGAAAGAGGATGCAATTGGGCAGCAAGAGACTGTAGGGAGAGAATGTTCTTCCGTGGACAGTAGGACAGAATGCAGTCCTTAAATGTGGCATGAAGTGAATTAATGATCGAAACCAAGTCGTGCCTTATTTAGTGTTAACCAGGTTCATTGTAGGTACAGCACAAGAGGAGGCCATTCAGCTCATCGTGCCTGTGCTGGCTCTTTGAAAGAGCTATCCAATTAGTCCCACTCCCCTGCTCTTTACCCATAGCCCTGTAAATTTTCTCCCTTGAAGTATTTATCCAATTCCCTTTTGAAAATTACTATTGAATCTGCTTCCACCACCCTTTCAGACAGTGCATTCCAGATCATTACAACATAGGAACATAGAAAATAGGAGCAAGTGTAGGCCATTCGGCCCTTCGGGCCTGCTCCGCCATTCAAAATGATCAAGACTGATCATCTAACTCAGTACCCTGTTCCCGCTTTTTCCCCATATCCCTTGATCCCTTTAGCATTAAGAAATATATCTATCTCCTTCTTGAATACATCTAATGACTTGGCCTCCACTGCCTTCTGTGGTAGAGAATTCTACAGGTTCACCACCCTCTGAGTGAAGAAATTTCTCCTCATCTCGGTTCTAAATGGCATTCCCCGCATCCTGAGACTGTGACCCCTGGTTTTGGATTCCCCAGCCATCAGGAACATCCTCCCTGCATCTAGTCTGTCTAGTCCTGTTAGAATTTTATGTGTCTCGATGAGCTCACCTCTCATTCTTCTATACTCGAGTGAATATAGGCCTAGCCGACCCAATCTCTCCTCATACGTCAGCCCTGCCATTGCAGGAATTAGTTTGGTAAACCTTTGTTGCACTCCCTCCATGGCAAGGACATCCTTCCTCAGATAAGGAGACCAAAACTGCAAACAATACTCCAGATGTGGTCTCACCAAGGCCCTGTATAACTGCAGTAAGACATCCCTGCTCCTGTACTCAAATCCTCTTGCAATGAAGGCCAACATACCATTCGCCTTCCTAACTGCTTGCTGCACCTGAATGCTCGCATTCAGCGACTGGTGTACAAGGACACCCAGGTCTCGTTGCACCTCCCCTTTTCCCAATCTATCACCATTCAGATAATCTGCCTTTCTGTTTTTACAACCAAAGTGGATAACCTCACATTTATCCACGTTATACTGCATCTGCCATGTTCTTGCCCACTCACCCAACTTGCCTAAGTCACATTGGAGCCTCTTTGCATCCTCGTCACAGCTCATTCCACCCAGCTTTGTGTCGTCTGCAAACTTGGAAATGTTACATTCCGTTCCCTCATCCAAGTCATTGATATATATTGTGAATAGCTGGGGCCCAAGCACTGATCCCTGGGTACTCCACTAGTCACTGCCTGCCACCTGGAAAAAGACCTGTTTATTATTACACTCTGCTTCCTGTCTGTCAACCAATTCTCAATCCATGCTAGTATATTCCCCCCAATCCCATGTGCTTTAATTTTGCACACTAACCTCTTGTGTGGGACCTTATCAAAAGCCTTCTGAAAATCCAAGTACACCACATCCACTGATTCTCCCCTATCTATTCTACTAGTTACATCCTCAAAAAACTCCAGTTGATTTGTTAAGTATGATTTCCCTTTCATACTTGCCACATAAAAAATGTTTCCTCATGTCGCCTCTGGCTCTTTTACCAATTACCTTAAATCTGTGTCCTCTGGTTACCGATCCTTCTGTCACTGGAAACTGTTTCTCCATATCTGCTCTATCAAGGCCCTTCAAGATTTTGAACACCTCTTCAATCTCCCCTTAACCTTCTCTGTTCTAAGGAGAACAACCCCAGCTTCTCCGATCTTTCCACGTAACCTGAGGTACCATTCTAGTAACTCTAACTCTCTTCTGCACCCTCTCTAAGGCCTTTATATCCTTCCTAAAGTGTAGTGCCCAGAATTGAACACAATACTCCAGCTGAGGCCTAACCAGTGTTTTATAAAGGTTTAGCATAACTTCTTTGGTTTTGTACACTCTGCCTTTATTAACAAAGCCCAGGATCCCATATGCTTTTTTAACAGCCTTCTCAACTTGTCCTGCCACCTTCAAAGATTTGTGTATGTGCATCCCAGGCCTCTCTGTTCCTGCACTCTCTTTAAAATTGTACCATTTAGTTTATATTGTCTCACCTTACACTTTGGTAGCAAGAATATCACTTTACTTCATCTGCCATGTGTCTGCCCATTTCACCAGTCTGTCTATGTCCCCCTGAAGTCTGTTACTGTCCTCTCACGTTGTTTACTACATTTCAGAGTTTTGGGTCATCTGCAAGTTTTGAAATTATACCCTCTACACCCAAGTCCAGGTGAATAATATACATCAAAAATGTTTGGAGAGATCAAAGAAATACATTTGCAAAAGATATGGATATTTGGTTTAGGTCACAAGGGGGTTTTGTTGTAACGCCTCTAGGTCCTGCTGCTATGCAAATAGAAATTAGGCAATGTAAGTCAATGACTTATGGGAGCGACTGACACCACTGAACCCAAAAAAGTATTGATCATGGACTCTAATTTGTGATGGTGGTATTTGTTGTCCTGCGTGCATTATGATATTTAAATCATCTGTACAAGAGCTGATAAACTGGGTTTGCCCTGTTTAATCTCAAACTTTGAAGTGGTTTAGAATAACTTATTAAAAACTGTTTATATTAAACATTATTTTATGTAAACTTCTTTCTGTTGTGTAAATTTTAGCATTGCTAAGAGATCTTTATCCGTATGAATCCTTGTGACACCTTCATAGATATAATGTTGACCATGCAGGATAAATACATGCCCAAAGTCAACAAGCTCCAATTAAGTAAATGAAACCCTAAATGGATTTTTAGAAAAACAGGAAAAATGGCTTGTACAAATCCTGCAGGGAGAAATGAAAAGGGAGTCGCTGGAATTAAAATAAGAAAATGCAGAAACACTAAAAAGGGTATTCAGAGGGGCAAAGAGAGACCTGGCAAAAAGCATGGCAGCTGAAGCTATTCATTACAGTTTAAAAAAAAATCTTTCAGCACCACAACAAGAAGAGGGCAGTTAGAGAAGAAGTGAAAATCGTAAAAGATGAAAATGGGCTTGAAACTGAGGCTGAGCACAAACTAGTTACAGACTACTTCCTCTGAGTATTCACCAGGGAATATATGAACAACATGCCTTCTCCAAACAAAAATATTCCAAGTATAATTAGTGAATTCACCATGAATGACATGGAAGTCCTAGACAGGCTAAATGGGCTCAAAACAAACAAATCCTTAAGAATAGATGGTATTTATCCCAGAGTTCTGAGAGTCTACGGAAGAGATTTGTGAGGCATTAATTGGTTACGAGGGAGTCAATGGACCCTGGGGAGGTACCAATAGATTGTAAACTGGCTAATGTGGTGCCCATATTCAAAAGTATGACAAAACAGAAGGGGGAGCTACAGACCATTCCATGTAAAGTATTGGAATCGATTATCAGGGGTAAACATGACGATCATCTGTGCATCAATATACTAATTAACAACAGTCCTCATAGATTCAGATGGGGAGGACCCTGCTTGACCAACCTCTTCTACTTCTTTGAAGAAGTGACAATCCCACAGTCCACTTGGAAGCCTAATAACATGGTGTACCTTGACTTCCAAAAGGCTTTTGATAAACCTCCACACAAAATATTATTAAGTAAACTCAAAAGCTGTGTGGATCCAGAGTAAACATTGGGAATGGATAAGAAATTGGCTGAAATCAAGTATTGATTAGAGGAATTTGTTAACGAGTTGGACGGGGTGGAGGTGGGACAAGTACTGAGTAGGGTGCCTTAGGGCTCTGTAATAGAAACACAACTGTTTCTAATTTACATACATGGCCTGGATTCAGAAATTCAATACAAAATGGTTGAATTTGTAGCTGATACCAAATTAGGAGGGGCAGTAGAATTGGAAGAAACAGCTCAGATATTACAGAATGGATTGTATAGAATATATAACTCAACAAAACAATGGCAGATGAAATTTAATGTAAAGACACATGTAAAGTGCTATGCACTTTCTTGGAATGCTGATCAACAAATAGTGCTATGGGACCTTTCAGTTCTACCTAAATAGGCAGATAGGGCATGGTTTAACATCTAATGCAAAATACTGCACTTCCGTCAATGCAGCACTCCTTCAGTACTGCACAAAAGTGGTACGCCTAGAGAAAGAGCCATAATTTGCTGTCAAAATAATGGTGAGGCTAATGCGCTCACCGTTATTTATGCGCAAAGGCTACAACAACTTCAGGTGAGGGGCAAATGTGGCGTTAAACTCAAAATTCCAAAAGTTGCTGTCTGAATTATGCCGCTCCGCCATTGGCTTTGTGAAAATAGCCTCTCGTTTGCCTCACTATCGAAATGCATCGAATGGCGTGAAGTTACTGTATTTGTGCGGTAAATACGAACTAAACTCGCCACAGAAAATTAAGTCTTGTCCATTTCAGTCTAAGTATTCTTTACAACGTGATCAGTGTCAACCTCTCTGCACTGACAATTAACTATTACAAGTGTGGAATCTCATTCCTTCAAGTTTTAATTGTTGTTGGAGATTTTAAAAATGTAAGCTTTTAAATTAAAATTTTTAAAACTTTTCCTTTTTTCTCTCTCTCTTAATCCAATCTTTAATTTCCTCTCACTTTCTCTTTCTGTACCTGATTTGACATTGAATTTATCCACCTTAAATTACGCATCCTTCTCCATCCTTACGCTGTCAATGTCACAATTTTTAAATCTGTTTGGTTAAGGAGATACAGTTGCTTGCCCTGTTCACTCAGGTTCCAGATGCCATCGGTGTCCCTCGCTGCGACGTTATTGGCTCACACTTACGGCAACTTGCCACGCAAAAAATTTATGAACCTAAACATGCGAAGGCAGTCTAACTAATGGCAGATGCCGTTAGATGCCCTGACACAGCAAATTATGGTGCAGTGTGATACATCCTGCAGTGGAACTTAAATCCATGACCTTAGTCAGAGGCAAAAGTACTACCAACTGAGTCAAACTGATACCTGGAAGGCTGCATTTGTTTAGAAAAAAATTGAACATTGAACATTTCATTTTGTTTTTTGCGTTTGGAATTTGGGGATGATGGGTAGGAAGAAATTCTAACCAAATATGAGCATTGAAGGAGCTGAATTGTCAATTAGTCATGAGCCTAGTTTCACCTGATACTATGTTTCAACCTTTTTAAGTTATTCAACAAAAATGGACTGAAATTGGGTGGTTTCATAGTCCCAAGTAAGGTTAGATAATTCAGATTTCCCCAACGTTTACTTGCAGGAAGAGCAACAAACTGATTCCAAATGGAGGCACAAATTCACCTGCTTTTTGGTGTGAAGTCAGTCTTTTGGAAAAATTAAGAGCATTATTTTAATTGGATTTATTTTGCATGTGACCTAATATTGTACCTCACTTGGGAGTGCTTGATGCTGACACTAGATGCAAATATTGGGGAGGAAAATGCTTCATTTTCCAATCCTAATATCTCTTGCCTTGATGGCACTAAATTCAAATATTTGTATTTTAAGGCCAGTTTTGTCATCCTTGTACTTTCTATCAATAAATTATGTACACTTACTCCATCCACAGCAGTTTCAAGTGCATCAGACCACTCAAATAAAAGTGGCACTAACTGCTAATCTAGCTAGTTACAGAATTGCCATAACTGTACTGATGTGCAATAAGGGCTTTCTGAGCTTAATGTATTTTTATGCTCATACTAATGTTACTTTCATTTTATGTCCTGAATTGTATTGTGCAAGTAGAGCAATAGTAATGTTTTAGCCTATATTAAAGGGGTTACCTGGGGGGTGTTGGGTGTGTGCGCGGGGGTGGGGTGGTGGAGGTCGTTGTATATAGTTTACTGCAAGTTAACTGGTGGCCATGAAATAGTAATTCAGCATGAGTTGCTGCCTTTTTGGGTGCTGGCATAATTTTTCAGGCTTACCCTTTTCAATCAGTACCAATCTGAAGCTGCAGCTGCATGTTACCCCACCTGCAGTATGATCTAATTTCTCTATACTTGAGTCTCACAAACCAGAAGCTTCTAAGTTTGACTCTTGATCAGCTGAGTTAGCTAACTTCATTGGGTTAGCACTAGGTGTGCTATAATTGGCCATAGCACCAAGGTGTAGGGAGGAGAAAATTATCCAGGATTCTTACTCATTAGTATCCAGTAAATCCTGTTGAAAAGTGCCAGTGTGTGGATGTTAAGTGAGTACAGGATCATGCACAACCGTGATGTTACCGCATTCATCAGTCTACTTTCTTGATTGTAAGTTGCACTCCTAATAATAGTTTCCTGATGTTGAGCACTCTACTCGTACTGTGGCTGTATGAAGGACATGAATGGTTCAGAAATGGGTATTGTTTAGTTCCTAGTGTGTATTTTAACTACCATGGTTAGTTTCACAATTACCTACGACCAGAAAGAAAATTAAACCAGCACAGTCCGGCAGCAACAAACTGGTTTTGGTTCTGGATTGTGCATCCCAGCTATATTAATTGATGTATGTAATGTAATTGCATTGCACAGTAGTTTCTGCAGACGTTCACGTGCCATAAAAGAGACACTGGAATTAAGGCTGGATGCAAGTTGGTTCGCTGCTGTTAAGGTGGCTCTAATTCTTGGTGCCTAAGTAGATTATTTGCTACAGTGACGTATTAGCATTGTTGATAAAATGTAATTCTTTAGGATATATCAGTTCATTATAATCCAGTTTAGTTAACCTCATACTGTCTTGAAATACTTTGGTTGTGGCTGTTTGATTCTTTGCAAAAATTTGTCCAATTTTATAAATTCTTTGACTGACGTGTGGCAATTGTTCACATTGGTTTCTGTTGCATGATCTTGTGACGCCCGCTCCAAATGAACAAAAGAGCTTGGCCCAATTATTTCCTTTGCTAGAAAACTATTCTTTGTCCAGAGTGTGCAAATTTGATTTTTTTTTTAGGGTCAGAGATCTGTGGTTATGAATGATTTGACCATGAAGCAGACCTCCAGTGGCAGGTCTGATGAGGAATCCTGTGTAAGTCAGATTGCATATTGTACAATCAGCAGCATTCTGTGTTGTCTTGGCCTGGCAGAAGCCATTAGAACTTCTGTAATGTGAATTGTTCACGAAGCCAATGGGATAATTTTTTAAAAATCTGAAGACAAACTCTAAATCAACATTTATCACTGTAGTTGGGAGATATCTGAAAAGTGTGCTTTAACAAAGAAATGTTGACAATAGATGTTTAGACGGTGCCTTTTATTAATGGAGCTTTAAACAATGTATGTTATTTGAGGAGGCTTGCTGTTGTCCATTTGAAACTGCCTGAATACAAACTATTGTTTAAGCTTGGCATCCAATGGAAACCTGATACTTAAAAATAATTGCAGATTCTATACATTTTCCAAACTCGTGATTAATAATTAATACTATTTGATACATCCACTGTTTTTATAAGTAATATCCTGTATATTTGAGTATACATTGCTGTGAGTGGCTTGCCTTGAATCCACAATTACGACAAATGATCATTGTGAATTTGAGGAATAATATAGAAATTTTGAATGAATGGGGAAATCCTGTTTAACCTAATAGGCTAAACGATGCATAGATAGGGTTTAACAAATGGCTGTTCAGAGGGCTAGAAAACAGGGTTTTGGTTGTATTTTTAATAAGTAACCTCTTGTCTTTCAGAAAAACACAGAATCCGAAGAAACTGAAACTGTGGAAGAAGAGGGGTTCATGAGCATTGCTCCACTGCTACAGGCCCATCATGCCATGGAAAAGATGGAAGAGTTTGTCCATAAGGTAAGTTGATCAGAGTAAAGGCTATTGAATGTAAATTCTTTCATTCTGAAAGAATAATTGTAATCTACAGTTGAAAAATTTTATGTAATTGCTTTCATGAATTATTCTTGTTGGCTCTTATGACCATTTTTTTCATGACCAACATGTATTCCAAATTTACTTTTCATTGGTATTACTTGCTTAAAATACTTTTTTTTTACATTCTTTGTATATTCTTAACAGTAAATTTGATTTTAAACAAAATGAAATATTAATTTATATAATTCTACTTTACCGTTGCCGTAGAAATTTACAGAAGATAAAGGAAATGTTATATATATTTTGTCACTGAGACGAGTCATGACTCAGCAATGACTTGATGTCGGATAAGCGGTCTGAGGCAGTCAAGGGGTTGAGAGAAATGAAGAGATAGGGCTAGGTAGCATCAGTACACATGACATCCAATCCCTGCCTGTGAATAATGTTGCCAAAGGACAGCATGTAGATAAGTAACAGGAAAGTGCTTAGGAAAGATCTTTGTGGGATCCCAGAGGTGACATTGCAGGGTGAGAAGAGAAGTTATTGTTGGAGATGTGATGGCGTGTGCAGATAAGCAGGAAGGGAACAATACAAGGACAGTCCCTTTGAAGCTGGACCACAAAAGGGGTGCTTTGGAGGAGGATGGCATGGTCAACTGTATGGAACACTGCAGAAAGGTGGAGGAGTTCACCAGAGGCCGTTGTCTATGATTTTGGCCGTTTTAGTGCTGTGAGAAGGTCAGAAGCCGGACTGGAGGGATTTGAACAGGAAGCTTCAGGAGAGATGGGCACAGAGATAGGAGGCAATTATATGTTTGAGGATCTTAGAGAGGAAAAGGAGATATAAATGGGACAGTGGTTGGAGAGGTGGGAAGAGGGTGATACCGACAGTGGTTTTGAAGGAGAGGGGGACAGTGCCTGAAAAGAGGGAACCATTGACTACATCAACTTGCATAGGGGCCAGGAAGAGAAGTTGAGTGGAGAGGGGATTGAGGGAGCAGGAGATGTTTATTGCAGACGAGATGAGTCTGGTGGTGGTTGGGGGCTGGGAAGGGGATGAAGTGGCAGAGGCAGCAGCATAGATGGTCTTAGTATAGGCAGCTGCACAGAGGCCAAATCTTGATGGTAGAGGTCCTGAATCTGGTTGAAGGGGGAGGTTGGCCTGGCAGCTGTGGTAAAGACTATCTGGTGGTATGAACCTGCTTAGAAGTCAGTCTGGCTGGTGGGGTGAGAGGCCAGAGGCTCTGAGGCTGTTGAGGTGGATGGTGTCAAACTGCATAACCAGAAAATATTTTTAGATGTGTATTTTTGGCAGTTTCAGTTTCTCTTCCTTCAACTCTGGCTAGATTCCACCCAGCTGTTTGACTCCATACATACAGCTGCCAATCAAGTCTTGCATGGATCCAATTGAACTGAGAAAAATTTGTCTGTCCCAAATTTTTCTCAGCTCAGTCTCTCTTCCAGAATGCCTGCCTCGATGATGTCACACACTCATTTGACCTTGAATGCACATGGTTGCATTTTGTTCCCGTCGCACAAAAGGAAAATAATATTTGCATAGGTAGAGGAGGAAAGAGCAGCTATTATTATTCAGTATATACACCACATCACCTTTAATTGAATTTCCTGTGTCTACATTTCCATGAACAGGCCTCTTTTGTAAGTAGTCACAGTGACTATTCACTGCAATAACTAGATTTTGATTGCAGATTTTAATAAAAATGCCTGAAATGTGACAATCTAAGTGTAAACTGTTCCTGTATCCCTGTATTTTATATCTGTGCATGAATGAATCCATGCCCAATTGTTCCTTTTTAAAAAAAAATGCAGTATGTGATGTACTTTTAAACACCGTTTGCATTTAGGTGCACTTAAAAAAAAAAAAAAAAAATTTTGATCAATAATTTGTACAGGCAAATAGTAAACTCAGTGAAATATATAAATTACTTGTCTTTAGGCTTGCAGCCAATTTTTTGGTGGTATCAGTTTCCTCCTTGTACTGCAACGGTCTCAAGTTCACCCACGGTCTCAAGTTCACTCAACAGTCATAGCAAAAGGAGTCCAAGTCCATTCAATATCTGTATAATTAAATCACTGGTTCCAAAGTAAAGTTACAGGTCTTGTATGTGTCAATTGGATAACAACTTTTTTTTTAAGTATTTAATTTGTGTGAAGTAACATGCCTAAAGTTAAAAGAATTACCCAACTGAATTTGTTTCTCTATTTTTGTGTAATCCTGATTTTTGTAACTAAACCTGCATGAGCTGGTTTTCTCACTCGATGCACCGTGCAAGTGTTCATAAATATTTGGACTTGTTTGGCATGACCAGTAGATCGACACAACATTATCACAGTACCAGGAGGGAACTGATAAATTGGCTGCAAGCCCAAGGATAAATAATTTATACCTTTTAACAAAGTTTGCTATTTGTAGACTTTTCTTCCCGGGTAACCTAATAGGAATGGGTAAAGTCAAAGCTCTTATAACTAAAATGGGATGCAGCTATTGATAAATTTTATTTTGAGTTGCTTAACTGTGTCAAACCAGTGTAACCAAATGTAAGTGGTGTTTAAATTTATACACTATTACTTAAGATGTAATTCTTTCGATGTAGAAATTGGGTGTGGGAGTAATTTTGACTTGGGTTGCCACATTATAGGCATGGTTTCTAACAGATGTTGCAATTAATAATGCCATGATCTGTCCTGAAACAAGATCAAGAGAAATGCACCAGCAATGTTGGCCCTTTATAGAATCATAGAATCGTTACAGAACCAGAAGGAGGCCATTTGGCCCATCGAGCCTATGTCGGCTCTTTCTAAGAGCAATCCAATTAGTCCCATTCCCCTGCTCTTTCCCTGTAGCCCTGCAAATTTTTTCCCTTCAAATATTTATCCAATTCCTTTTTGAAAGCCATGATTGAATCTGCATCCACCACCCTTTCAGGCAATGCATTCCAGATCGCCTTTGGTTCTTTTGCCAATCACCTTAAATCTGTGTCCTCTTGTTCTCAATCCTTCCACCAATGGGAACAGTTTCTCTCTATTTACTTTATCTGGACCCTTCATGATTTTGAACACTTCCATCAAATCTCCTCTCAACCTTCTGCTCTAAGGAGAACAACCCCAGCTTCTCCAGTCTATCCACGTAACTGAATTCATCTTCAAAAGGAAGTGTTAATCCTTAATCTATACAAATACCACTTAATTTAACAACAGTTTGGGGCACAGTACAGCAGATTATTTGAGGATGGGGGCTGTGGCACAAATTAGATTGTGGCTAGCTATCATGGAAAGACTTTAAGGGAACCCACTGCGTATTCCTTCCTCATCAGCTAGACCACTTGTGATGTTGAGGCCACAAGTAAATAATCTCATTAATGGCCCAATACTGAGCCCTCTGTATTAGTTACTTAGACTGCTGACCGATATGGCAGGGAAGAAACAGCTTCTCATACTAGAAGTAGAAAGTTGCATATGTTGTGAGAAGTGCTAATCTACACTGGTGAAGGAGAACACGAATAGTCCTACAGAAAGTAGTATCCAGAAGTCTGAAGGGTTATTAGGTACAGAAAGAGAAATAAAGAGAGGGGAAGAAAGATTGGATTAAGAGTGAGAGGGAAAAGAGACAAAGAAAAAGTAAGAAAAAAAAATTTAAATTAGACATTTTTAAAATCTCTAACAACAATTTACTATGTGCAGGAACGAGATTGAACAGTTTAAATTGTTCTCTTTCTGGGCCAGAGAGGTTGATTGGCATTGCATTAACATTGATCACATCATTAAAAAGGTACTTGCATTCCAGCCCTAACTTTCTGCGGCGAGTTTAATGGGAAATTAATGTGTTAATCCATCAAGTTCTTAAAAATAATGGGGAAGCTAAGGGCGAGATGCCATATGTACAAAGCAAACGGCAGTGCGGCATAAATTGACTGGCAAGTTCTGGAGATTCGTAACTTATGGCATTTTTCAATCCCCTGAACTTGCTTGCCGACTTGCACATTAATAACAGCGTGCGTTGTTAACACACTGTTATTTTTCCAGCAAGATAATTAAGAAACAAAGTAGACAGCATAATGTTAGGAAAATATTTTTAAAACTCAATTTAAAAAAACATGAAAATAAAAACATGGTGCAGGACTATAACTCCGCTCACAGCCCAGAAGTTACAGAAAAAGTATTCTGCTCAAGATTGCCAACCAGAGCACAACTTTGCTAAGGATTAGTTTGGTTTTATAGATGATTAGAATGTTCAGAGCTATGCAGTAGAAATGAGTAACAGGTTTGACATGTGTCGATGGGATGCAGAAAGCGAATTGGAAGAAAATATTATTAAACAATTTAAAACTGCATTGGTTAAAATAGCAGAGTAAGTCTTGAGGGAAAAGCCAGAGGAGAAGAAATGATTGAAAATTTAAAAAAAATAGATGATTGAAGAAATCTTTGACTAATGAGACTGAGAAGGAAATGTGAAGGATGAGATAATTTTAAATACAAACAACTAAATATATATAATAGAAAAAATATATGGAGGTACAAGAATTATGATTAGAAGAACAGGTACGTGGAGAAAATAATGTCCTGACAGATGCTTCAAATCAAGGGAAATTTGTGCACAGAGAATCAATTTCTGTAACATGATCCACAACAGGCGGTATCCAACCTTGGCCTCCAATTCCTTGCAATCAAGCCCTTGAAGGCCAGGCAACTAGCTTCTATTTTTCTTATATTTCTTGCTCTCTATTTTGTCCTGTTTAGAATTTTGTGGGCCTGGAGTTTTGCAAAGGACTGATTTTAACATTTTTGCCTCTTTGGTGGATAAATTCGAAATCAGAGCACTAAAATATGTTAACATCAGCAAGTTGAAATACGTGGCAATTAATTGGAACATAGATTTAAAATTTATATGTGGCCCCAAGGTTCCATAGTACATACTTGTCTGGCCCACAAAGACAAAAACTTGGACACAATTCTCTGGCACCTAGTACAAATGTTCTGCCCCTGGATATACTGAGGATCCATGTTGACCTACACGTTGCACTCTGAGGGTTTCCCACCTTGCCACTCTGTGCCTAACTTAAAAATGGAAAAATTTTTCGTCTGAGCACTAAACTCTCGCAAGAATCAAACTCTGCTTACTTCACACAAATTTCACACAAAACTCCTGTTCAATTGCACCTCAATGCTGAGATTCCTCTTAAGATTAAACTCCTGCTGAAGCTAATCTCCACAATTTTAAGGCCTTTCGCACTCCACTAGTCTTTTGTAGCTCGAGATTGATTAACCCGTGCATTTCTAAATGCTCACTATTATTAGCAAATTGTTGATTGAGAGATTGCGCAAAGCTGATGTTCGACTAACTGGTCTATAAGTTCTCTGGTTTATCCTTCGCTCCCTTCTTGAATAATTATGTTACCTTGCAGCTCGCCAGTCAATATGACATAATTTGCATATTTGAGGATAGAAAAATTGTGGCAAGAGCCTCTGCTGTCTCCTCTCTGATTATCAATGGCCTAAGGTGCATGCTATCAGGGCCTGGTGACTCATCTACCCTGAGTCCTGTTCATTTTTTAAGAATCGATTCCTTTTCTACAGCAGTCTCTAACAATTGTTCCATATTCTCATCTAGTATACCTACATTCTCCCTTCCACTGACTACCAGATAAAGCTCTATCGATGTAGTTCACAGGGCTTAAAGTGGCAATAATCCAGTACTGCAACATTAGGGAAAGAGGACCTGAATGTTTTCATTCCTAGGGTCTTCAGCCAATACATAGAAGTGCACATATTTCTCCATGTAAGAAATGAGCTCCCGAGCTTCCTCAAAATAGCTACTGAGATATTTTAACGTAAATATGTTTTACATGCATTTATTACACTTTATATTTGCTAATTTCTCTGATTTGTGCAGAAAATGCTGTTAATTTGGTTGACTGTAATATGGTAGCCATTTTTTCAATTTGTAAAGCTTTAAATTACTATCAGTTTACTTGTATTTGTTTATGTATGTTTTGCTTATAGTATAGAGCAGAGTTTGCAACCTACTTACAAAGTTCACTGACTCTAGTGATTCATTTGAATTTCTTTTATGCTGATTTTTAGACAGACCCAACAACTGACTAGAAAACATTGCTTTTTTTAACATTTGGAGGTAATTTTCAACTTTGTCACCTGAGTGGTAACATGGTGATGGGGATCACTTGCCCCTTACACATCCTGCCTGAATGTCATTCCCATGGAGCTAAAATCAGGCGGGTTCGACACCAGTTAGTTGAAAATTACCACTATAATCTCAAAATTAGAACTTGGAAAATAGGCTATATGTACTAAAGGACATTTTATCGTGCTGTTTGTTAAAGCTGTTCCTGTTACAGGTGTGGGAGGGGCGATGGCGTGTCATCCCCCATGATGTGCTTCCTGATTGGCTGAAGGACAATGACTACCTCCTGCACGGTCACAGGCCGCCTATGCCATCTTTTCGTGCCTGCTTAAGAAGTATCTTTAGGATCCACACAGAAACCTTGAACATTTGGACACATCTCATAGGTACAGTATTCTGATAAGCAGCTGATTCAGCACTACCCTACTAACCACTGGTGCGTAATCTTAGAAGCAGCAGAATATAACGAATGGTTGTTGCCATAATTTGTTGGATTTGGTCTGTATTGGTAAATGTCTTAATCCCATATAGATGGAGTTTCAGATCGTTTATATTGTATTTTGGGACTTCCCTCTCTGCAGGGAGCCACTCAGCTGATGCAGCTACAACAGCATGAGCAAATGGCTTTATAAAGATGGACATCCCTTCTTGCCCTGGATGGGGCAAGAAGGGATGCTAGTGCTGTTGGGGAGGGTTTAAACTAAAGTGGCAGGGGGTTGGGAACCTGAGCAGGGAGAGAGAGGAAAGCGTAACAGGAAGGGACAGAAGGCATGGAGTAATAGGTAAAGTGTTAAAAAAGGAAAAAGCAGGAACTAAGCGTCACAAAACAGATTTGAAAGTTCTTTATCTGAATGCACGTAGCATTCGTAACAAAATGGACGAGTTAACGGCACAAATAACTACGTATGGGTATGATCTTGTGGCCATTACAGAAACATGGCTGCAGGGTGACAACGACTGGGAATTAAATATGCCAGGGTATTTAACAATCAGGAAGGACAGGCAGGAAGGAAGGGGAGGTGGGGTGGCTATGTTAATAAAGGAAGGAATCACTGTAATACAGATAAATGATATTGGGACAAAGCATCAAGATAATGAAACAGTTTGGGTGAAGATAAGGAATAATAAGGGGAAAAAAACATTAGTGGGCGTAGTATATAGGCCTCCTAATAGTTGCAACTCTGCTGGAAGAAGTATTAATCAGGAAATAGTCGGGGCATGTAAGAAGGGAACAGCTATAATTATGGGGGATTTTAATTATCATATTAACTGGACAAATCAAATTGGGCAGAGCAGCCTTGAGGACGAGTTCATTGAGTGCATCAGGGATGGATTTCTTGAGCAGTATGTAACTGATCCTACTAGGGGGCAGGCAACCTTGGACCTGGTCCTGTGTAATGAGTCAGGATTAATTAATAATGTCCTAGTTAAGGATCCCCTTGGAACGAGCGACCACAACATGGTTGAATTCCATATCCAATTAGAGGGTGAGAAGGTTGATTCTCAAACAAGCGTACTGAGCTTGAATAAAGGAGACTATGATGGTATGAGAGCGGAATTGATTAAAGTGGACTGGGAAAATAGATTAAAGGGTAAGACGGTACATGAGCAGTGGTGTTCATTTAGGGAGTTATTTTACAACTTTCAAAATAAATATATTCCACTGAGGAAAAAAGGGTGTAAAAGAAATGACAGCCATCCGTGGCTAAGTAAAGAAATCAAGGATAGTATCCGACTAAAAACAAGGACATATAAGGTAGCCAAACTTAGTGGGAGGATAGAAGATTGGGAATTCTTCAAAAGACAGCAAAAAGTAACTAAAGGATTGATTAAGAAAGGGAAGTTAGATTATGAAAAGAAATTAGCAAAAAATATAAAAACAGATAGCAAGAGTTTCTATAGTTATATAAAAAGAAAAAGGGTGGCTAAGGCAAACGTAGGTCCCTTAGAGGATGAGACCGGGAAATTAATGGTGGGAAACATGGAGATGGCAAAAATGCTGAACAAATATTTTGTTTCAGTCTTTACAGTAGAGGACACTAAGAATATCCCAACACTGGACAAACAGGGGACTCTACGGGGGGAGGAGCTAAATACGATTAAAATCACTCAGGAGATGGTACTCAGTAAAATAATGGGACTCAAAGCGGATAAATCCCCTGGACCTGATGGCTTCCATCCTAGGGTCTTGAGGGAAGTGGCAGTAGGGATTGTGGATGCTTTGGTGATAGTTTTCCAAAATTCCCTGGACTCAGGTGAGGTCCCGGCAGATTGGAAAACTGCTAATGTAACACCGTTATTTAAAAAGGGTAGTAGGCAGAAGGCTGGAAATTATAGGCCAGTTAGCTTAACATCTGTGGTGGGTAAAATTTTGGAGTCTATTATTAAGGAGACAGTAACGGAACATTTAGATAAGCATAATTTAATAGGACAAAGTCAGCATGGCTTTATGAAGGGGAAGTCATGTCTGACAAATTTGCTTGAGTTCTTTGAGGATATAACGTACAGGGTGGATAAAGGGGAACCAGTGGACATAGTGTATTTAGACTTCCAGAAGGCATTCGACAAGGTGCCACATAAAAGATTATTACTTAAGATAAAAAATCACGGGATTGGGGGTAACATTCTGGCATGGGTGGAGGATTGGTTATCGAACAGGAAGCAGAGAGTTGGGATAAATGGTTCATTTTCGGACTGGCAACCAGTAACCAGTGGTGTTCCACAGGGGTCGGTGCTGGGTCCCCAACTCTTTACAATCTATATTAACGATTTGGAGGAGGGGACCGAGTGCAACATATCAAAATTTGCAGATGATACAAAGATGGGAGGGAAAGTAGAGAGTGAGGAGGACATAAAAAACCTGCAAGGGGATATAGACAGGCTGGGTGAGTGGGCGGAGATTTGGCAGATGCAATATAATATTGGAAAATGTGAGGTTATGCACTTTGGCAGGAAAAATCAGAGAGCAAGTTATTTTCTTAATGGTGAGAGACTGGAAAGTACTGCAGTGCAAAGGGATCTGGGGGTCCTAGTGCAAGAAAATCAAAAAGTTGGTATGCAGGTGCAGCAGGTGATCAAGAAAGCCAACGGAATGTTGGCTTTTATTGCTAGGGGGATAGAATATAAAAACATGGAGGTATTGCTGCAGTTATATAGGGTATTGGTGAGACCGCACCTGGAATACTGCATACAGTTTTGGTGTCCATACCTAAGAAAAGACATACTTGCTCTCGAGGCAGTACAAAGAAGGTTCACTCGGTTAATCCCGGGGATGAGGGGGCGGACATATGAGGAGAGGTTGAGTAGATTGGGACTCTACTCATTGGAGTTCAGAAGAATGAGAGGCGATCTTATTGAAACATATAAGATTGTGAAGGGGCTTGATCGGGTGGATGCAGTAAGGATGTTCCCAAAGATGGGTGAAACTAGAACTAGGGGGCATAATCTTAAAATAAGGGGCTGCTCTTTCAAAACTGAGATGAGGAGAAACTTCTTCACTCAGAGGGTGGTCGGTCTGTGGAATTTGCTGCCCCAGGAAGCTGTGGAAGCTACATCATTAGATAAATTTAAAACAGAAATAGACAGTTATCTAGAAGTAAAGGGAATTAGGGGTTATGGGGAGCGGGCAGGAAATTGGACATGAAGCTGAGTTCGGATCAGTCATTGCCCTGTGGGTGGCGGAGAGGGCCCAGGGGCTGTGTGGCTGGGTCCTGCTCCTACTTCTTGTGTTCTTTAGATTTGTGGTTGGGATCAGATCAGCCATGATCTTATTGAATGGCGGAGCAGGCTCGAGGGGCCGATTGGCCTACTCCTGCTCCAATTTCTTATGTTCTTATGTAATTTAGAGGCATCTGAGTTGGGAAAATTTTAGCACTGGCTATGTGGTGCAATGGAGGAAAACATTAAACCCACAGATATCTGCTATGAGGTGAATGAATTCATACAAAACATTGGTTAGGCCACAGTTAAGAGTACTGTGCAGTTGCGGGCACCTCTTTATAGAAAGAACATTAAAGACATAGAGAGGGTACAGCATAGATTTGCCAGGATGATGCCAACGATGGAAACTATAGTTGAGGATAAATTTGAGATACTGGACTATTTCTAGTGGAGCTGAGAAGACTAAACGGAGATTTAATGGAGGTTCTTAGAATTTTGAAGGTTTTCGATAGTGAATAAGGAAAGACTATTTACTCTGGATGGGGAGGCAGTGACGAGAGGTTAGGAGAAATATCTTTGCACAAAGGGTTGTTGGAGCATGAATTGCTTTTTCACAGAGTGGTTGAAGCAGAGGCTATTGGATTTTTAAGGGAAAATTGGATAACTATTTGAAGCATATGGAGGTACAAACTCTGGGAGAGCATGGGGGAGTGGGATTAGTTTTAATGGCTTCAGTAAAGAGTGGGCACAGGAACAATGGGCTTAATGGCCTCTTTTTGTGCTGTAAACTATCATGATTCTTAAATTGTCAGCTTAGCTTAGTGGTAGCCCTCTCACCTCAGAAGGTTTTGGGTTGAAGCCCTCCTGGATTTGAGCATATAATCGGCTGACACTTCATTGTGATACTGAGGGAGTTCTGCATTGTCAGGTGCAGTCTTTTGGATGAGACAAACTGAGACATTATAGATCCCATGGCACTATTTGAAGAGGAGCAGGGGAGTTTGCCTGGTGTCCTGGCCAACATGCATGTCTCAACCAACACCAGCAAAAAATGATTAAAGCCATTTATTTCATTGCTGTTTGTGGGACTTTTTATGTGTGAAGCAGCTGTCATGTTTGCCTACATAACAGCAGTGCTGCACTTCACAAGTAATTCATTGGCTGTGAAGCACTTTGTAATCTGCTGAGGATGTGAAATGCGCTATGTAAATGCAAATTCATAGTATCATAAACAGGTACAGCACAGGAGGAGGCCATTCAGCCCATCATGCCTGTGCCGGCTCTTTGAAAGAGCTATCCAATTAGTCCCATTCCCCTGCTCTTTCCCCATAGCACTGTAACTTTTTCCCTTCAAGTATTTATCCAATTCCCTTTTGAAAGTTACTATTGAATCTGCTACCACCACCCATTCAGGCAGTGCATTCCAGATCATAACAACTCACTGCCTAAAAAAAATGTTTCCTCATGTCACCTCTGGCTCTTTTGCCCATTACCTTAAGTCTGTGTCCTCTGGTAACCGACCATTCTGCCACTGGAATCAGTTTCTCCTTATTTACGCTATCAAAACACTTCATGATATTGAACACCTCTATCAAATCTCCCCTTAACCTTCTCTGCTCTAAGGAGAACAACTCCAGCTTCTCCATTCTCTCCACATAACTGAAGTCCCTCATCCCTGGCACCACTCCAGTAAATCTCTGCTGCACCCTCTCTAAGGCCTTGACATCCTTCCTAATGTGTGATGCCCAGAATTGAACACAATATTCCAGCTGAGGCCTAACCAGTGTTTTATAATGGTTTAGTATAACTTCGTTGCTTTTGTACTCTATGCCTCTATTAATAAAGCCCAGGATTCCATATGCTTTTTTAACAGTCGCTCAACTTATCCTGCCACCTTCAAAGATTTGTGTATGTGAACTCCCAGGTCTCTCTCTTCCTGCACCCCCCTTTAAAATTGTGCCCTTTTGTTTATATTGCCTCTCTTCATTCTTCCTACCAAAATGTATCACTTCACACTTCTCGGTGTTAAATTTCATCTGTCATGTGTCTGCCCATTTCACCAGTCTGTCTGCTTATGTCCTCCTGCAGTCTATTACTATTCTCCACATTGTTTACTACATTTCTGAGTTTCGTATCATCTGCAAACTTTGAAATTGTACCCTCTACACCCAAGTCCAGGTTATTAATATATATCAAAAAGAGCAGTGGTCCTAATACTGACCCCTGGGGAAAGTTCATTCTTTCTCTCTCTCTCCCTCTCTCTCTATTGCAAATGTCCAGTGTTATCCCTGATCCAACTGTTAGGAGATATCCAACAATGCCCTGGTGATAGCTGTATAACCCTTGCCGTTTTCGTTATGATCTTCATTCTCATTCGCCTATTCTTCATCATCGTGGCTGATATCTGAAATGGGGTGGAGAAGGAGACAAGTGTAGTTTGCTATTTAATTAACTAAATGAGACTTTTGGGACTCATTCATTAACTTAAATTGCAAGCTAATAAAGCAATTAACTCAAACTTGAGCGAGAAGGAAAATAAAGGTACCAAGACATTTTCTGCAGACTTTTTTCTTACTCTCCTGAGGGCATTGATTCTTTGCTAGGGTGTGGCTCTATGGATGGCATTGCCCTCCAGTGTCTTGTCAGACTGATGACATGTGTCTAGATTAACAGTGAGGTGCGTTACAGTCAAGCCCACTGTGGTCCACACATACAGCTGTTGGAAGGGGAAAATGAGAAAGGGGGAGGTCAGCAGAACAAACCCCACCTGCCCTCACCAGATGTCAGCACATCCGCTTCCAATTGGATAATGATCAGGAGCAGGAACCCTGTTTTTTTTCCTCTTTCCCCCCCCCCCCCCCCCCCAAACTCCAGAGACTCCAAAGCCATTTGCAGCTGTATTGCTTTCTTGGTTGAGATCAGCTAACTCTCAGCATAAGCCTAGGATCCATCTGGTCTGTTGGGTCAGCTATTTCTTGGATTAAACTTGCTGAGCCATTGACAGAAAACCTGAAACCAGGATATTTTTACAATTCAATAGCTTTCATATTCATCAAAAATTATCCAGTTTCAGATTCTGCAGGTGAACTGTAAACAGAATTGAAATTTAATAGCAACAGAGTAAGAATTAAAACAGATTTAAACTGTGAGTTATTTAATATCTAATTCAGCTCTCCATTTTGAAAGATTCGGTGTCATCTGCATCCAGAAACACATTTTGATGGGGGAAGAATGTTTTTTCCAATGTGCATGTGTGTCTCACCAGTCTGAATGACTTAACCCACTGGCATTTGTAAAAGATGCACATTAACACTCTTAAGTATGATGGCCTGCTAATGTGTGACGTAGAAAATCTGCATTACAACATTAAAATTTGTCATGTTGATTTGGCAGTGGGACAAAGAAATGTACTGTGCCAATACGCAGCTGTTTATTTCAGTTGATGATCCATGGGAGAACTGCATCTTTACTCAGATTTTGGCAGAGTGACGCACTGCACAAAACTGGCTTTGATATACATATTGAAAACTGAAAATTTCAGTCTGCATAGTTTTGAGGTATTCCCTTAGTATATGTAGTTCATCATTTTAGTATGTAATCCAGATAAATTTTGAAGCGTAAGCAAAGTACTGGAATTGAGTATAAACCCTACATAGACTACAGGCTTAGTACTGGGGAAAAAAAATCACAACACCTGACAAGTCCAAGCCTGCTTTAACTGCCTTGATTTTCTTTCTTTATCCTTTGCATCATTTCCTAATGAATGAGCAGGTGAATACATTGCTTCTTGTCCTTCTTCCTGTTTGTCGGAAGGTGATGACACTCTAGAATTGTGAATGCAAACCTATGTTGCACCACTCATAGCAGCTAAAAATGATGTCTGACCCAGTTGTGAAACTATTGCACCACCATTGTGTTTGCAGTAGCTGGAGATACAATCTAGAAAGTTGTGATAGAGGCCACACTTTATAAGGAAACCTTGTATAAACATAGTAATACCGAGTAGCTGCTATACAATCCTGAAACATTGGTCAGTTCTTAAAGTAAAACACAAACAAAAAATCTTGCTGTGTATTGCCTAATCCAATTGAGTTCTTTTATTATAATCTGGTTTTGTAATTCAGTGCTTGTCACTGCTACATGCTGATATGCCTCGCCAATGGCTTAATGGGTAAAGTACTATCTGTTAAGTGTTAAGGCATACAGATCATGGGGTCCCACATTCATTTTCTGCCCTGTGCTAAATTTACTGATCTCAACTGGCCCAGCAATTGGAAATGCTACAATTAGCCTCTTCATCCCTGGGCTAGAGAAGGGAAAAATCAACAAAGGTTCTTACTCTTTCCAGCAGGGTCATTGGAAAGCAAACATCTGTGGAAGTCCACTGCATTGCCCTTCCCAATGAAATAGCTGTTGACTAGGCTGACACGTGCAGCATGGCCGCTTATGTCACAAAGATGTCCTCACTGTACATTCGCACAAGTGTGAATTCCAGGGGGGGGTCACCAAATAGCAGGAGGACGTGCCCTAGCCAATTTTCACCCTTTCCAGCTAGGAAACACTGATATCAACTGTAGCACTACTTTAAAAACTAACTTGTATTTATATGAGCATCTTATTACATCCTCGCGATGTCCCAAAGTGCTTCACAACCAATGGATTACTATTAAAACGTAGTCTAGTAGTTATGTAGCCAAGTGCAGATGCCAACTTGTGTACAACAAGCTCCCATGAACAGAAAATGAGAATGACCAATTAATCTATTTTTGATGGTGTTAGTCAGGATATCAGGAAAATATTTAAGCTGTAGAGTCATAAGGGAATTTCTTTGAAAAAGCTGTTTGAGCCAATGTTTAGTTGAGCTGAATTAACATGGGTAGTTAATATCACTGCACCTTGATTTCTTGGCCATCTCTACTCGCATCCCTTTCTGTTTTTCAGTAATGTTGATGCCTTATCTTTAAAAACAAACCAACCATGAAGCCATATTCCTCTGTTACTGATATCTTAATAAATAGTAATATGCAGAATCATAGAATGATACAGCACAGAAGGAGGCCACTCAGTCTATTGTGCCTTTGCCGGCTCTTTGGTGAATTTTTCCCTTCAAATATTTTCCCTTTAAGTATTTATCCAATTCCCTTTTGAAAGTTACCATTGAATCTGATTCCACCGCTCTTTTTCAGGCAGTGCATTCCAGATTACAACAACTCATGTTAAAAAAAATTGTCCTCATGTCATTTCTGGTTCTTGCCAATCACCTTAAATCTGTGTCCTCTAGTTACCAACCCTTCTGCCACTGGAAACAGTTTCTCCTTATTTACTCTATCAAACCCGTTCATGATTTTGAACACCTTTAGCAAGTCTCCTCTTAACCTTCTTTGTTCTAAGGAGAACATGATGTGGAGATGCCGGTGATGGACTGGGGTTGACAATTGTAAACAATTTTACAACACCAAGTTATAGTCCAGCAATTTTATTTTAAATTCACAAGCTTTCGGAGGCTTCCTCCTTCCTCAGGTAAATGTTCAGGAGCTCCTCGAAGCCTACGCATTTATACATATAGAACAATACATGGTGTTTACAGAATGCCCCTGCAACTGCCCGTTGCCAAGGCAATCACCGTGTTCAGACAGAGAGGTGTCACCTGCAGAACCCCCGAATACACATTCAACAAAAAAACAAACAGGAAAAAAAAAGAGAGAGGCAGAAACATCCGGAAGGCTCAGAAAGCCAGCAAATGACCCATTATATTAAAAACAGATAACATTTGTTCGCTGGTGGGGTAACGTGTAGCGTGACATGAACCCAAGATCCCGGTTGAGGCCATCCTCATGGGTGCGGAACTTGGCTATCAATTTCTGCTCGACGATTTTGCGTTGTCGTGTGTCTCGAAGGCCGCCTTGGAGTACGCTTACCCGAAGGTCGGTGGATGAATGTCCATGACTGCTGAAGTGTTCCCCGACTGGGAGGGAACCCTCCTGTTTGGCGATTGTTGCGCGGTGTCTGTTCATCCGTTGTCGCAGCGTCTGCATGGTCTCGCCAATGTACCATGCTCTGGGGCATCCTTTCCTGCAACGTATGAGGTAGACAACGTTGGCCGAGTCACAGGAGTATGAACCATGCACCTGGTTCATACTCCTGTGACTCCTAAGGAGAACAACCACAGCTTCTCCAGTCTCTCCACATAACTGGTCCCTCATCCCTGGTATTTATTTATTCCAATGTACAGATTATTTCTATTAAATGAGAAAAAGGTGATACTTTAAAAAACAACTCCCCTACATAATAAAAATTAGGAAACCATTCAACTGTGTAAATCTCTTCTGCACCCTCTCTAAGGCCTTGACATCCTTCCTAAAGTGCAGTGCCCAGAATTGAATGCAATACTCCAACTGAGGCCTAATCAGTGTTTTATAAAGGTTTAGCATGACAGAAATATGTCATCTTTATTTACAAGACCTTATTAATGATTACACCTCTTAATATTTTGGAGCTGAAATAAAGAGCTGACCTGGTATTTCTCGAAGCTAGGAACTGCGAGAATAAAGATGCTGCCATCATCAGAACTTAGATTAATTACTGAAAATAGATCCCTGTTTCACTCCTTTGACCCTGAATTACTGTTTGGTCCCTATTTCCCCTGCTACACTATCAGATCCTTCAGTCACCAAGCCCCTTGACCTCTAATTTGTTTCCCCCAATCACTTCAGCTTGGGTGGGACCCTGCATTGGAACACCGCGCTTTTCCTGTTTCCATTTCAGACCTTCCTTACCCCCCACTGCCTCTGCTATTTGATGTTCTCTGTGTCTCTTTAATCACTTCAACCACTTAACTATCTCTTGTCTTTAAAGAACCTTACAGGTTGTTCTACTTCCTCTCGCGTGTGTGTGTGTGATTTTCCTTCCCCATTCCCTTCATTCTGTTTCTTTTTAAATGCTGCTCATCTGTAATTTTTTTCCAGTGCTGATGATGGGTTATACCTGAAACACTAACTTGTCTGTTCTCTCCACAGCTGCTGACTGACCTGCTGAATGTTTCCAGCATTTTCTGTTTTTGTTTCAGATTTGCAGTTTTTTGCTTTTTATTGAACTTGTTTTTCCCTTCTGCGCCTTCAGGAGCCTTCTAAATGGTCTTCTCTGTGAACTTGCCTTAAGTCACTTTCCACCCCATGTTTTTCTTCTTTTCATTTTTGCCCACCTTTCTGCTTTAAGTGCTCTGAGACTTTTCCTGTTCCATGAGGAGGGCTGTATAAATGACATGATAATTCCTGAACTTTTTGTATAACCATTTAAAAAAGATTCCATCTAGTTACCCCATTTATTTTGTTGGTGTGCTTAAAAATCTCTGTCCACTGTCTCCACTACAGTCAGTAAATATGTTAGCTCCAATAAAAATATGAAATTTGGTTTGTAAAATGTTTGTAATATACCATAATACATTAATTGACTAAACTATTCCTTTAAGAAGTGTTCTTGGATATATGATGCCATTCATTGTTTATTTCTGAGTGATTTTGTTTACATAAGTTTACCATACATGTTAATGCTTTCTTTCTTAGGTTGTCTTTTTTTCCTGGGTCTTGGAATTTTCTACATGTTTAGGCCGAACATATCCTTTGTGGCTCCTGTGCAGGAGAAAGTCGTATTTGGAGCGTTCTTCCTGGGGGCCATACTCTGCCTGTGTTTCTCTTGGTTGTTTCATACATTCTACTGCCATTCAGAAAATGTTTCACGTGTATTTTCCAAGTAAGTAACCAATTGTGAAATGAGAATTTAGAAGTAAATTGATAACCTGGTGGTGGTAATTTTAAGTTGCAGTTTAGAACTATACTATTGAGGGATATTTTTATCTGGATGTTTTGAACCTGTTGAGGATCATTTTTCTTGCTGAAATCAACCTTGAATTGAAAGCGGAACATTTGGCTGTGTTTGACAAAACAAAAACTTAACAATGATCTGTGGTCTTCCCTTACTTACCCCTCCACCCACCCACCACCAACAAGAAAAAAATTGCTGGGCATTAAACACCTGCCATCTTACAGTTTGCATTTAATCAAGCCTGGCAATAGAAATTAGATCTCGAGGAACAATGCTGTGCTGGTATATAACTGTTGGTAATCGGGTGTTATAGATTCTTTCAATGCAGCTCTCCAGTATTATCTTTTGAAGCTTTAATGTTGCCCTACTTGTAAATGGTGCATGCAGAATAAAACCCTCTTATTGGGTCTGCAGTCCTGATTAATTAAATTTGAACTAAACTTTACAAACTTCTGTTTCTTTCCCAACTTCAGTACTGTTCTAGCTGTTATGTCTAAGTTGTGCTAAAATAGTGGGTTGAACTGTAGACCTTCCCCCCCCCCCACATCAAAAAGGTTTTTATTGGCCTTTGCTGCTACTGTTCCATGCCCTTTTCTGCAGAAATTCTGTAAACACTGAGCTTTACTGACTAGGAGCTGCAAATTTGACTGTAGTCTTGCCTGTTATCATTATCTCCTGCCCTAATGCCTCAGGGTAGTGAGCTCAGACCTGCATGTTGTGTGCCATTTGCTGCACAATGTATCTTGCTTTCTTGCCTAGGTTTGTCAATTTAAAAAAACATGAAGTTGGTTGAGGTAAGACTTAACGTATAGTGCTGCAACCTGACCTCTCACTGCCAGCATGATTTTTGTTTTCAATGATTGAAAACAATTAACAAAGATAGTCAGCTCTTTTCAATCAGTCATTAAATGCGAATGAATGGTAGTTTAGTGGACCATCAGAGTTTGTTTTAACTTTAAAGCCTACTTTCTTTAGTTGTGCTTCACAGTAGCTGCCATTATCCCACAGCCACTGCTCATCTTCTAGGTGATTAGCTAAAACCAATTCTTTCTTTAGCTACCAGGAGACACAACACAATTGATCTAACAATAACTGCAGAATATTGGTGACAAATAGCTGCATCACCAGCAGAGGTAGGATTATAGTCAAACTGTCCCTGCAATTCCTATGATGGACACAACTTGCTGTTTTTAACCATGTTTGTTTTTGCAGTGAGGTGATTGATGCCTCTGGTATGTGCTGACTTATAATTTGAAAGCTTCCCCAATAGCATTTGCTCCTTATTGACAAATGTGGTGAACTGCAGCTAGAAATTGTAAGGCCAGTTTTTTTAAAAAAAACAAACTGATTTATACAAATTTCAAACCTAAGTCCATGTATGTTCAATATTAAGCTAGCTAAATGTTGATTATTTTTGGTCTGCATCAGCCTAGTCTATGTAATCAGAGTCCATTGAGTAGTTGAGGCAGGGACCATTGTATTTTTTTTAAGGGAGAAGTGGATAAATATCTAAAGTAGAAGAAGATACACGGATATGGGGAGAGAGCAGAGGATTGGATAAGTTTTGGACCGATCTAACAAAAAGCTGGCACAGTCATGATTGGCTGAATGGCTTCCTTCTGTGCTATAAACTCCTTTGATTCTGTTGCACTTTTTATGAACTGTGAACTAAAGTACCCCTGTGTGTCCAGTTTACGTTCACAGTCTGGTATATGCATGCTACAAGCGGCAGTCACACTTTTTTTTGTAGGAAGACAATGGGAAGAGCACTTTGGAGCTTTTGTGGCATATTGGGTTCAACAAGAAGTGCAATTTTTTCTAGTATTCATTTCATTATTGACTGTAAAACCAGTTCCCTAGCTTACTTTTTTACTAACGGAAAAATCACTACGGTGGAGGAAACATCTGACGTGGTATGGGGATGGGGGATGTGTCATATATTAATAGACCTCAGAATAAAGAACCAGGGAACAAATTGTAAACCAGTCAGAAGCAGTTGCTTCCATTACCTATATTTTGTAGAATTAATTTTAGGTCCTGTTCAAATTTACTCGATCCAGAAATACGTTGTGCTGTCTTTGCTGCCAACAGTTGTTAGCTGCAGAATATTGGCAACCAGCCTCATCTGCCGGTTTAAAAATCTCTTAAATTAGGTGGCCTAATCTAGGACCTAGGTTGTTGCCAGGCACTTCCATACAGGAACAGGGAAACTGGATGGGTAATCTTCCCAGGGCTACTCTGACCCTCCTGGTGGTTGAGGACAGGTGTCCATCATAGGAACTGCAGGGACAGCTTGACTATAATCCTACCTGTGCTGGTGATGCAGCTATTTGTCACCAATATTCTGCAGTTATTGTTAGATCAATTGTGTTGTGTCTCCTGGTAGCTACAGAAAGAATTGGTTTTAACTCTATTATCTTGGATGTAAGAAGTGTATGATAAGGATGGAAGGCACACTTAAAGCCAAAGAAAAGGACATAATCCATATCCTCAAAAGAGAATATACTGAATACTGGATCATTGTGTAATTTCTTTTTCCAGCTGAGCAGCTAGTAACTTTGTTGGCTGGATGTTTTTCACTTGTTTATCACTTGTTTTTCACTAATCATTAGATGCTTTGGAAAGTTTGTTAGCAAACCTTTCTTCTAATTCCAGTTTGTATGCTGCTGTTTGACATTGCTGATATCCCATGTAGTTCAATATTGTTTTAATTTGGAGAATTGACAAAAAAAAATTGTGTTGGGAGGGAAGAGCGAGGAGAAATAAAGAACGGGGATGGCATCAGCATCTTGTATTCGAGGCTTATTGCTCCTTTGTGAGAAATGGTGCACATCTTCGTTTTCCTACTTGCCTATGTTTTAGTAGTTGTCACTGACCCACTATGTTGACATAAGGCTGTAACATGGCAAGTTGAAGCATCCAGCCTGAAACTTTTTTTTTTCCACTGTGCTAATAAAATTAGTCAGTATTAGAAACCAGATGTTTTAGGAGTATTCACTGCAAAATGTTGAGGTTGAATCTGGAGTTTCTTTTTTTGGGTTACCTGTATTCATTTTCTTTGTTTGCTTCTCATTTACATGTAAATGTATCATACCTTTTATAAGAGTTTTGCATTGCTACAATGAACCTAATGTATGTTCCTCTCTTGTTTCCTCAGATTGGACTATTCTGGTATAGCACTTCTAATAATGGGCAGTTTTGTGCCATGGTTGTATTATTCCTTCTACTGTAACCCCCAGCCTTGTTTCATTTACTTGATTGTTGTCTGTGTTCTTGGCATCACAGCAATCATAGTCTCCCAGTGGGACTATTTTGCAACACCACAGTACAGAGGTGTACGAGCTGGTAAGTTAATTGGAATTTCACCCCACTTTTTATCATGTGGTTTGCTGATGTAGACTTGAGGGTGACCTATCTTTGTGTCTTCTGTCAAATTGTCACCAGAATATTCATTACGAAAGTGTTAAGTTTTTTTGGGAGTGAGGCGAGTTAGTTTCTTTGCCTTGCCTCAAAATACTAGACTGTAACAAAAGAGCAATTAAATTGTTCGAGTGCTCATTAATCCATGATTCAAGCTTGAATTGCTTAAACAAGCTTAATGAATGAAAAAAGTCCATTACAGTTTTTTGAACTACCGCTACTAGGTCACCTTGCTCTATCTTGTATTCTGTAATAGTGGGCCAGATTTTGCTGTGAGTGGCGCCATTTGTAAGACTTGCACTTGCCCATAGAGTTTCTATAGGTTTTGCATGGTAAGTTGCTATCAGCCAAACATTCAAACAGCGTAACAATCTTCACAGGGCATCTGAGACCTGTGTGAACAGAGCAAGAAATTGTGTCTCTCCTTAACCAATCAGATTGAAGAATTGTTAATAAGCAGCACAGAGTCTGAACCAGGAAGTGTAAGTTAGAATAGTGAATTAAATGTCAAATCAGGAACATAAAGCAAATTAAATGTCAAATCAGGAACATAAAGCGAAATAGAGGTGATGAAAGAGACAGAACAAAAAAGTAAAAAAAAATTACATTTTTAATAAAATCTCCAACAATGCTGAAGGAATGAGACTCCACACTTATAAGAGTTAATTTTTAGTGCCAGAGAGGTTGTTTGGCAGTAATTAAGACTTAGCACACCATTAAAAGGGTACTTAGACTGGAATGGACAAGCCCTAACTTTTTGTGGCAAGTTTAGTCCGTATCTACAATGTCAGTACAGGATTGTCATGCCATTCAATAAATTTGAATGGGGAGCCAGTCGACGCAATGCCGTTTTCACGCACCTTACGGAGGGGGGGGGTAGCGCATCTCGGACAGCAACTTCCGGAATTTTGTGTTTAATTGCGCGTGTGCAAAAATAATGTTGAACGCTGTTAGTCTCACCTTTATTTTCACAGCAAAATCCAGCCCAATGTTCTAGCATATGTTATGCTGGAATAGGGGACAGAGCTTATTTAAGCATTCAGCTGCACCTTGTACTTCATACTTCACGCCATACTTCACCATAAAACATGCTGGTTTACTCATTTTAAAAAATTGTGTTAATACTTATCACTTTATCACCAACAGCTGCCCCAACTTTAGCACAGAGCTGAAATGTAAATGAAGTTTCTCCACTGCCACTGTCACAAGCTCCAGCTTCACAAAATATACTGCCACTGGCAGTGTGCGCTGTTCTTTTTTTTTCTGGCTGCTCAGCCTACCCCACGTGCTAGGAGTAAGATTTTCACATTTCTGGTCAGTACTTCCCCGGTCCATCTGGAAAGGTCTAGAGGCTAGAAATGAAGCATTTGATTTTTCCAAAAAAAGCACATGTAAACTTGCATGCGAAATAAGGAAGAAGCTTGTACACTCGATGGTGTCTGTCAATCTTGTTCTATTTTATGCTTTATAATTGCACAACACAATGTAACTATGGTGTAGGATTCCTTCTGAAGTACCATCAACATGGAAGTATGGAACAAAAGACAATTTGTCCCATCATGTCTGTCCATGTGAAAATGATGTGCACAGAATAATTAAACACAGGTGAACATTCACAGAAAGTAGTCCTTTCAGGTGAAATAGAGCTGACTTCTAAATTCAATCTGTGCTTTTCACTGCTGGCTTATTCATTGTTGGGGACCTGTTTGGCATTGCCAGGAACCTAAATTGGTATTCCATTTACTGTGTTGGGATGTGAAGCAAAAACTCACTGTCATGATGTTTGGATGCTGTGCTCACCCTATATTGAGCTCTAAACACTTGGTAGAGCTGAGCTCTTTCTGTTGCCTAAACTGACTCTTGCTAGAGCGTCATCAACCGTTTTCAGATGAGCTAACTTGGACACAAGCCCAACCAAGACTTCCTTTTATATTACAGAACCACATCAAGTGGAAAATGGTTGTGTAATATGTTAAGACTGCTGATGCTGTGGAGTCCAGCCCATTTACATTACAGGATGAATTCCCACTGTCAGTGGTGACATGGAATGTCCCGTGTGTGCTTTTAAAAATATATTTATGACTACTTTATAGTCAGCAGATGGATGAAGTGGTCCATCTGTACCACCAAAGTGAAAACCTCATTGCTAGCCTGTATTGGTAGGCTAAAATGACATGCACACCCAATGACACCTGTTTACACTCGTCACCAGATGTGCTACTATATGTAGAGGACCGGCTATACACCACCTTTTGAGGTAGTGCTCCATGCCAAGTGTGTCTGGGCCAATTGTAATACATAAACATTTGATCATCTAGGTCTCAATTTAGGCCTATAAGCCATAATCCTATTCTAAAGTTATCAGACCAGCTACATTGTAAAGGACTCAAATCTACATAGCATAAGTTACGTTTGATCAGATTATATTCCTTAATATCTAGGGAGGATTTTGTTTCCAGTGGCTTCCCTGGTTTCTTATTGGGATTCAAGTAGTTTAGCATTGTAGCTGTTGAGCCCCAGTATGAATACTGGTCCTACTTTGTGATATGTCTAACCAGCAGAGCACATTAGTCCTGTATGGTGACAGTTGATCGTCAGATTGCTAACATTTCTGTTCATCTGTATCTCTGGAAACAAAAATATCTGAAGATTCTATGATTCTATTTTCACTCAAAGGGTGGTGAGTGTCTGGAACGAGCTGCCAGAGGCAGTAGTAGTGACGGGTACAATTTTGTCTTTTAAAAAGCATTTGGACAGTTACATGGGTAAGATGGGTATAGAGGGATATGGGCCAAGTGCAGGAAATTGGGACTAGCTTAGTGGTATAAACTGGGCGACATGGACATGTTGGGCCGAAGGGCCTGTTTCCATGTTGTAACTTCTATGATTCTATGATTTCAATAGTGTAGACACTCGAGACCTCTGACCTAATCCTGCACAAGCTGTATTGAAGTGCAGATGTGGTGTTGGCCTCCAGTGGTAAAATTTAGATACTGCAGTATTGTAACCTGGTGCAAATTTCCACTTATCACTGGGGATATTGTCAGACCAGCAAGCCTGAGTTCAAATTGATTTAATGGCCACGTTTTAAAAATTGCTCTTTAATCAGCATGTTTCAGTTCTTGTTTCAACTGATGTGTGCCCATAGACTGACCAGTTTTATGCATTGTTGTCATGAAAAATACACTTGCATTCAGTGTAGTTGTGAATAAGCTACATAAATAAAAGAAAGTACTCTGAATTGGAAGCAAGAGATTAATTCTGAGATCATGTGTTTCAAATTAGGACACTTTGTTGTAGAGAGAGCAGGGTGGGTCTGTAAGAACAAACGAGGGTTGAACCTTTGAACGATATGGGAAGGGAGCCTGCCACATCGTAATGGAACTTGCCCTCTGGGGAAGCCCAAGTTCAAATGTCCATCCAAAACTGGACTTGGAGCCCTGGTTTATTATCTTAGCATTGTCGCTGCTGTGCCCCCAGCATGTTTTCTATAATAATTCATGTTGCTATATAACTGATTTGTTAAATAGACATAAAGCACTCTAATTCAAATGAAATAACACTCCTGGAATAGTTGCCAGGCATCTGTTATTGGTAGTACTCAATACCTGCTTTACATTACTTACTCGAGTGATTTTGTAATAAAGCTGTTCTAGTTTGATATTTTTGCATTTAGACTGTCACTAATTGTCTGTCTTCCATTTATCTCCAGGAGTATTTGTAGGATTGGGGCTGAGTGGAGTTGTGCCTACCCTGCACTTTATGATATCTGAAGGATTTTTCAGGGCTGCTACAATTGGACAGATTGGCTGGTTGTTCCTGATGGCAGCATTGTATATCACAGGAGCTGCCTTATATGCTGCCCGTATCCCTGAACGTTTCTTCCCTGGAAAGTGTGACATTTGGGTGAGTATTTAGTGATTACTCTTCTTGGCTGTCTGTTCCATTTCTGACTTTATAAATCTTTAGGATACTGGAGAATTTGCTACTAAAATGTCATGGGTAGGAATAATAGGGAAAGAGAATTCTACAATTCCAGAAGACATTTTTAAACTATTCAATACCTGTATTCTT
This sequence comes from Heptranchias perlo, assembly GCF_035084215.1. NCBI lineage: Eukaryota > Metazoa > Chordata > Chondrichthyes > Hexanchiformes > Hexanchidae > Heptranchias > Heptranchias perlo. Next base: position 36,369,552 of record NC_090342.1, on the reverse strand, counting down.
TGTAGAAGTTCTAAGCAATCAAATCTGAATTCCCCCTGCCTCATTTCTGATATTTTCTTTAAATACCATCCCTTATTCAAGACTAATCACTTGCATTATGCAAGTGGCATTCTGCATGTGTGAGCCTTGGTGTTGATTGCTGAGTGGTTAATAAGACGTCCTAGTTAACCTGACGGGAGTCACTGAAAATGAGCCCTGATTACTTTTGTCCCTCCCTCGCCAAGAAGTACTGAGGCCAGAAACACACTTCCTCCTTCTCTTCCTTTTTAGTTGTCGCCCTCTTAGTTTCTCTCCTGGCCGCCCTCTTGGTTTCTCTCCTGGCCGCACCCCCGCCCGTCCCACTCCTTGCTCTCCCTCTCCGCCCTTGCCTCCTTTTGGTTTTCACATTCACTTGGACCACAAAATTGTTATCTCATCCTTTTCTCCACTTCACAAATCAGACTTGAAATGCTGACTTCACTGTGTAGGTGCTAGAGGGCCCTTTTTTTTATATATACTGTGCATACAAATTCCATTTCCAAATATGCCATCTTTTTATTACTTATGATCAAAGTTCAAGGATATCCTGACTTCAAATAAAGATTGTTCAACTGGTTAGTTGAATGTATACTTTGGCCAATGGATTTGTGAAAAGCCAATTTACTCATTCCATCTCTGCTGCTTTGGCATCATTGCAAAAAGTTTTTAATTGGTCGCATATATAAAATTGCCACCTGGAGTAATCCACACTAATGTTTAGAATTAGCAGCCGTAGATGTTAGCCTTTTTGGCAAAACTCTTGTGGGACAAGAGCCCCTCTGTTCCAAGAAATTGCGTTCCTCCTTGGTTACGTTCCAATGGTTTGTGCAGGGTGCTGAATGAAAAGTGACTACCTACCTTGTAAGATTTTTTCATTGTTTGAACAGGAAGCACCCTTCACGTTCTATGCTTCTTTCCTGCTATCCTTGAAGGGCTTGGAGGGGATCACTTTTTTTCTTCTGTTGTATTTTTAGCCAATAAATCCCTTGCAGCTAGGTGCCTTTTATACTTGTGTGAGAGCTGAGAGGTATCACATTGGTTGGTTCCAGCAGTGTTCATACACTCCGTGAAAAATATGACAAAGTGGGCATCGCCCACCACGTTTCCCCCAGAGTGATTGAACATTCAGGTCAACTCTAGCAATGTGGTTTCAGTTCTAAGAATGTAAAAGACCATACAAAATTGAGATATCTCGTTACTGCTATATCCATCAACCTTTTTCTCATGTGTTTTCTGTTATAAAACTGGTAAAAGTTCAGAAACACCTATTTTGTCTCTTCAGTGATAATATGAATTTGTGATTGATACACAGAGCCCTCTTGAGTTTAAGGTCATTGTTTTGTCATCATACCCCTTTTTGTTGGAAAAATAAATAATCCAGATAACTTGTCACTGAGCCTCCAAAACATTTGTCCTACTTCCTCAAAGGGTTGCATCAGTATTATTCATTTTTCCAACAAAAGGGGTACGATGACATAACAATGACCTCAAGCTCAAGAGGGCTCTGTGCGTCAATCACAATTCATGATATCACTGAAGAGACAAAATAGGTGTTTCTGAACTTTTATCAGTTTTTATAACAGAAAACACAGGGGGAAAAAAGGTTAATAGATATAGCAGTAACCAGACATCTCAATTTTTATAACTTTTAGGATTATATAAAAATTCAAATAAATACTCTTTCCCTTTCAAGATGTTCAGAAACTCGCTTATAGAAAAGCTGCAGATTTGAAATTGGTGTGCTGTTTGATCGGATAGAGACATTGATACTTAGTTTATGTTCTTGGATCTTAACTATCGATCCTGCTTTTGTTTCTACAGTTCCATTCTCATCAGCTGTTCCACATTCTGGTTGTGGCAGGTGCATTCGTCCACTTTCACGGAGTCTCAAACCTTCAGGAGTTTCGTCATGGTCTTGGTGGCGGATGCACTGATAACGACTTGCTATGAAACTGATCTCCAATTAGGTGTGCGGTGGAACTTTGATCAATGTTATTGGAATTGGTGATAGAATAACTGAAAGACTTGTTCTGATCAAAATTCTTACCACAGTTGTAATTTGGGTGAATCAGTCCAATATTGCGTGTTTCACGACTAGTGATCAATTTTCTCACCTGTTTTGGACGATGCTGTAATATTCAACTAGAAACTAATGGTAACCAGATGAGCACGAACCAACTGGTAGGATGAATAACTAGTTTGAGCTTCATCGGGAATACAAGACTACAGCTGCATCAGAAAGGTGTTTTCCACGGTGATCATGGGTGTTCAAAGGAAGCAACGCTTCTAGTCGAGAAGAACAACGCCACTAGGTTGTGAAGTCAGCAAATGAAGGGTTACCAATGCAATCGACCAACTAGTCGTAAAATCCCAATTAAAATATGTAAATTATAAATTATAAGCTAGTATGTAATTTACATAATTGCTGAATCTGAAGCAAAGTTCTGCTTTTACTGAATACCATATTTATTTCTATGAAAAGATATAAAGTGGAAGAAGAATTTGAAGGAGTTAATACTTCTGAGCAGGGTCTGGCTACTTCTAACAAAAACAATTCTTGTAAATAAGATTTCTAACTTTCAGTTAATTAGAAAATTTATATTATAAAAGACTTTTGTACAGAAAGCATTCACAAGAGTACCACACACTGTTATCTTACATTGCACAAATGTTGGTAGACATCACTTCAGGTAGTAGAAAGATGCTAGTATAAGAAGCAATGCAAAAAAGCCTTCCTTGTGATGGCTTGCCCACTAAATGTGCTGTGAGGCCTGGTAATTTTATTTTCTAATCTGCCGTATGCTATGTTAATAGATAGCAGTGACCGGTGAAATCAACTTGAAGCAGGCGTATGCAAATTTCTATTGATTGTGCAGCCACTTCAACTTGTAAGAAATCACGTGCATATATATGTATACATATGTTTTATATACATATTCATGCATATATAAGAGCAGTTTTATTTTAACTGTTGTGATGTTCTGTGCATGGGATGGGCGGGGTGGGTCTTGTCACTACATTTGTTGGTTAGTTTGTAAATGGTTGGTGTAATGTGATGTAACTGGACTGATGCAGTTTGCTTTCAGGTTCAGTTAGAATTGGAAATCATCAGCTTTAAAACATGTTTTCAGTTTCTTTTGTCACTGTCGATGTTCCAGCAAATCTAAAATAAAGAAATAGGCAGGTCTGTTCATGGTTTCCTTTATTGTTAAGAGGACTATGGTGCAAAATTGCTTCTTTCCTAATTTCTGACCAGAGCTCCTCAAAACAGTAGTGAGGAAACTAAGCACTGTTTCCACTTAACATACATGTTTTGAACAAATCTGAAATTTCTTTGAATCTGCCCACTTCAAACTATTTAACTCATTCACTACACACACCTATTTTGAAATCAGTTGCTACAGCTTATGTTATCTACACAGCTGTAATGATGCCAATTTTTTTATGGTTAGACGTTTTCAGTGGAAATGGTGGTGAAAATTTTTACTCTGACAAAGGACAGTCGAGTTACTCAGTATTATAAGGTGATTAGTGCTTGCTTTGGCACTGGATTACCATGGGTAATCTTATCTTTCTTCCCTTCCCCCACTCTTCCCAAATTATTGAAGTTACCCTGGTGTTGGATTGGTTCTGACTGGACTGTTGAGGTGGAGTGTTTACAATGGAGGAGGAAAGAGGAAGAAAGATAACTGTCCTCATTCAACAACATGTTGGCCATGAAGTAACATTGACTGCAGTTATGAAGAAGCCGGCAATACTGACTAAAGGGATGCATTACGGGCAAAGGGGGAGAAAGAAAAGAGCAACAGAAAAAGAAAACTAAAATCTTAACTCTGCTCCAACAGTATAAAGTACTCTCAACCCAGAGGTACTCATATCCAACTCCCACCTTCTAAAATCATTCAGGTTCATAAAATTAAAATAAGAGGCTATAGTGGTATTTGAGGGGAGTTTATCTTGGTCGCGCTGATATTTAGTGTTTGCTTGATCTTTTTGTTTCCTTCCCCTGCACCCCCTAAAAAAAGAGACCAGTGTATCTTCCTGTAATGCAGTTAGAATGAGTGCGAGTAAAAGTATCAAATTTGGAATGTAGGAGTGTAGTCTTCAAACCATTATCCTGCAGGGAGAAAAAAAGTTGGTGTATCAAGTTTTTTGGCAAGAGCAGGTTTGACATGAATGCGAGCGTTAAATGTGATGGATCAATTCCTTATATTGCACATGATTGATTTAAAATAAGGAGTAATTCTGAGATATCTTGAGAGGTTGGCAAAAATGTTCACTTAATGTCCTCAAGCTTCACTCGCAAGTACACCAATATAATGGTATCTTTGCCTCCTGAAAATTACCTTGTAGATTTGAAACAGTCAGATACTAGACTTTTTGTTGTGCTGGAATGTTGCCATGCTACATACATGAGTAGATCTGAATGATTGGCATTGTGCAGGATCCTAATTTATCTTTTGGCAAAACAAACACTACTTTTTAAAAAAAAAACAGACACAAACATATCTGGTCTGGAAATGAATTAACCATGTCCAAGATGAGAAACCTTTTTAAAAACAAAATCCTACTGTACTTTGTTTTCTTATATTACATACACAGCACTTGCTGCTTAGCTCGGCTAAGATTTCCCAAGTGTTTGCCCTATGCCTTATTAGGTTCAGTGTTTTGCTTGCTGTGAGGAGTGTTTTATAGTCAATAATATTTCATTTTCAAATAAACGGAGGCCTTGTTTATTTTATTTTCCACTGCTTTAGTTCGCGTGTCTCTAGATTAAGTATATATTGGCTGAGGGTGCATAATTGGATTTTTACTTGATGTAATGTTTAATTCAACTAATAAAAAAAATAATAATAATTTCTTATCTGGTTTTATAGCATTAATTTGATTTAATAGCTACCAATAGTGATGTGTCTAATAATTACTGAACTTATTTTTTATTGTCCTAGCTCTTCTCTTTCCCCTCCCTCCCCCAGCAAATTCCCCAATATCCAGCTGTGAGCTCAAGCAAGAAATTACTTCCCAGGTCGTTCTGCCATTGTTTGTTTTGAGGCAAGTGCTCACAAGGCAGTGCACAATCATTTTCTTGCTAACTCTGCCCCTTCCCTTCCTAGGGCAAGACTGAGAGTGGGAACTCCCAGCAAGGGAAGTTGCTGTGATAAACATGTCCTACTGCTTCTGGGATGCTGTGATGTGGGGGGAAGTTGTCATTACAGTGCCTTGGCCATTTTAAACTGGTCATGGCACTGTTTGGAGCATCCTGTCTAAATGGAATACATACCTGGACTTCAGTATCAATGATTCATAGCTATTTAAATAGAATCTCTTTTTGGGTTCCTTTTTCGGACTCATTTAATTACATTTGAGAAAATATAAGACAGGGATTAGCTGTGTGGAATGGAAGTTCTCTCGCCCTGTTATTCAAAGAGTGAGAGAAGGCTTGCGGTTCTGCTTTTTCCTGAAAGTGGGCGAATGGCTTGACAGCATGGCAGTTTGAGAATTTGAATTCAATTTTAAAAAAAATCTGGTACCAGTAAAAGTGACCATGAAGCTGCCAGATTGTCGTAAAAACCCAACTGGTTCACTAATGTCCTTTTAAGGGAAGGAAACCTGCTGTCCTTACCTGGTCTGCCCTTTGTGTGACTCCAGACTCACGCCAACATAATTGACTCTTCATTGCCCCCTGTAGTGGCCTAGCAAGCTATTCATTGTATCAAACTGCTAGAAAGGAACCAAAGAATAAAACCGGATGTGCTGTAACCTAGGCATCGAATCAGGATGCAATAAAGGCACACACAGCCAAGTTAACCCTGCTAAGTCCTCTTCACTAACATCTGGTGCCAAAGTTGGGAGAGCTGTCTCACAGACTAGTCAAGCAACAGCCTAACCTAGCCACACTGAATCATGCCCATCAGCCAATGTCCCAGACTCCTTCATCATCAACATCCCTGTCCCATCGGCAGGACAGACCCACCAAAGGTGGGGGCACAGTGGTGTGCAGTCAGGTGGGAGTGGCTATGGGAATCCTCAACTTTGACTCTGGACTCCATGAAGTCGCATGGCTTTAGGTCAAACATGGGCAAGGAAACCTCCTGCTGACTGCCACCTACAGCCCTCCCTCTGTTGATGAATCAGTACTCCTCCATGTTAAACGCCACTTGGAGGATGTCCTGAGGGTAGCAAAGGCACAGAATGTGCACAGGGATGGGCAAAAAATGGCAGCCTTACCAGTGATGCCCACATCCCAAGAATGAATTTTTAAAAACACAGGTTTCTGAGGGGGCTGCCCTAGTACCTTTTGAAGTCTTTGAATCATAGAATCTTACAGCATAGAAGGAGGCCATTTGGCCTATCATGCCTGTGCTGACTCTTTGAAGGAGCTCTCCAATTAGTCCCACTCCCCTGTTCTTTCTCCATAATCCCTGCAAGTTTTTCCTTATCAAGTATATATCCAACTCCCTTTTGAAAGTTGCATTTGAATCTGCTTCCACCACCCTTTCAGACAATGCATTCCAGATCATCATAACTCACTGTGTAAAAAAAAATTCTTCTAATTTCCCCTCTGGTTCGTTTGCCAATTAGCTTAAATCTGTGTCCTTTGGTCATTGACTCTCCTGCCAATGGAAACAGTTTCTCCCTACCTACTCTATCAAAACACTTCATAATTTTGAACACCTCATTTAAATCTCCCCTTAACCTTCTCTGTTCTAAGGAGAACAATCCCAACTTCTCTGGTCTCTCCACATAACTGAAGTCCCTCATCCCTGGTACCATTCTAGTAAATCTGCTCTGCATCCTCTCCAAGGCCTTGGTATCCTTCCTATAGTGTGGTGCCCATAATTGGACACAATACTTCAGCTGAGGCTTAACCAGTGATTTATAAAGGTTTAGTTAACTTCCTTGCTTTTGTACTCTGTGTCAATTTATAAATTGTAAACAATTTTACAACACCAAGTTATAGTCCAACAATTTTATTTTAAAATCCACAAGCTTTCGGAGGCTTCCTCCTTCCTCAGGTGAATGTGGAAATGAGGAAGGAGGAAGCCTCCGAAAGCTTGTGGATTTTAAAATAAAATTGTTGGACTATAACTTGATGTTGTAAAATTGTTTACAATTGACAACCCCAGTCCATCACCAGCATCTCCACATCAATTTATAAAGCCAAGGATTCCACATGCTTTTTTAACAGCCTTATCAACTTGTCCTGTCAACTTCAAAGATTTGTGTATGTGAGCCCCCAGGTCTCTGTTCCTGCACCCCCTTTAAAATTGTACTATTTAGTTTATATTGCCTCTCCTCATTCTTCTTTCCAAAATGCATCACTTCACATTTCTCTGCATTAAATTTCATGTGCCATGTGTCTGCCCACTTCACCAGTCTGTCTATGTTCTCCTGATGTCTGCTATTATCCTCCTTTGTAGCCATAAGGCCCCTGAACCTGGGTATAAGTATGACACATTTTCTAGTTCAGCAGTTCCTTTTCTCTTGTACCACTTTTTAAGTATAAGGATATTTATAAGGATTCCATGGGGATCAGTCTTTTCATCAGATGCCTGGCTCAAATTGAAAGTGTTACTACTGTGAACTTGTGGTTGACTCTTAATGGCCTAGAAAGCCATTGAGTTGTAAAACATAAAACAGAACAATGAGAAATATCAGCAATTACCCAAAGAGCACCTTCAAGCCTGTGGCCTGTATCCCCAAGAGCAACAATGTCATGGGAAAACCATTGCCTCTATGTTCTCTTCCAAGTCACACACCATCCTGACTTGGACATATATTGGCATTCCTTCATTATCATTGGATCAATATCCTAGATTCCTCTACCTAACACCATCATGGGAGCACCATCACCACAAGGACTGCAGTAGTTCCAGAAGGCCCACCACCTTTTTGGAGCAACAAGAGATGGACAATAGATGTGACCTTGCCAGTGTTGTCCACCACTTGAAAAGTTTAAAAAATCTGCCTTGAGACATTCATAGTTTTGAAAGAGATGCCTTCAGTGAAACATTGTAAACTAGCCAAACCTCTTCTCTTCAATCTTGCTTCTTCATAAACTTTATTCCAAATTTTTATCTTGCAATCTATGGTGTGTCCAAGTCTTGTCTATCAGTCAGAGAGATCAGGAGTGAATGGTGATACCCCAAGCTGTTTCCAGAACAGGATTGCAGTTCAGCACAATAATCATGCATAGGTAACTGTGGAGATAGAGAGCAATAACCTCATATTATAGGTGGAAATTACAGGGTTATGTTACCCTGATAACATATCAGTTAATGATGGGTGCCTGGTGCAGTGATAGTTCAACACATGCCTCATCTGTGACCAGCAGTTTATATATGTTTGTTGTTCAAAGGAAGAATGCAAGGGGGTTGCATAATTATCACATTAGCTGGCAGCAAATCAAGCGTCACAAATGGTGCATCACTTTCAGTGATGTAATTTATCCAACAGGCAAACCCAGATAATGCGGTGTCAGTAAGGCAACGCCTATGGCCTTTGTCAAATGGGCAATAACACTGCAATATATGTAATGTGCAAAGGTTGTTGGGGAAACTTGTCTTTCAGTCAAGATTCCCCATATCCCTTGAAATGCTGGAACCGGGAAATTTGCCTGAGCAAGATGCAGTAAGAACATCAGAGAATACCACCCCATAGGAGAAGGAGGAACCATGTGATACCTCAGACTTGTCCCAATTAATATCGCAAGAATCTTAATTTTCAGGGTGTGGGAGGGGATTGTAACACTGCCAGTACTGTAACCACATTAAAATTGGTTACTATTTGTTGGGAGCAGCTTGTCAAATTGAATTATGTATTATTTGGACCAGGTCGACAATATCAATCGTTCATATTGAATAGTGTGACATTGGGTTCCTTCTTGGTTGCTTTTAATTACATTTGAGCAAATGTGTAAGAATAGGAGTAGCTCTGTGGAATGAAGGCTGAAAACAGAATTGTAGTTACTTCTTGAATTCTCCATAATTTGGCCATTACAAAGGGATTGGGTCTTCTAAGCACATTAGGTGGAGAGAGATGATGCTTCAGCCCAGATACCCTGCTGCCAGCAGCATTCAGGCAGGAAATCATCACTGACTTCTTCCAATAAAGTGCGCTTTCCATCTGCATGACATAATAAAGCCCTTCATAATCCCTTGCCTCACTCAACTATTCAGCTAATACCTCTAATATCCTCTCTAGGAGAGGACAGTTAAACATATTAATCATATAAGAGAGATAACAGAAGGCCACCCTGGAAAAAATACACAAAAAAATAGGAATGTACATGTTTATTACCATCTGTCTCATCATTGTGCTCTACTACTACTGCTACCTGTTACCATTGTAACTGCCTTGTCAGCCATGGCTTCGTGGTGGCACGCTCACCTCTAATGTTAGATGGTTGTGGGTTCAAGTCCCACTCCAGACACTTGAGCATGTAATCTAGGTTGACAATTTAGTTGTAGTATTGAGGAAGTACTACACTGCTGTCTTTCAGATGAGATGTTAAACTGAGGCCTTGAGTGCCCTCTCAGGTGGATGCAAAAAATCCCATGACACTATTTGAAGAAGTGCAGAGAATTTCTCCCTTGTGTCCTGGCCAATATTTATCCTTTAAACAATATCACTAAAACAGATGATCTGATCATTATCTCATTGCTGTTTGTAGGACCTTGCTGTGCACAAATCAGCTGCTGCATTTCCTACATTATAACAGTGACTACGCTTCAAAAGTACTTCATTAGTTGTAAAGTGCTTTGGGGCGTCCTGAGGTTGTGAAAGATGCTATATAAATACAAGTCCTTTTTCTTTTCTACTACCTCTTGTGCCTAAAATTCTTTTCACTTGTGACCTAACCTCTTACTCCTATGTGATGCTACCTCTGTGTCAGAAGGTTGAGAGGTTTGTGGCTGGGACTTGCCTCTGGCGGCCTCGAGGACTGAGGTGGGTGTTAGGAACACTAGCAGGACAGATTGTATTAAATAATCCATTTTATGTTAAGAACTTCATTTTTTAACAAACAGATGGCAACAGCATTCTGGAAAATGTCCAAAAATCAGCACAAATCTCCAAGGTGAGGCTGGTTCCGTTGTTGTTACAAAGATAGTTCTTTTGTTATTTGCGTGATTCTGGCCTTCTGGTAGATACTTCTATCTGTTTGATGACAATGTTTACTGTTTCTGTACATGTAAGGAGACAAGAGCGCTTTAGTTATGTCATGAGGCCTCTGATATAAAATCTGTGAAATGATGAGCTAATGATACCTGATGCAAATGAAGAGTAAAAGTCACAGAATGCAGGACATAAGGAGAACAGTGAGACAATTGTATGAAGATCCGGGGGCTAATCACCCTGCAACTGAGTTCAACAACTGTAGCGTCAGATCTCCTGCAGCCTGTGCATCATCGTGTGTGTTGTCTATGAGTATCATTTCCTCTAATAAACTATAAACAGAAGACTCTGCATCTAGAACTCTCATTCCTGGCACAGAGATAACAGCTCCAAGCTTGTCTCAAGCAGTATTAATCGAACAATTTCCATGAAGCTGATGTCCTTGGACTCATTTCTGGTGTCATGTCACTTGCGTGTCCAATGCCTGCCCAGAAATTTGGAAAGAGCTCTCACCACCAACAGTGAAGTAGGTGTTTTTTGATAAATATATAGGCCCTGAGCAGCCATGGGCTTTGAACCTGATGTAAATGAAGGGACCTGCCTGCTGGGAATCTCCATAGCTGACCCTGCCGGAGGATCTGGGATTAGGCGAAGGCTCCCTCATATAAATAAAATTGGATGCTGCCTGCACCACAATGGTACCTACCAGATTGGGGAGATGGTTGGAAGAAGCAACAGTGACCAGCACACATAGCTGTGCTGGTGCCACTGTATGAAGAAATTTGGACTGGGCTGATCAACCACAGAGCTGGCAGCCTCATTTTGGGGATCCAGGACCATCAGGTGAGCTTCATATTCACCAGCCAGATAGCCACTATGTCTGTTTTCTCACAGAGTACTAGCCACCCAGGTCTGTGCCAAGGAAACGCCTTGTCTGGGAGTTCCTCCCCCTGGCCATGCCCACTCTGAGGTAGGGGACTTACTGTGAAGCCAGGACCCAATGTACCTGGTCCTGACCCAGTTTCCAGACTTTCCGTTGAACTCCTGGTGAACTTACACTGGTTGCAGAGCTCTAATTTATTGTTTTATGGAAATGAAATTTGACCCAATCAAACGTGTGACATTAGAAGGACATTAATTACTACTATTGCTCATAGTGAGTCATAAAATTTGTTGTTTTATAACAATTGGGCTGTATATGCCACGTAGGGCATAACACAGCTGTGGTTCATGTTGGAGCCGATGACATAGGAAGGAATCAAATTAAAGTCCAGCAAATGGATTTTAGGAATTAGCAGATAGATTAAAGAGCAGTAACTCAAAGGTCAGGATGTCAGGATTGCTCTTGGTGTTATGTGCTATCTAGTATTGGAATAGTATGATAAGGGAGATAAATATGTGCTGGAGAGATAGTGTAGAAGGGAATGATTCAGGTTCCTGAGACAAGAATGGCCTGTGTAGGACATCCAGGCTTCAACTGAACAATGCTGTAGAAGCAGGGGAAAAACAAAGAAGCAGAGAGATGGCTGTACTAATCAAAGATTCTATTACAACACTACAAAGTAAGGATGATTAGGGGATGGTGGACAAGCTGAATTAATTTGATTAGTTAAGGAATAAGAAAGGAACTGTTACTTTTTTGGGAGTATATTGTAGATTGCAGAAGAGTTATATCTTCCATCCACCAACCCATCCAAAGGCCCATTGGATTGCTCTTCCTCCCAAACAGTAAGTTCACTATAAGCAGTGTGATTAGCGCTGGCAGCTAGCCACTTATTTTTAAATGAGGCCCGGTCACCAAAATTGATTGGGCCTCCCACCAGTGTCATCGGTCGGGCATAGCGGAAACCCTGCCCAATATTTGCTGCAAATGAAAATCGTCCCTAGAATATCTTACCAGAAACAGAGGTGGAAGCAGAATCCGTGATAGCTTTTGAAAGGAAAATGGATAAGTAATTGAAAAAAAATTAAAGGATATGGGGGAAAGGACTAAGTAGATATCTCCTTCAGAGTGCCAGCACAGGGTCAATGGCTCAAAGGGCCTTCTTTGCTGTAAAATTCTATGATTCTACTTCTGATTTGATTTTATTACATCTTACATGGTAACACACATATTTAGAATCTATCTGTGGGCTTTGACTGAAATTGTGAAATGGAAACAGTAATTTGAAAAATTACAGTTTTTAAAATTTCCTAATAATTGAAACAGCAGGCTGTGGAGCTCAAACTTTTACTTAGTGACAAAATGCACACCTGGTTGATCTTGAGGGTATAACCAAAACAATTTGACTACAGTTTGAGCTAGAAGTTGAGCTATTGACTGTACTCAGTAGTTGTACAGTATGTATTTTGTACATAGAAGCTGCACAGAACTATTACTATTTAGTGAAAAATTAGTCTGTTGGTAATTGTCAAACAAACTAGTCTGTTTCTTTCTAGAAAGCTATTTATGCCTTTCTGGGGTTTCCACCAACATTGAAGTTAAGGCGGGAGATCAGAAGAATCCTCACAGAAATTCCAGGTCCCAATGTTTAAGTATGTTTATTAAGTTAGCAGTTGAGGCAGACAGACCCATGAGGTCCCAGGTTCAATCTCTGATCAGATATAGGTGATTAGACTTACACCATATCAATATGATAAAATATAATAATAAACTTCATGTATAGTTTAGAGTTTTTTTTTTAATTTTGAGGTTAAAATAAACATACAATTTACTGGATATAAAGGGAGATGCGATGATATGTATACTGTTGAATGAAGCCATCTAGTGGTCAGAAACAGAATTGATACAAAAACACCAAGTGCTCTGAGACAGGAGCTGACATTTTGGAATAAAGCTTGAGACCTGCTACAGTCTCCTGAGTGTTGCTGCTATAAGAGACTACAACCACTGTATCACTGGTAAGTAAGACTGACGTGCCTCAGTAGTATCATAGGAACATACAAACAGGAGTAGGCTATTCAGCCCCTCGAGCCTGTTCTGCCATTCAATGAGATTGTGGCTGATCTGTACCCTAACTCTATCCACCCACCTTGGCTCCATATCCCTTAATATTTTTGGCTAGCAAAAAATCTATCGCTCTCAGATTTAAATTTATTAATTGAGTTAACATCTATTGCTTTTTGTGGGAGAGAGTTCCACACTTCTACTACCCTTTGCATGAAGAAATGTTTCTGAACTTCTCTCCTGTATGGCCTGGCTTTGATTTTAAGGTTATGTCCCCTTGTTCTAGATTCCCCCACCAGCGGAAAAAGTTTCTATCTACCCTATCAATTCCTTTCAAAATCCTAAAAACCTCAATCAAATCATCTCTTAACCTTCTATAATCCAGGGAATACAAGTCTAGTTTATGTAGTCTCTCCTCATGATCTAACCCTTGGAGCCCTGGTAACATTCTGGTGAATCTGCGCTGCACTCCTTCCAAGGCCAATATATCCTTTCTATGGTGCGGTGCCCAGAATTGTAACTGGTACTCCAGATGTAGTCTAACCAGGGCTTTGTATAGCTATAGCAAAACTGCCTCCCCTTTATATTCTAGAGCTTTAGTTATAAAGGCTAACATTCCATTAGCCTTGTTGATTATTTTTTGTACCTGACCACTGCATTTTAGTGATCGAAGTACTTTTTGTGACTAACTGCATGAGTGTCTCCTGTAGTAAGAATTTTTATGAAGAGACTATTTGAACCTCCACTGTTCCCAGCGTTTCACCATTTAAAAAATACTCTGATCTATCCCTTTTTGGTCCAAAATGAATGACCTCACACTTGTGTTGAAATCCATCTGCCACAGTTTTGCCCACTCACTTAATCTATCAATGTCTCTGTGATGTTATGCTTCTGTCTACAGTACTTACTATGCCACCAATCTTTGTGTCATTGGCAAACACTCACTTCCTCCAAATAAAAGTTGTCACCATGGGAACCTGTATGGGTCCCAGCTATGCCTTTTTATGGGATATGTGGAATATTCTTTGTTCCAATCCTACTCAGGTCTCCTTCCTCACCTCTTTTTCCCATACATTGATGACTGTAACGGTGCTGTTTCTTGCTCTCGCCCTGAACTGGAAAATTTCAACAACTTTGCTTCCAATTTCCAACCTTCCCTCACCTTCACATGGTCCATCTCCGACTCTTCCCTTCCCTTCCTCGACTTCTGGAGATAGGCTGTCAACCAATATCTACTATAAGCCTACCGACTCCCACAGCTACCTTGATTAAACTTCCTCCCACCCTGCTTCCTGTAAGGACTCTATTCCCTTCTCCCAGTTTCTCCATTTCCGTCGCATCATTGACAGGGTCCTCGACTGTGTCCGTCTCATTTCCTGCACTTCTGCCCTCACCCCATCCCCTCCCTCCCAGAACCATGATAGGATTCACCTTGTCCTCGCCTTCCACTCCGCGTATCAACCTCCACCATTTTCGCCACCTCTAGCGCGATGCCACCACCAAACACATCATCCCTTCCCCGCTCCTTTCAGCATTCCAAAGGGACCATTCCCTCCGTGTAACCTTGGTCCACTCTTCCATCACCCCCAATAACTGCTCTCCTCCTCCGTGCGAGCGCAGGAGATGCAACACCTGCCCTTTCACCTCCTCCCTTCCCACCACCCAGGGCCCCAAACACTCCTTTCAGGTGAAACAGGGATTTACTTATACTTCTTTCAATTTAGTATACTGCTGCTCATGACGCGGCCTCCTCTATATTGGGGAGACCAAATGCAGATTGGGTGATCGCTTTGCTGAACACCTCTGCTCATTCCGCAAGCGTGACCCTGATCTTCCAGTCACTTGCTATTTTAATTCTTCATCCTACTCCCATTCTGACCTCTCTGTCCTTGACCTTTTACACTGTTCCATTTAAGCTTAACGGAAGCTCGAGAAACAGCATCTCGTCTTTCGATTAGGCACTTTACAACCTTCCAGATTCAACGTTGATTTCAATAACTTCAGATCATAACCACTGCTCCCATTTTTTTTGGACAGCAGATGCTGGTAATGGTTCTGCTGCTGCCATTTACAACTCCTCTCGACCCATCTTTTGTTTCTTTACTTGTCCTATTACCACTCTTCTTGCCTTGCGCCATCATCCCTTTTGACATTTAATCACTCCTGCCCTCTACCCTATCCCTTTCTTTTTGCTCTTTCCTCCCCTACCCTTCCTCCCTCCTTTCTCCGGCTCTGTACTTGCTTAAAAACTGTTAAATCTTCAACTTCTTCTGGTTCTGATGAAAGTTCATTGACCTGAAACGTTAACTCTGTTTCTTTCTCCACAGATGCTGCCTGACTTGCTGAGTATTTCTAGCATTTTCTGTTTTTATATTGGATATATGGCTCTCTATTGTGTTATTTAAGCCATTAATAGTGAATAGTGAATAGTCGAGGCCCCTGCACAGATCCTTGTGGGACACCACTAGGCATTTCCTTCCAATTCGAGTACATACCTACTATCCCTACTCTTTGTCTTCTGCTGCCTAACTAATCTCTTGACCAAGTCAATTATTTGCATTCAATTCCATGAGCTTTAATTTTAGCTAACAGTCTCTTATGTGGAACTTTTTTTAATGCCTTCTGGATCCATATACACTACATCTATAGACATTCTCCTGTCTACTACTTTAGTTACTTCCTCAAAAAATTCTATTAGATTCATTAGACATGACCTACCCTTTACAAATCCATGTTCGCTCTCTCTAATCAGCTCAAATTTCTCTAAGTGCTCAGTCACACTGTCCTTAATTATAGATTCCAATAACTTCCCCACAACAGATATTAGACTAACAGGTCTATAATTTCCTGGTTTCTCATCTTTCTTAAATAATGGAGTTGCATTTGCAATTTTCCAACCTAAAGGGACAATTCCTGAATTGAGAGAACTTTGGAAGATTACGGCTAAAGCCTCTACAATTTCCTCACCTACTTCCTTTGAAACCTTGGAGTGGAAACCATCAGGTCCTGGGGATTTGTCATTCTTTATTGCCATTATTTTTTCTAATAGTGTTTTCTTGCTTATGTTAACTTTAGTGAGTTCCAGTCCTTGATTCATTATTAGTTTCCCTGGAATGTCAGGTATATTATCCTCTTCCTCTGCTGTGAAGATTAACACAAAGTAATTATTCAACAAGTCTGCCATTTCCTTATTTTCATTTGCAATATTACCCACATCTGTTTTTAAAGGGCCCACATTACTCCTGACTACCCCTTTATCTTCTCATATAATTGTAAAAACTTTTTGTGTTAATCTTGATATCCCTCACAAGTTTCTTTTCGTATTCCCTTTTTACATCTCTCACTATCTTTTTTGTCTTCCTTTGCGGTTCTTTATATCTCTCCCAGTCCCTTGGATCTACACTATTCTTTGCACTTGCATGCTCTTTCCTTTAGTGTCATATTATTTCTCACCTCTTTTATCAACCATGGCTGCTTTATTTGGTATGGGGTATATACTGGTCCTGTATTAAGAGTTCTTTTTGCCTTTTTGCCCATTACACTAGTTACTATCCTTAAATTCCTAATTTCATTAAAAAATGTATTTTCCCCAGTTTCTTAGATCTCATTGGATCACACACCATAAGAACATAAGAGAGAGGAGCAGGAGTAGGCCATACGGCCCCTCGAGCCTGCTCCGCCATTCAATAAGATCATGGCTGATCTTCAACCTCAACACCACTTTCCCGCCCGATCCCCATATCCCTTGATTCCCCTAGAGTCTATCTCAGCCTTGAATATATTCAATGACTCAGCACCCACAGCCCTCTGGGGTAGAGAATTCCAAAGATTCACACCCCTCTGAATGAAGAAATTCCTCCTTATCTCAGTCTTAAATGACTGACCCCTTATCCTGAGACTATGCCTCCTAGTTTTAGACCAGCCAGCCAGGGGAAACAACCTCTCAGCATCTACCCTGTCAAACCCCCTCAGAATCTTGTATGTTTCAATGAGATCACCTCTCATTCTTCTAAACTCCAGAGAGTATAGGCCCATTCTACTCAATCTCTCCTCGTAGGACAACGCTCTCATCCCAGGAATCAATCTAGTGAACCTTCGTTGCACTGCCTCTAAGGCAAGTATATCTTTCCTTAGATAAGGAGACCAAAACTGTACACAGTACTCCAGGTGAGGTCTCACCAAAGCCCTGTACAATTGTAGCAAGAATTCCTTACTCTTGCACTCCAACCCCTTTGCAATAAAGGCCAATGTGCCATTTGCCTTCCTAATTGCTTGCTGTACCTGCATGTTAACTTTCTGTGTTTCTTGATCAATCATCTGCTCGTTGAGGGGTTTCTCAGGCCTCCACCAATGTCACACTTAAGCCTGCAATCAGAAAATGTACAAAATGCTGCCTGAGGTGACATGCTTTTTGAGCCTCCTCCATGTGGAAAGGTCGGACCTCTTCTCCATGTCTCCTCATAATTGCACAGGCCAAGGTTGGAATCGGATCACATTCAGGGGGCATGAACCCAAATTGTAATAATAATGCAGTGCCCCTTGGGTACAGCCCTTAAATGAAACTTAAGTTAAAATATAGACTTTTATTAAGCTCCACAATTAAATGCTAATTAAACACATACAACACATATCCAGATTGCCCAGTCGGACTGGCAATGCTATCTACAAAATTCTTAATTTATTGTCACCTTTCACACACCTGATTTTTTTTAACCTGCAACTGTTAATTAGCAGCTAATGATCCCATTTGTCAAAGCAAGCTTTGGGTAACTGGGCTTAAACAATTCTTCCAATTCAGCACCAAGGCAAGCAAAATGGAGTCTATTTTTAGAAATAAGTGCTCTGCAGGGACAGCTGTGTACATGCAGAGACATACACAGCTTGTTGACCCATGTCCTTGCACAGGCACATTCTAACCGTTCAGCACATTCTGATTTCCTCTTTAGAAGTGGTCTCCCTGTTGTAGGTTCCAAACAAGTTGACTGGCAAGAGCAAGAGGCCATTCCCGATCTCTCAACCATTCCAGGAACTGATTCCTGCACCACATTCAAATATTTTGTTTATTTTAATCCCAAAACACCATGGGTCTTATTTTACTGTGGCCTCGCAAACATAAATAACTTGTAATCCTGCACAGTTATAAATTAATAATATTTCAAAAATAATATTTGTCTGTAACTTACTGCTCATGGTAACTTCAACCATAGTTGAAATTATTAAAACTGTTTTAACTACTGAAAGTGGGCAGTTCTACTGGCTCAACAGGTAAATGCTTTACATTGGCTACAAAATATTTTCAACAAAATATTTTCAAAAAAAAATCGTATCAACTTTTATAACTTCTCTAATATCATATGGCAAAGTGTTTGAAACCAGATGTACATTGTTCATTGTGCAAAATCAATTCAGTGAATATGTTCAAGCCCTACCATGGCAAGTTATTGTAAACAATTTTACAACACCAAGTTATAGTCCAGCAATTTTATTTTAAATTCACAAGCTTTCGGAGATTTTCTCCTTCCTCAGGCAAATTTAAAATAAAATTGCTGGACTATAACTTGGTGTTGTAAAATTGTTTACAATTGTCAACCCCAGTCCATCACCGGCATCTCCACATCATGGCAAGTTATGAAATTGAATCCAATACATCTTGTAATTTGTGGGCTGGCATCAGATAAAATGACCATGAAAGTTGCCAGATTGTTGTAAAAACCCACCTCCGTCTCTAATGTCCTTCAGTGTAGGGAACCTGTCACCTCTACCTGGTTTGGGCCTACATGTCCCACACTATGTAGTTGACTCAGTGCTCTCAGATCAATTAACAATGGGCAATAATTGCTGCCTTGCCCAGCATCGTCAACATCCCGAGAACAAATTAAAAAATAATCTGCCTGATCATGTTAATCTTCAGATTATGTCAATCTTGGATTTTGATTGGCTGGAAAATGAACAAGTAAAGTCAATTTTCAACTGATGAAAATCTCTTTAAAAAAAGTTGCTGCCAATTCCAAAATAAATGGTGGGATCAGGGAGGGCAGAAGCAAAAAATAAATTAAGCACTTTAAACCTAAAAAAGTGAAGAAGAGGTTAGAACAGGTTGAATAGAGTATATAGTGAGAAGTGAAAATTAGTTAAAGTTAAGGATGATGCAATTAGGAAAAAGAAAATACAAAGGAAAAAGGCTATGGTGTAAACATACAAACATAAGAAACTGAAGACCAACTGGCTCATTGAGCCTATCCTATACTGTCATGTCTACACATCAGTACCCCCATTCCCCCCCGCCCCCGCCCCCCGCCAACAACTGCCAACTCCCACAAACCAGCCACACAATCTCCTGGGAGAGGCTAAAAAAAACGTAAGCCAATTCAGAAAAAAATTCTGGGGAATTCCTCTCGGACCCTGATGGCAATCAAACAAGTTCCAGGGAACAACATTAACTGAGTGACACAACCCTTAATATCCACCTGCTTTCTATATGTAATTACATTGGTCACACTCTGTTTAATCGTTCATAGTTTAAGGAAGATCTCTGGGTTTTAAATCCATCCACATCCTGTTGAGGAAGTGTTTCATTCTTTATTTGATTAATCTTTTTTATAAATTGGAGGGTTTCCAATATATTCCTAGTCTTGCCCTGTTGAGGGAGTTTGTAATAAAATTCAACCATGGGAAAGTATTACTAAACATTGCAGCACCTCCAGTGGACATCTCTTTGGCAGTCTTTCAATTTCAAGTCGAGACATCCTGAGCCTATAATTTAGAAAGTGAAGCTTAGGTTTAGTACTGACTGAAATTATGACAGTTTTTGGCTCTAATACACAATCCAGGGGAGCACAGCAGAGAGAGGCAGCACCCTCAATGGAAAGTCATTCTGGGTTTTCCCAGATTGGGAGCCTCTTTTTTAAAATTCGTTCATGGGATGTGGGCGTCGCTGGCAAGGCCAGCATTTATTGCCTATCCCTAATTGCCCTTGAGAAGGTGGTGGTGAGCCGCCTTCTTGAACCGCTGCAGTCCGTGTGGTGAAGGTTCTCCCACAGTGCTGTTAGGAAGGGTGTTCCAGGATTTTGACCCAGCGACGATGAAGGAACAGCAATATATTTCCAAGTCGGGATGGTGTGTGACTTGGAGGGGAACGTGCAGGTGGTGTTGTTCCCATGTACCTGCTGCTCTTGTCCTTCTAGGTGGTAGAGGTCGCGGGTTTGGGAGGTGCTGTAGAAGAAGCCTTGGCAAGTTGCTGCAGTGCATCCTGTGGATGGTACACACTTCAGCCACAGTGCGCTGGTGGTGAAGGGAGTGAATGTTTAGGGTGGTGGATGGGGTGCCAATCAAGCGGACTGCTTTGTCCTGGATGGTGTCGAGTTTCTTGAGTGTTGTTGGAGCTGCGCTCATCCAGGCAAGTGGAGAGTATTCCATCGCACTCCTGACTTGTGCCTTGTGGATGGTGGAAAGGCTTTGGGGAGTCGGGAGGTGAGTCACTCACCGCAGAATACCCAGCCTCTGACCTGCTCTTGTAGCCACAGTATTTATATGGCTGGTCCAGTTACGTTTCTGGTCAATGGTGACCCCCAGGATGTTGATGGTGGGGGATTCGGCGATGGTAATGCTGTTGAATGTCAAGAGGAGGTGGTTAGACTCTCTCTTGTTGGAGATGGTCATTGCCTGGCACTTGTCTGGCGCGAATGTTACTTGCCATTTATGAGCCCAAGACTGGATGTTGTCGAGGTCTTGCTGCACGCGGGCTCAGACTGCTTCATTATTTGAGGGGTTGCGAATGGAACTGAACACTGTGCAGTCATCAGCGAACATCCCCATTTCTGACCTTATGATGGAGGGTAGGTCATTGATGAAGCAGCTGAAGATGGTTGGCCCTAGGACACTGCCCTGAGGAACTCCTGCAGCAATGCCATGGGGCTGAGATGATTGGCCTCCAACAACCACTACCATCTTCCTTTGTGCTAGGTATGACTCCAGCCACTGGAGAGTTTTCCCCCTGATTCCCATTGACTTCAATTTTACTAGGGCTCCTTGGTGCCACACTCGGTCAAATGCTACCTTGATGTCAAGGGCAGTCACTCTCACCTCACCTCTGAAATTCAGCTCTTTTGTCCATGTTTGGACTAAGGCTGTAATGAGGTCTGGCGCCGAGTGGTTCTGGCGGAATCCAAACTGAGCATCGGTGAGCAGGTTATTGGTGAGTAAGTGCCGCTTGATAGCACTGTCGACGACACCTTCCATCACATTGCTGATGATTGAGAGTAGACTGATGGGGCGGTAATTGGCCAGATTGGATTTGTCCTGCTTTTTGTGGACAGGACATACCTGGGCAATTTTCCACATTGTCGGGTAGATGCCAGTGTTGTAGCTGTACTGGAACAGCTTGGCTAGAGGCGCAGCTTGTTACGGAGCACAAGTCTTCAGCATTACAGTCAGCATATTGTCGGGGCCCATATCCTTTGCTGTACCCAGTGCACTCAGTTTCTTGATATCACGTGGAGTGAATCGAATTGGCTGAAGACTGGCTTCTGTGATGGTGGGGATATCGGGAGGAGGCCGAGATGGTTCATCCACTGGGCACTTCTGGCTGAAGATGGTTGCAAACCCTTCAGCCTTGTCTTTTGCACTCATGTGCTGGACTCCGCCATCGTTGAGGATGGGGATGTTTGCAGAGCCTCCTCCTCCCATTAGTTGTTTAATTGTCCACCACCATTCACGACTGGATGTGGCAGGACTGCAGAGTTTTGATCTGATCCGTTGGTTGTGGAATCGCTTAGCTCTGTCTATAGCATCTTGCTTCCGCTGTTTAGCATGCATGTTGTCCTGAGTTGTAGCTTCACCAGGTTGGCACCTCATTTTTAGGTACGCCTGGTGCTGCTCCTGGCATGCTCTTCTACGCTCCTCATTCAACCAGGGTTGATCCCCTGGCTTGTTGATAATGGTAGAGTGAGGAATATGCCGGGCCATGAGGTTACAGATTGTGCTGGAATACAATTCTGCTGCTGCTGATGGCCCACAGTGCCTCATGGATGGCCACTTTTGAGCTGCTAGATCTGTTCTGAATCTATCCCATTTAGCACGGTGGTAGTGCCACACAACACGTTGGATGGTGTCCTCAGTGCGAAGATGGGACTTCGTCCTGGAGAAAGCTTGTGCCACTGCCGTTGATTTAAATACATTTACAGCCGTTATCTTCCTTTATCTTTCTTTCTAACCTCAAAGACCAGATGATGTTCCTGTGCTCATTGTACTTATTTTATCTTGATGTGTGTCTCCGATCGGGAGAAATACCTATTTAAACAAACAGATTGATTGCTTCAATCCTGCTTTTTCCTCAGAAAGTACACTTCCTTTTTACTGACCCTTCCTGAGCTGTCATATGCTATAATCATAGTTTTGTTTTTGTCATTTCCAGTTTACATTAACAACAATAGACCAACTTTTTACTTAACACCCAGAACAGTGTGCCAGAATACTG
Organism: Heptranchias perlo; assembly: GCF_035084215.1. NCBI lineage: Eukaryota > Metazoa > Chordata > Chondrichthyes > Hexanchiformes > Hexanchidae > Heptranchias > Heptranchias perlo. The sequence goes on along the minus strand of NC_090342.1, from coordinate 36,346,996 downwards.
TGATATTACAAATGAATAATAGGCGTAGAGCCAGAGGGCTAGAAATTGGGCTGTGTAGCACCCGTTGTTTCGGCGCTACGCAGCCTCCCAAAGTGCCAAGGTGGTGTCTTGGCTACGTATGTACCTTTCCAGCGTGACGTGCGCCAGACCCTATCTTGGTATTGGTATTTGCTCATGCGCAAATACCGAACACCAGCAGCATGTAAAGTAAGGAGAAAATGGATACAATCAGTGTGCAACATTAATTTAAAGTGATAGACACCATTTTGGGACTTAACGCTCAACTCAAAGCACAGTCTTAACCACGACCATCTGAGCATGTCCTAGACTGCCTGTAGGACCCCCCCAGCAGTGCTATTTAAAGGGACCATGTAGGATTTACAGATAGCTGAATTATTACTTCTGGCTGCTGATGCATTTGTAACTGTGTTTGGAGCTCTCCTAGACTTCAAACTAGGACATGGGGACAAAGCCTAACATTTAGAGCCAGGACGTGCAGGAGTGAAGATAGGAAATGCTTCTACACGCAAAGGGTGGGAGAAGTTTGAAACGCTCTTCTGCAAACGGCAGTTGATGCTAGCTCAATTGTGAATTCTAAATCTGAGATTGATAGATTTCTGTGAACCAAGGGTATTAAGGGATATGGGGATCTCATCAATGGCGGAACAGGCTTGAGGGGCCAAATGCCACTGCCACTTGCTGCCTCCTGTTATGCACCACCTTTTCCTGCAAGAAAGCGGGATGTGTGTCTGGGTGATGTGCCTGTCATGGTTGAAAGCTGCCGGTGTGTGTGGCCTGTGAGTTGTGGTTGGGTGGCTTGTAACAGTGGTGAGAGGAAGCATCTGTTTGGAAGAGTTGAATATTGATTGAAAGAGTTTGTTGGTATGTGGGTGATGAGGGGTGTGTAGTGCGTGGAGCAGTGAATGCGGCTAGTAGTGTAGTTGGCAGGAGACGCCACTTCACAGTTGATCTCACTCACCTTGACCACTCGTGTCAAAGCATTGAACTTCTTCCTGCACTGCATCCATGTTCATGATGCTGTGCACCTGGCATTGACTTTGTCCCCCGCTGCCACCCTCTGCCTTTTGAGCATATGTCTGGAGGGCCTCTTGCGCCCCCCCCACAGATATAGAATGTCTCTCCTTCTATCCACCTCTTGCACCAAGGCCTCTAGTGCATCAACAGAGAACCTTGGTGCATGCACTCTTGCTGGCCTGGTACAAACTCAGATTGACAGATTAGTGAGGTCTGGTGTGCAGATTGGAGGATGTGGGATTTAGTAGTGTGCAACCTTTATTCAATGTTTTATCATAACTCATCAGTTTGTGAACATAGGGATGGGACCCACATCTGTGTTTTGCATGTGCGATCTCTGATCTCTATTCAGCCTCCGTGCAGACAATAGACTGTTATTTTTAGCAAATAACAGGTACCGGATACCATTAAGAGATTTTAAGAAACATCCTTCCTTTAAGGGATTAAGGCTCCCCCTGCTAGTGGAAAGTGCGCATTTACTTCAATCTTTGCATAAGGCCTAGATTTCAATGCTGCACTGAAGTTCTCATCCTGCCTGCACAGGGGCTGTCGGGCATGCGTTAATAGTGGATTGCGCTATCCACGCCCAATAATAAGCCTTATCCAATTTTTTTTTCCCCCCAGAGTCTCTCTTGTGAATTCCCCACAATCCAGGTAGTTGAAAACCTTCTCATTATATATTCCAACACTTGATAATTAATAAAATCATTAGACAGTGAGGGAGGTAGGAGGTGCCTCTAACTTACCACAGAGGATATGTCAAATCAGTTGAAAGTCTCCATGTTATTTAACTGCTGACTTGTGTTCTTGTATCCATCTATATTGAAATCAAAATAGCCAACGTTTGAGGCATGTCGAGCCAGAGCAGCTTCCAATTTTAATATATTAAAAGCTGTTTACAGATCAATGGAGACAGTATGAAGTTAACATTTTCATCAATCAAAAATATCATATGATGCAACAATCCATTGTGGTTTTACATTCCCTAAAGCTGCCTTTTCCCTCTGTCCAGAACTGAAGTTCATCAGCCCACATAGCCAACTCACACAAAAGATGAGAATTGCGGTTTAACACTATGTAAATAAAGGCGATCCATCTATAGATTCAGAATTATTTGTATCACCTGATGTACATGCAATGATAATTTTAGAAATTCTCACTGGATTAGCATATTTCTTTTATGGACTTGTGTTTTTCCTGTACAGAAGTCCACCATGATTGATATGTACCTGTCCCTCACTGTACCATCGTAACCTGCTGCTTTAAAAAAAATTACATCCGTTGTCTTTGATCCAGACTGGGTCCCAACTTTCACATCCAACCTAGCATTCGTCATCTATTAGCATTGTCATCACTGCTTTATCAAATTGAATTCTAGAATATTCTATTCAAACCAATTCAAAATGTAATGCTTCCTTGCTTGTTTTGAATTTACTGGACCTTCTTAATCACAATGTACAATTTCTTTGTAAGTCTGCTCTTATGTATTATACGTGTGTAGCAGTGGGATTTTGGGCCTAATCAAAAGAATATTCTTCTCATCAAGAGTCTCCTCTTGGGAACTTCGGGAACCAATGAATAAGCAAACTATCCTTTCACCTCCAAGGCAGGTCTGACCCGGTTCCTAATGGGTATGTCCGCACAGCTCGACATTGTCTACAAAGCAGCACTAATTTGGTAATCTCAATAAAAATACTCACAAGGATAGTGTGGGACATGGAAATATCACACTGATGCCTAAGGATCAATAAAGTCTGTTTTTATTGCTGATTTGAAAACCTGGGTTTTTTCCAGGTATTTTTACACATTTTATATTCGGTGTCAAAAACTGGGAGAAAATCAGTGTAAGAAATTGGATTCCAAAAAATCCACGTATATTCAGAGAAAATCAATAAAGCAAAACTCAGGAAAACAAGTAAGGGCCTAAAAAGGCATAGTTCAGCTAAGTGATACCTGCAGTCTTTTTTACATGGCTCACAGGCATCGTGTTAGGGTTCACTTGGGAAAAAATGGAGTTTGGACTTCATGTTTTATTCAATAATATTGACAGTGAATACAGAACTTTTTATTTTGCTTTTGTCTTTTACTCCTCACTGGCAACTGCACTGGATCTCTCATGGCTGAATCTGTGGGAAAATACTGAAGCAGGGAAATATTTTAATACCTGAAAATGGAAGTTAAATTAATTAGTGTTTACTTCGCAGGGAAATTGAAAGAAAAGGGATTTGAGGAGAATGTAGAACCTCCAACACAGTAAAATTCAGTCTCCATTGTCATTGTATAGATGTGAAGGAAAAAACAAATGTGTGCAAGGAAGAGTTACATTAAAAATAAATTAATCTTGTGTGTAAGCCAAGTTTTTGGTTATCCAGACCATGTATGATTTTCCTGCTCTAATCTGGAGTGCCAAGTCACGTTATCCTACAAATATTAAACTTAGATGTGTTTTAAAGCCCAGATACTGAACTCCACTCAAATCGTCAAGAAGTGTCCTGATCCGATTCCCTGGATAGAATGTGGCACTGAACATTGGACCCCAAGATGCATGCACATTGAGTCATGTACATCACGCATGTTATGTTGATATCACATACATGACACAGCGTGCACAATGATGTCACTAATATGATGCATGTGCATCCATTGATAATTATTTTAAATGCGAAGACCAGGAAAAAATCAGGGATTTCAATTCCAAAATTGTGAGAAAATGTTTTTATTACTGATCCACCCGAGCAATTTATGTTGCAAATGAGTAAAATCAGCTCGAATAATCCTTAGCATTACAGCGAAGGAGCTTCTGAGTTAAATTAGTAAAGTAAACAGAGCTTTACTCAGTACGTGAGCGAGTGCTTGATGCTGATACAGCCCCAATGTTTTCAGTCTTTCAGCACTGATATTCCTGCTTATGATGGACCCCAACCCATCGCTTTTATTTCCCCTTTTTTCTTTACCTCTCCTAGGCCCCTCTCTCCTGTCATCGTGCCTCCTTTCATTTCTCCCCTCATGGGTACTTTGCACCCCCCCAAATCCCTACCCCAACCTTTCAGCACTTCTCGACCTTCCTACTCTCCTGCTTGACTCCCTCTGAGATAAGCCTACAGCTACCCTCTGAGCCTCTCTTGGCATCCTCCGAAGGGTCTATTGGGCCACTCGTCGCTGCCTCCTTATGAGCAGCAACCCCAACTGTCCCATCTTACTCTCTCGCCGACTTTCCCGCTCAGTGCGCTTGCTGAGGATTAACCTTGCCAATCTCCTTCCCGTCCCACTCACCCTTCCCAGCGCTGACCCTGTGGACTCTGCCAGCAGATCAGCTATCACTGCCGTTAAACTGCATCTCCCTCCAGAATGTCCGTTCACTTGTGAACAAATCCCTTGACACCCTTGAGCTTATTGTGGATGATTGCAACAACATCATGGCCTTGAAGGAAACCTGGCCGACGAGTAATGACAACTTCCTCGTTAATGAAGCCTCCCCGTCTGGCTATATCTTCCACCACTTGGCCCGCCCAGAACACCGTGGTGGTGATGTGGTCCTTATTACCAAATCACACCTTGGTCTGTTCCTCTCCTCCTCTGGCACCTTCTCCTCCTTTGAGCATCTCACTTTTAAAATCATGGTTCTCTACCACTCCCCCAAGTACCATGCCAAGTTTCTCACTGAGATCTCATCATGCTCTCTCTCTGCTCTGAGTTCACTGCCCTCATATCCTCCCATAATCTTTCCCTTCATATAAACTCCCCTACCCATATTCACAGCCACCCCGTTGACCTTGCCATCTCACATGGCTTCTCTACTCCCATCGTGTCAATCACGGATAAGGCCATCTCTGATCACTTCTTTGTATCCCTCTCCAACCACATCCCCCTTCCCCCTCCCAACCCCACTTCTTTCTGTTTTCACCCCTGGAAAAAGCTTTTTTTTCACTTGTTCATGGAATGTGGGCATTGCTGGCAAGGCCAGCATTTATTGCCCATCCCTAATTGCCTTTAAGAAGGTGGTGGTGAGCTGCCTTCTTGAACAGCTGCAGTCCGTGTGGTGAAGGTTCTCCCACAGTGCTGTTAGGAAGAGAGTTCCAGGATTTTGACCCAGCGACGATGAAGGAACAGCGATATATTTCCAAGTCAGGATGGTGTGTGACTTGGAGGGGAACGTGCAGGTGGTGTTGTTCCCATGTGCCTGCTGCCCTTGTCCTTCTAGGTGGTAGAGGTCAGGGGTTTGGGAGGTGCTGTCGAAGAAGCCTTGGCGAGTTGCTGCTGTGCATCCTGTGGATGGTACACACTGCAGCCACAGTGTGCCGGTGATGAAGGGAGTGAATGTTTAGGGTGGTGGATGGGGTGCCAATCAAGCAGGCTGCTTTGTCCTGGATGGTGTCGAGCTTCTTGAGTGTTGTTGGAGCTGCCCTCATCCAGGCAAGTGGAGAGTATGCCATCACACTCCTGACTTGTGCCTTTTAGATGGTGGAAAGGCTTTGGGGAGTCAGGAGGTGGGTCACTCACCACAGAATACCCAGCCTCTGACCTGCTCCTGTAGCCACAGTATTTATATGGCTGGTCTAGCTAAGTTTCTGATCAATACTGACCCCCAGGATGTTGATGATAGGGGAATCGGCGATGGTAATGCCGTTGAATATCATGGGGAGGTGGTTAGATTCTCTCTTGCTGGAGATGGTCATTGCCTGGCACTTGTCTGGCGTCACTGTTACTTGCCACTTATGAGCCCAAGCCTGGATGTTGTCCAGGTCTTGCTGCATGCGGGCTCAGACTGCTACATTATTTGAGAATGGGTTGTGAATGGAACTGAACACTGTGCAATCATCAGTGAACATCCCCATTTCTGACCTTATGATGGAGGGAAGGTCATTGATGAAGCAGCTGAAGATGGTTGGCCCTAGGACACTGCCCTGAGGAACTCCTGAAGCAATGTCCTGGGGCTGAGATGATTGGCCTCCAACAACCACTACCATCTTCCTTTGTGCTGGGTATGACTCCAGCCACTGGAGAGTTTTCCCCCTGATTCCCATTGACTTCAATTTTACTAGGACTCCTTGGTGCCACACTCAGTCAAATGCTGCCTTGATGTCAAGGGTAGTCACTCTCACCTCATCTCTGGAATTCAGCTCTTTTGTCCATGTTTGGACTAAGGCTGTAATGAGGTCTGGCGCCGAGTGGTTCTGGCAGAACCCAAACTGAGCATCGGTGAGCAGGTTATTGGTGAGTAAGTGCCGCTTGATAGCACTGTCGACGACACCTTCCATCACTTTGCTGATGATTGAGAGTAGACTGATGGGGCGGTAATTGGCCGGATTGGATTTGTCCTGCTTTTTGTGGACAGGGCATACCTGGGCAATTTTCCACATTGTCGGGTAGATGCCAGTGTTGTAGCTGTACTGGAACAGCTTGGCTAGAGGCGCAGCTAGTTCTGGAGCACAAGTCTTCAGCACTACAGCCAGGATGTTGTCGGGGCCCATATCCTTTGCTGTACCCAGTGCACTCAGTTTCTTGATATCACGTGGAGTGAATCGAATTGGCTGAAGACTGGCTTCTGTGATGGTGGGGATATCGGGAGGAGGCTGAGAGGGATCGTCCACTCGGCACTTCTGGCTGAAGATGGTTGCAAACACTTCAGCCTTGTCTTTTGCACTCACGTGCTGGACTCCGCCATTGTTGAGGATGGGGATGTTCACAGAGACTTCTCCTCCCGTTAGTTGTTTAATTGTCCACCACCATTCACGACTGGATGTGGCAGGACTGCAGAGCTTTGATCTGATCTGTTGTTGTGGAATCGCTTAGCTCTGTCTATAGCATGTTGCTTCTGCTGTTTAGCGTGCATGTAGTCCTGAGTTGTAGCTTCACCAGGTTGGCACCTCATTTTTAGGTACACCTGGTGCTGCTCCTGGTATGCTCTTCTACACTCCTCATTGAACCAGGGTTGATCCCCTGGTTTGTTGGTAATGGTAGAGTGAGGAATATGCCGAGCCATGAGGTTACAGATTGTGTTGGAATACAATTCTGCTACTGATGGCCCACAGCACCTCATGGATGCCCATTTTTGAGCCGCTAGATCTATTCTGAATATATCCCATTTAGCACGGTGGTAGTGCCACACAACACGTTGGATGGTATCCTCAGTGCGAAGACGGGACTTTGTCTCCACGAGGACTGTGCGCTGGTCACTCCTACCAAAAAACTCTCCCCCAAGTTACACATGATGGCACTTTCAAATTCCCAACTGCCTAGCCTTTGGCCCTCCATTCACCATGACATTTCTGCAGCTACCTATCTGCTCAATCACGCTTTCACCTCCACCTTTGATGCCCTGGTCCCCACGAAAACCATTACTCTTTCTCACCCTGGTCGTTCCCCCGGTACGGCCCTCATCTCCGCTCGCTTAAGTCCAAGGGACGCAGAGTTGAGCGTTTGTGCCCCTCCCTATCTCTGTAACCTCCTCCAGCCCTACAACCCTCCGAGATCTCTGCACTCCTCCAATTCTTGCCTCTTGCATCCCCGTTTAGCCATTCATCGCCAGATCTGGCTGGACCACATAAAGCACTTTTGGGTCCTGCTCTCCTCTGGCAAAACCGTTCACTATTTCAGGATTATCCTGATAACCTCCGGCTTCTCTTCACTACAAACCGTCTTCTTAAACCACTCTCCCCTGCCTCCTCCACCCTCACCTCCAACAACAAGTGCAAGGAGATCATGGACTTTTTTGTCAATAAGATTGAGGCCACCTGTTCAGCTGCCTCTGCTGCTTCCCTCCCTTCCCCTAGCCCACCAAACCAAACTTCCCCTAAGGTTCCCCCCTGTCCTAATGCTGAACTTGCATCTTTCTCTCGTTTCTCTCCTATCACCCTTCATGCCCTCTCCGAGCTCATCTTGACCATGAGACCCACCTCCTGCTCCCTCAACCCTATTCCCACCAACTGCTGACCACCCAACTTCCCTTCCTGGCCCCCGTGTTGGCTGATATTGTTAACGGTTCCCTCTCCTCAGGTACTGTCCCCCTCCCCATCAAATATGCCATTATCACCCCTCTCCTCAAAAAACCCATCCTTGAATCCTCTATCCTTAAAAACTATCGCCCCATCTCCAACCTCTCTTTCCTCTCCAATGTCCTTGAACGTGTTGTCACCTCCAAAAATCAGTGCCCATCCTTTCCCGCAACTCCATGTTTGAATCCCTCCAATCTGGTTTCCACCCCGTCACAGTCCTGAAACAGCCGTTATCAAAGTCACAAATGACATCCTATGTGACTGTGACCGTGGTAAACTATCCCTCCTCATCCTTCTCGACCTGTCTGCAGCTTTTAACACGGTTGATTACACCATCTTCCTCCAAAGCCTCTCCACCGTCGTCCAGCTGGGTGGGACTGCGCTCGCCTGGTTCCATTCTTATCTATCCAGTCACAGCCAGAGAATCACCTGCAATGGCTTCTCTTCCTGCTCCTGTACCATTACCTCTGGAGTTCCCCAACAATCTATCCTTGTCCCCCTCCTATTTCTCATCTACATGCTGCCCCTCGATGACATCATCCAAAAACACAGCACATCAGATTTCATGTGCACACTGACGACACCCAGCTCTACCTCACCGCCACCTCCCTCGACCCCTCCACTGTCTGATTTGTCACACTGCTTGTCCGACATCCAGTACTGGATGAGCAAAGATTTCCTCCAGCTAAATATTGGGAGGACCGAAGTCATTGTCTTTGGTCTCTGCCACAAACTCTGTTCCCTAGTCACCGACTCCATCCCTCTCCCTGGCCACTGTCTGAGGTTGAACCAAAACGTTCGCAACCTTGACATCCTATTTGACCCTGAGATGAGCTTCCGACCACATATCCGCTCCATCACCAAGACCGCCTACTTCCACCTCCGTAACATCGCCCGTCTCCATCCCTGCCTCAGCTCATCTGCTGCTGAAACCCTCACCCATGCCTTTGTTACCTCTAGATTTGACTGTTCCCATGCTCTCCTGGCCAGTCTCCCATCTTCCACCCTCCACAAACTTGAGCTCATCCAAAACTCTGCTGCCCGTATCCAAAATCGCACCAAGTCCCATTCACCCATCACCCCTGTGCTTGCTGACCTGCATTGCCTCCCGGTTCAGCAATGCCTCGATTAAAAAATTTTCATCCTTGTTTTCAAATCCCTCCACGGCCTTGCCCCTCCCTATCTCTGTAACCTCCTCCAGCCCTACAACCCTCCGAGATCTCTGCACTCCTCCAATTCTTGCCTCTTGCATCCCCGATTTTAATTGCTTCACCATTGGCAGCCGTGCCTTCAGCTACCGTGGCCCTAAGCTCTGGAATTCCCTCCCTAAACCTCTCCACCTCTCTTTTCTCCTTTAAGACGCTTCTTAAAACCTATCTCTTTGACCAAACTTTTGGTCACCTGTCCTAATACCTCCTTATGTGGCTCAGTGCCAAATTTTGTTTGATAATCGCTCCTGTGAAGCGCCTTGGGACGTTTTACTACATTAAAGGCGTTATAGAAATGTAAGTTGTTGTTGTTGATGAACACAAATAATCATCTGAGAAAATATAAATTTTAAAATCAGGACAGCTGACTGAGAACTGGAACCTTCCAGATAACACTCCGCTCTTTCCCAAGGTCTGTGCTGGAGAAAGTGTTCGGAGTATTGCTCCCTCTATTGGAGAAAAGCTGCAAGATTGCAACTTGGATTTCTCCGACGCATCGGGGCGGAAATTCGACTCATCCCAAAAACGGGCACAAAGTTCCGAGTGAAATTGGGCTCAGGGCCTCATTTAAAGACTGCCTACAGCCTGTGGGGTCAAATGGGCACCCGCCCAGATTTTGATGTGCAAGTAAATAGAAAAAATGAAATGGCTGCATATTAGGTTTGTTTGTTACAGAGTCATCGCATCTGTTGAGATTCAAGAAAAGTATCCCATCTTGGATTTGCCATTGGTGTGGGGAAATGTACAAAATAGCCCAGTAATCACAGACACACGTATTTAGTCTACCACTATTTGTAAAACAACTTACTCTCACTCCAGGAGCTCCACTTTGTGCTTTGCCATCACTGTCACTGTGCAGTTAATTATAGGAGTCAAGGGCTTCATTTCCAACTTGTTTCTGTGCTTACTTATGATTATGACCATGATATGATTGCGATTCTTAAATGGTTCACTCTGCTGAGTTGTCTGTCCCGTAACAGTGGAAAATTACAGCAGAAATCTGGGCTTTATTTGCCTTTCTCCTTTTTCTGAACTTTCTTGTTCCTTTGTCCTGACTCTGGTATAAAATACTGCTATAGGGCAGTTTACTTTATCCTCCACTGGTTGGTGCCTGTCACCCTTTCTCTCTCAAGGATTCTGACTGTTGCACTGGTACGGTGTCACGATTGGTAACACCCCTCCAGTAGAAAGTAGCCATTCCTCATGACAGAGTGTTGGTAGGCTATCCAATCCGATCCTGCCATCGCCCAATACCCACACACACAAACTTTCCAGCAAGTGATCGCTGGATAGTGATCAATAGCAGGAACCCTGGGTGAACTTTCCTTCCTTAGCTCAGGGACACTGAGGCCAAATGTAATGCCCTCACTGTCACTGACTGAGAACAGCTAACTCAGCACAGAACAGGAATTAAATCTTGGACTTTTCTGCCACATTTACCCACTAAGCCTTAACAGAGGGTTGTGTGCATTGAAGTGATTTAATTGCAGATTGTGATAAATGCTTAAAATAAGCAAAAAAGAAAATAAAAAAACAGAACACTTGCCGCTAATAATACACATGTTTATTTCCAGCTAAGAAACAATTCTCAAAAACAAACATCTGGTTAAGCCCTAAGTTGGGAAGAATGATGATACGATGTGGGACGACAGATCCACAGTGGTGTCCTTGCCCAGTAATCTCAACGAGCTTCACTGAAGATTAAAGCTGTCTACTCCATGATTATTGTAGATGAAATCAATGACACACAAATTAGTAAGTTTCTGCAGCAAAAATAGTGAGTTAATTCCACTCCAACTGGGAGATATTGAAATGGAAGTGCACTTAGTATAATTTAATTCAATGGCATTTTATTTCAATGCTGCTCCCAATTATAATCAATAAAAAGCTTTGTCAGGAACTTTTGCTCAAGAGAAAATTAACAAATTCATTTTTTTAGTGACGACTGAAAGAATTTGCCACTGTGTTGTGCCCATGTGACTGGCTTTCACTATCTGAAACAGATGCTTGTTAGTAACAATGACTATTACTAATCTACCCCTGTCCATCTGTCTGTCTGAACTATCCCCATTTATCTTTGTCATTATTACTGTACAGTACTGAGGCCTGAATGGGCTCACTACGAAGCTGTCTCTATTCATTGGCGTATATTGTCTCTGTCTTTCTATTCATATGTCCATATGCTTGCTTACCTGTTTGCGTATCGGTATGTATAGGTTGCCAGAAAGAGTGCTTTTTCATGACATGGTGGCACATCACATAGTTTATTTATGTCGACCATTTAAAAGTGAGTCCTGCATGGTGTGTTGCCTCCCTGGTGCCAGGGTAAAGGACATCATTGAGAGGGTGCAGAACATTTTGAGGGGGGAAGGGGAACAGCCAGAAGTTGTGGTCCATGTGGGAACCAATGACATAGGAAGGAAAAGGGTTGACATTCTGCAGTCAGAGATTCAGGAGCTAGGGAGGAAGTTCAGAAGCAGGACCTCAAAGGTAGTAATCTCTGGATTATTCCCAGTGCCACATGCTAGTGAGATAGGAATAGCCGGATAAAACAGGTTAACGCATGGCTGGAGAAATGGTGCAGGAGGGAGGGCTTCAGATTTCTGAGGCATTGGGATCAGTTCTGGGGCAGGAGGGACGGGTTGCACCTTAACAGAGCTGGGACCAATGTCCTCGCAGGGAGGTTAACTGGTGCTGTGGGGGAGGGTTTAAACTAATTTGGCAGGGGGATAGGCACCAGGATGAAACATTAGAAAGGAGAAACAAGGTGCACAGGGGTCTGGGAGAGACAAATAGTACTTGAGTATAGAATAGTTCAGAAATAGGAGGGATCAGATAGAGAGCAAATGAGAGGCAGTCTAATATGAGTTTGGAGTGCATGTGGCGTAAATGCATGGAGCGTGGTAAATAAGGTTGGTGAGCTGCAGGCACAAGTTGCCACACGGAACTATGATATAGTGGCAATAGCAGACCTGGCTCGAAGAAGCTAATGGAATGCTGGCCTTTATATCTGGAGGACTAGAGTACAAGGGGGCAGAAGTTATGCTTCAGCTATACAAAACCCTGGTTAGACCGCACCTGGAGTACTGTGAGCAGTTCTGGGCACTGCACCTTCGGAAGGACATATTGGCCTTGGAGGGGGTGCAGCGTAGGTTTACTAGACTGATACCCGGACTTCAAGGGTTAAGTTACGAGGAGAGATTACACAAGTTGGGGTTGTATTCTCTGGAGTTTAGAAGGTTAAGGGATGATCTGATCGAAGTTTATAAGATATTAAGGGGAACAGATAGGGTGGATAGAGAGAAACTATTTCCGCTGGTTGGGGATTTTGGGAGTCGGGGGCACAGTCTAAAATTTAGAGCCAGACCTTTCAGGAGTGAGATTAGAAAACATTTCTACACACAAAGGGTGGTAGAAGTTTGGAACTCTCTTCTGCAAATGGCAATTGATACTAGCTCAATTGCTAAATTTAAATCTGAGATAGATAGCTTTTTGGCAACCAAAGGTATTAAGGGATATGGGCCAAAGGCAGGTATATGGAGTTAGGTCACAGATCAGCCATGATCTTATCAAATGGTGGAGCAGGCACGAGGGGCTGAATGGCCTACTCCTGTTCCTATGCTCCTATGTTCCTAAGGGAAGGATTGGGAACTTAATATTCCTGGCTACAAGATATTCAGGAAAGATAGGGAAAAAAAAAAGGAGAGGAGAGGGGTGGCAGTATTGATCAAAGAAATTATTATAGTACTGGAAAGGGATGATGTGGTTGAGGGGGTCAAGGACCGTTGTTTAAAAAGGGAGAAAAGGATGGACCGAGTAATTATAGGCCAGTCAGCCTAACCTCGGTGGTGGGCAAATTATTGGAAACAATCCTGAGGGCCGGTTTAAATCGTCACTTAGAAATGCACGGATTAATCAAGGACATGGATTTGTTAAGGGAAGGTCTGTCTGACTAACTTGATTGAATTTTTTGAGGATGTAACAAGGAGGGTTAATGAGGGTAGCGCATTTGATGTAGTCTGCATGGATTTTAGCAAGGCTTTTGACAAGGTCCCACATGGCAGACTGGTCAGAAAGTAAAAGTTCATGGGTTCCAAGGGAAAATGGCAAGTTGAATCCAAAATTGGCTCACTGGCAGGAAGCAAAGGGTAATGGTCGACGGATGTTTTTGTGACTGGAAGGCTGTTTCCAGTGGGGTTCCACAGGGTTCAGTACTAGGTCCCTTGCTTTTTATGGAATATATTAGTGATTTGGACCTAAATGTAAGGGGCATGATTCAGAAGTTTGCAGATGATACAAAAATCAGCCATGTGGTTGATAGTGAGGAGGAAAGCTGTAGACTGCAGGACGATATCAATGGACTGGTCAGGTGGGCAGAAAAGTGGCAAATGGAATTCAATCCGGAGAAGTGTGAGATAATGCATTTGGGGAGGGCAAACAAGGCAAAGGAATACACAATAACTAGGAGGATACTGAGAGGTGTAGAGGAACAGAGAGACCTTGGAGTGCATGTCCACAGATCCCTGAAGGTAGCAGGACAGGTAGATAAGGCAGTTAAAAAGGCTTACGGGATACTTTCCTTTATTAGCCGAGGCATAGAATATAAGAGCAGGGACGTTATGCTCGAACTGTATAAAACACTAGTTAGGCCACAGCTGGAGTACTGCGTACAGATCTGGTCACCACATTACAGGAAAGATGTGATTGCATTAGAGACGATACAGAGGAGATTTACGATGATGTTGCCAGGACTGGAGAATTTTAGCTATGAGGAAAGATTGGATAGGCTGGGATTGTTTTCTTTGGAACAAAGGAGATTGAGGGGAGATTTAATTGAGGTGTATAAAATTATGAAGGGCCTAGATGGGGTGGAAAAGAAGAACCTATTTCCCTCAGCAGAGGAGTCAGTGACCAGGTGGCATAGATTTAAAGTAATTGGTAGAAGGATTAGATGGGAGCTGAGGAGAAATTTTTTCACCCAGAGAGTGGTGGGGGTCTGGAACTCACCGCCTGAAAGGGTGGTAGAGGCAGAAACCCTCAACTCATTTAAAAAGTACTTGGATGTGCACTTGAAGTGCCATAACCTACAGGGCTACGGACCAAGTGCTGGAAAGTGGGATTAAGCTGGATAGCTCTTTTCCGGCCGGCACGGACCACGATGGGCCGAATGGCCTCCTTCTGTGCCATAACTTTCAATGATTCTATGATTCTATGAAGACAGAATCTATTTTGTTAGAATTAAGGAACAATAGAGGAGCTATCATGCTACTGGTTGTATACTTACAGGCCACCAAATAGTGGGAAGGAGATAGAGGAGCAAATTTGCAGGCAAATTACAGAAAGATGCAAGAACTATAGAGTAGTGATAATGGGAGACTTCAATTATCCCAATGTAGACTGGGATAGTAACAGTGTAAAGGGCAAAGAGGGAGAGGAATTCCTGCAATGTGTACAAGAGAACTTTCTTAATCAGTGTGTTTCCAGCCCAACGTGGAAGGAAGCAGTGCTGGATCTAGTTGTGGGGAATGAAGTGGGGCAGGTGGAGCATGTTTCAGTGGGGGAGCATTTAGGGAGCAGTGATCATTATATCATCAAGTTTAGAATAGTTATGGAAGAGAACAAGGAAGAAAAATTTCAGTGAATTAAAAAGGCCCAGGTGGATTTGAATCAAAAAATGGAGGCAGAAGATATGACTAAGGTGCTAAATGAGTACTTTGCACTGGTCTTCACTAGGGAAGAGGATGCTGCCAATGTAGCAGTAAAGGAGGAGATAGTAGCGATATTGGATAGGATAAAAATAGATAATTAAAGTCACCTGGTCCAGATGGGATCCTAGATTACTGAGGGAAGTAATGGTGGAAATTGCAGAGGGTCTGGACACAATCTTCCAATCCTCCTTAGATATGGGGATGTTGCTGGAGGACTGGAAGATTGCAAATGTTACACCTCTGTTCAAAAAAGGGGAGAGGGATAAACCCGGCAATTACAATTAGGCCAGTCAGTCTAACATCGGTGATGTGGAAACTTTTAGAGACAATAATCTGGGACAAAATTAATTGGCATTTGGAAAAATATGGGTTAATAAATGAAAATCAGCATGGATTTGTTAAAGGAAAATCACGTTTTAATAACTTGATTGAGTTCTTTGATGAAGTAACAGAGAGGGTTGATGAGGGTAGTGAGGTTGATGTGTACATGGACTTTCAAAAGGCATTTGATAAAGTACCACATAATAGAACTGTTAGCAAAATTAAAGCCCGTAGGATTAAAGGGACAGTGGCAGCTTGGATATGAAATTGGCTAAGGGACAGAAAGCAAAGAGTAGCGATGAACGGTTGTTTTTCAGACTGGAGGATGCAATGGCGTTCCCCATGGGTCGGTATTAGGACCACTGCTCTTTTTGATATATATTAATGGCAGGGTGTAATATCAAAGTTTGCAGATAACACGAAACTTGGAAATGTAATAAACAGTTAGGAGGATAGTAACAGACTTCAGGGCATAGACAGACTGGTGAAATGGGCAGACACATGGCAGATGAAATTTAACGGAGAAGTGTGAAGTGATACATTTTGGTAGGAAGAATGAGGAGAGGCAATATAAACTAAATGGTACAATTTTAAAGGGGGTGTACGGACAAAGAGACCTGGAGGTGTGTGTACACAAATCTTTGAAAGTGGCAGGACAGATTGAGAAGGCTGTTGAAAAAGCATATGGGATCCTGGGTTTTATTAATAGAGGCATAGAGTACAAAAGAAAGGAAGTTATGCTAAACCTTTATAAAACACTGGTTTGGCCTCAGCTGGAGTATTGTGTTCAATTCTGGGCACTGCATTTTAGGAAGGATGTCAAGGCGTTAGAGAGGGTGCAGAAGAGATTTACTAGAATGGTGCCAAGGATGACGGAATTCAGTTATGTGGAGAGACTGGAGAAGCTGGGGTTGTTCTCCTTAGAGCAGAGAAGGTTAAAAGGAGATTTGATGGAGGTGTTCAAAATCATGAACGGTTTTGAGAGAGTAAATAAGGAGAAACCGTTTCCAGTGACAGCAGGGTTAGTAACCAGAGGACACAGATTTAAGGTGATCGGCAAAAGAACCAGATGCGACATGAGGAAAAAGAAATTTTATGCAGCGAGTGTCGTGATCTGGAATGCACTGCCTGAAAGGGTGGTGGAAACAGATTCAATAGTAACTTTCAAAAGGGAAATGGATAAATACTTGAAGGAGAAATATTTACAGGGCTATGGGGAAAGAGCAGGGGAGTGGGACTAATTGGATAGCTCTACCAAAGAGCCGGCACAGGCACAATGGGCCGAATGGCTTCCTTCTGTACTGTATGATTCTAAGATTCTATGATTCCAAGAGCAGTGTCATCACTGTAAAGTGGCTTGCAAGACAATTTACTTTATTAGCAGACAAAATCTTACATTATCTTAGTGCTGATGATTTCTGTCAATATTAAATTACTTAACGGTTTGAAAATCAGGGCAATGCCATCGTACAAGATGTTGAAGCCCCAGTGTGCTACATAGGAAAGGATTCCTGCAGCAGTTCTCCACAGGGTGATCTACAGATCTCAGCTGTGATACCAAACAAAAGTGATTAGAAAAAGAAACGTCAGAGGAATAGTCACTATTTGGCCCCTCCTGCACAGATGCTGATAGGTTTACTGCCACTGGGAAGGTGGGAAATATAGTTTAAGAAACAATTAGATGCTACAATGGGAGAACTTTAGGGTCTTTCTGAATGAATGAATCAAGAGTTTGGAGAGAGTAACGTATCGGAAGGTTCAGATAATTTCAATCAGCCAGTTGCCTTGCTCTCACAGTTCATGGCATCATCTGAACCTCATGATGTCTTATTCCCCGTATCTCCCACTCTGGTCTATGTGGTACTCCATAGTCCATATTCCTGCTGGATCCACTGTAAGAGATGTCTTGTCAGAAGAGCCTAAAGGATCTTATGAAAAGCATTCAAAAAAAACCTCACTGTCCTGGAAATTGTTGAACTGTAAAAATGCTGTAGGTTAATCGTCAAATGATCAAAGGATCTTATCTCCATGACCCTATCTTTCCTCTTGTACGTCTGATTTGCATCATTGAAATTCATTCTGTCCTGAAGTAATGTATGTCTCACTAGAATTTCTCGATGGCCAATCAGTGCAGAATGGAAGTGAAATACAAAGATTGCTCCCTCCATCTCTTTGGTGTTCCATGGCTACCTGAGATTCCCTCATAGATTGAAATTTATCCTTCCTTAAGCATAGAGGCCAAGCTTCCCCATGGGGAGAAAGAGAAAATTGGTGGACAATTCATCATGCATTGATCTCATGCACTTTTAGTGGTGGCTAAAGACCAGTATCGGCAGAGATCTGGGAGTTGCTCACCTACTCATCTTTCTTTCATCCCATCCTCCCTGCCCTTCAGACAAGGAATGGTATGGAGTAAGAGCAAACTTTATTAAAGGTAAAAATAGTCATTTTTTTGGTTTAAAATGTTATCTTGTACACCAAAGAAAAGCTTAAGAGCTGAAATTCTCTCCCCCATTTCAATGGAGTGAATCATAGAAAGTTACAGCACAGAAGGAGGCCATTTGGCCCATCGTGTCTGTACTGGCTGAAAAAGAGCTATCCCACTTTCTAGCACTTGGTCCGTAGCCCTTTAGGTTATCGCACTTCAGGTGCACATCCAAGTACTTTTTAAATGAGTTGAGGGTTTCTGCCTCTACCACCCTTTCAGGCAGTGAGTTCCAAACCCCCACCATCCTCTGGGTGAAAAAATTTCTCCTCTGCTCCCCTCTAATCCTTCTACCGATTACTTTAAATCTATGCCCCTGGTCACTGATCCCTCTGCTAGGGGAAATAGGTCCTCCCTATTCACTCTGTCTAGGCCCCCTCATAATTTTATATACCTCAATTAAATCTGCCCTCAGTCTCCTTTGTTCCAAAGAAAACATCCCCAGCCTATCCAATCTTTTCTCATAGCTAAAATTCTCCAGTCCTGGCAACATCCTCGTAAATCTCCCTTGTATCCTCTCTAGTGCAATCACATCTTTCCTGTAATGTGGTGACCAGAACTGTACGCAGTACTCAAGTTGTGGCCTAACCAGTGTTGTATATATTTCCAGCATAACCTCTCTGCTCTTAAATTGTGTGCCTCGGCTAATAAAGGAAAGCTTTATCAGCTTTATTAGTTAGCTTTTATTAGTTAGCTTTAAAAGTTAATTTTTATTAGTTAGTTGGAAATTCCAGCTAACAAAACTCATTCTTCTGCATTATATATTATTAATGGAGCATTAAGGTACTTTATCAATGTACTTAAGTCAGAGTTTTAACATTGTATCAGGCCGTTACAAATAAACTTGGGGAATGTATGGTGATTGTCTTTTCATCTCAGGGATCTAGGTAAAGATATAACTCAGACAGAAGGGATGTAAAGAAGGTGTCCTCAATCTGATGACTGTAAGATGTATAACATAAGCTGCGATGCTTTAATGTTTTCTTTGATGCAGTGCAGTTTACATCAGCCAGCTCCTATCCATTGTAGACGTGCTGCACTTTCAATAAATACACGAGATATCTCTTTAATTATTTAGTTAAACTCCCGGTTTGATTACATATAGAACCATAGAAGTCACAGGAATTACAGCACAGAAAAAGACCATTTGGTCCATCAACCTGTGCTGGTACTAACTCTTCAAATGGAGCTATCTACTCTGAAGTCATTTTGCTGCCCTTTACCCTTATCCTTTTATTTTCTTTATTTTCAAATACTTAATCCAATTCCCTTTGAATGATATTATAGTCACTGCCTCGATAGTCACTTGGTCTAATGCTCTAATAAGCCTGTGCAAACAAATCTTCTCCATTCTTTCTTCTGGTATTAAGCCTGACTCTGTGGAGGGGGTTTTCATTGGGCTGCCTGGAAAATTTTCTCAGTGTTACTTGAACATCAAAAGCCTTTTCTTTTAAATAGAAATAGGTTTTCTCCCCTCATTTCTGTGGAATTCTGTGATATTTATGGTTTCAGTGTCACTTGGTGTAATGTTGTTCTCTCTTTTATTGCAAGGGGGTTGGAGTAAAAGAATAAGGACGTCTTGCTGCAATTGTACAGGGCTTTGGTGAGACCACACCTGGAGTACTGTGTACAGTTTTGGTCTCCTTATCTAAGGAAGGATATACTTGCCTTAGAGGCTGTGCAACAAAGGTTCACTAGATTGATTCCTGGTATGAGAGGGTTGTCCTATGATGAGAGATTGAGTAGAATGGGCCTCTAGTCTCTGGAGTTTAGAAGAATGAGAGGTGATATCATTGAAATGCATCAGATTCTGAGGGGGCTTGACAGGGTAGATGCTGAGAGGTTGTTTCCCTTGGCTGGAGAGTCTAGAACTAGGGAGCGTAGTCTCAGGATAAGGGGTCAGCTATTTAGGACTGAGATGAGGAGAAATTTCTTCACTCAGAGGGTTGTGAATCTTTGGAATTCTCTACCCCAGAGGGTTGTGGATGCTCAGTCGTTGAGTATATTCAAGATTGAGATCGATAGATTTTTGGATTCTAAGGGAATCAAGGGATATGGGGATCGGGCGGGAAAGTGGAGTTGTGGTTGAAGATCAGCCTTGATCTTATTGAATGGCGGAGCAGGCTCAAGGGGCCACATAGCTGACTCCTATTTCTTATGTTCTTATGTTCTCTGGATGATAAGAAAATTCGTTCTGATCTCCTGACATCAACGGTGGTGTGGCATATGATTGGCTGCCTCAGATTTAAAATTAATCAAGTTCAATTACACTAAGGGGGATTCATCCCATTTAAAGTAAGTTCTAAACTTTAAGTTTACATTTTCAAGGCCCCTTCCCTCAATCACATTGAAAACTATCATAATCTTGGAAGTGATCAACATTCATCAGGATCATAGCTAGCCAGGACTCTTTGAGTGTTCATTAAAAGAGACCATGTAGCTGGGGCATTCTGCTAAAGATCAGTTTTGGACTTGGCAAAAGGTGGAAAACCAAATTAAATGTGAGGAAGAGGTGGCAGCAACAGGTAGCAAAGGACTGGGACATCAGGAAAGCAGAAAGAAAAACTGACAGATCGGAGGCGGCTAGAGGAGGGGACATGAGCACTGGTGGTACCTAACCTACTGGGAAGTTGCTTTATTCATCAGCTTTGCCAAAGCTCCCTCTCCTCTGATGAAATGTTGAGTGGTATTTACCAATCCATTTAGTGAAAGAGGCATCATCCTAATAAAGCATCTTCACATTGTCTCCATTCTAAACTTCTGGGATAGGGTATCACTGTAGAATTAAAATACGTTAAGTCACATTAAAGGGATTCATCCAATATAAAATACATTGCATTTTAAAGACACTCTTCTCTCCCTTCCATTGAAAACCATCATAATTTGGGATGAAACCAACATTCATCAGGATCACAGGCACAGGTGGACAATGCCATGAAGGGATTTAAACATGAGGGTGAGAATTTTAAATTGGAGGTTTTGGAGGACTGGGAGCCAATATAGGTCAGTGAGGGTAGTGGTGATGGGCAAGACACACTTGGTGTGGGATTGAATATAGACAGCAGCGTTTTGGATTAGCTGAAGTTTATGGTGGGCGGAAGGTGGGAGGCCTGCCAAGAGAGCATTGGAATAGTCGCGACTGGAGGTGACTTCATGGATGAGGGTTTCATTGGTGGATGGGGTGAGGTAGGGGCAGAGGTGGGAAAATGCTACCTAGGTGGAAGTAGGTGGTCTTTTGTGATAGAGAGGACAGCTCAGGGTTGAATAAGATTCTTTGGTTGTGAACAGTCTAGTTCAGCCTGAGACAATAGAAGGGGGATGATGTCATTTGCAAGGGCATGAAATTTGTGGTGGGGTCCAAAGACAATGGTACAGTTCCATCGCACCATTTATTCTTATTTTCATGGCACCCTTGATGCACCGAATAAAGTCTATTATTCTTGGAAGGACAGATTTATTTGCTGCTCTGAATGTGGAAATCTTTATTTGATATAATTAAACAATTATGGGAATTCATGATGCATGAACAGTTAGTATGCAGGCAAAATATATTCAGCAGAATAACATGTCCACTTTAATACTGGTTCCCCACAGCCTCTGATGTAAGGCACAATAGGGCCAATTTTCCGAATGTGCACTCGTGGCATGGAAACTTGCATGCTTGGAGGACGTATCTGGAAATCTGATAGGGACAGGGATGTGTCGGGAATTCACATTTGTAAAATTGTCCCTACTATCTGTGGCTTCCTCAACACCCCCTCTCTGTAATACACCCCTACCGTTAATACTTTGCGATGCATACAGTGTCTCATATAGGACACATTGTTTCTGGCTCCCTCTATGACAGAAACCCTTACTTTAACACTTACTTTACCACAACAATTGCTATTATAATACTCTCTCAGTTATATTTTCCTCCACTCGCTAAAGCTAAGTGCAAAAGTCAGTGTGAGCATAAAATGAACAGAGTAAAATATATCCAACTATATCACTAAACTCAGCACAGTAACAACAATTCTTTTGCAAAACTCCCTTAATAATACTCTTTTTAGGTGTCTGCTAAAGACACTGCAGACAGAGTCTGGTTTTAAACATTTTTATGGATAAATATTTTGAAGATAGACTTACACTTTTATAGCTCCTTTCTTTGAAAGATAGGGGAAGGGGAATTGCTCTTTACATACTTATATAATGGAGAGTAGGATACAATTTATATCAGGAACTCCCTGCGTATTAATTACTGATTTCACAGGGAGAGATGTGTGACCTCCATGAGTTGATCCTACCTCCCTTCCAGCAGCACTTTCCCTCTCTCAATCTCACGCTTTGCCTCATTTCACCTCATCTCCATCATGGTACCTCAGAGGGGAATTGTAGGAGCCCCATGACCAGTCACCCGATGGCAGAGCATATTTGTCCATCAGAGAACCATAGAATTTTACAGCACAGAAGGAGCCCATTCGGCCCATCATGTCTGTGCTGGCTCTTTGTTACAGCAATGTAAAACTAATCCCACAGCTCTGCCCTTTCCCTATAGCCCCGCATCTTCCTCTGTTTCAAATGTTTATCTACTCTTCCCTTAAAAGACACAAAAGTCTCAGCCTCTGTCCATTGGCAAGTAGTCCATGCTCTTAACAACTCTGCATAAAGAAATTTCTTCTAATCTCCTTCCTTACTGTCTTAGTGACAATTTTATTATGTTATACCACTGATCAACTCTTTTTTAAGGTTCATTTGCACAAACACGAGACCTACTTGTAAACATTTTCTTGCCTTTGCCTCTTATGTGGTTGAAAATAGCACAACAGACGCATGAGCCCCAGTTTCCCACCAAACACCCTCTCTGCACTAGTGAGGACCTCTGCTGGGGGAATGAGGACATTTCCAATATAATTCTCAGAATTTGCCAGACTGGAAAAAATGACAACAAGCAATGTTTTGTAACAAT
This sequence comes from Heptranchias perlo, assembly GCF_035084215.1. Lineage (NCBI taxonomy): Eukaryota > Metazoa > Chordata > Chondrichthyes > Hexanchiformes > Hexanchidae > Heptranchias > Heptranchias perlo. The sequence goes on along the minus strand of NC_090342.1, from coordinate 36,324,296 downwards.
TCATTTTAATTGAGTTGTACAAATTTACATACTTTCTCAGGTTATGCTATCTTATCAAGTACATGCTACATAGCAAATGCTACATTTCACAGTACATTTACAATCTGGCTACAGAGCTCCCTGATGCCAAGGGAAGGACTGTACAGTCCTACAATATCAAAATTACCAAGGTGGCTTGTATGCTGAGAGCTCAGCTTATGGCCAAAATAAAATGGTAAATGTAATAACAAGCAACTCAGGTAAAAAAAAACTTCTGCTCCTCCTGGCTCCAGGTAATTCAGGTATGTATTTTTTAAAGACTTACCTTTTTGGTGGTGGCCAGTTACAGTCCCTTTAAGGACTGCTGGCTAGGCCGCATGTAGACCTGGTTTTCCTGAATGCGACCAGCCGGTACAGGCTGCGTTCAGGGCAAACCAATTTGGTAAAGGGGGCATCAAACAGACATTTAGCCCCTTATTTGCATATGTTTCAGGTGCAGGGCCTGGACGCCTCTTTTGATGCCTATTCTAATATGGTGGGCAGTGCACTTCCCATTCAGAATGTGCATGTGCACGCCACCCGCCATATTGGACGCTTTTGCTTTTGCGTCCATTTTAAACCTGTAAAACAGGCCTATGATTCTTACAGTGAAAGACTGTTTATAGGTTGTACAGTGGATCAGCCAAAATTGATAGAATTAAACTCTTTTCCATGTTACATGGAAGAGCCTTCCATCAGTTTTGCCTATCTACTAATTTGACTAGGTGAATCTGACTGAACAGTAGAATCATCATTGTCCCTAAGTATGAGGTTGTGAGGCAGCTTGTTGCAAGGCCTGTGCCTCTGTTGCTCTGGGACTGAAGGGATGCACAAGAGTAGCTACAGCTATCTAACCTCCCCTTTGGTTGGGGAAGCACCCAGCTCTTCCTCAGGTTGATGAGGTAAAATTGTTGTCTTCTCACTAGGCAGAGACCAGCCACAAACCCAACGCTGGTGGACAGCCGCTGTATAAACTGAGAAGAAAATTGAATGACTGAGCAAAATATATTCGGCTTGTTTATCTGGACAGCAGCAAACACGTCACAAAGGGACTGCCATTAGTTGGTTCAGCCCTAGGGGAGTGAGCAGAGCGCCTTACAGCAGGGGTTCTGTGAGCTTACATTGTGCCTTTGTCTTAAACAGCTTCACTTGCTTTCCGCCTGCTGGCTGTACCAGCACTGATCTCCTCCCCTGAACTTTCAAACAGGCTTACATTATTATATCATAAATAGCTAGAAGTTTGAAAAGAAACCAGATACTTTGGGTAGTTTTTAAAGAACTGAGCAGCTTAACTCTTTCACCAACACAGAGTTTAAAATGCACTGGGGGTGTGGAACTTGAGTTGCATGGCTGAAGTTTTTCTGTTTTTTTAAAACCAAACCATATTGGATTCTTGCCATTTCACAACTGAAATGAGCACCATTTAATAAGGATTTTAACAAAGGAGGCAATGGTTATCAATAATTAATAAATAAATGCAACACTCAGAGAGCAGTCTGCACTGTAGGACCTCAACAAGTTCACAATCATAACAGATGGGGGCAGCACGGCCGAACAGGAACAGGTTTACCTCACAGTGGGTAGGAGAAGACTGAAGTGGGTGTGAGAAGATTAACAAAACTAAATGAGAGAAAACTTCACACTAAGAATTCAGCACTGTTCAGAAAGGGTGTGTATGACCAATACTGAACCTCCAGCAGGGTTAAAGACAAATGACTCTCTGTCGTGAGCCTGCAGACTGCAGTCTTTTGGAGTAATGTGATCTTTTCTTCTTTTCCTCTCCCCAGGAACATGTTATTAATTTGATGGAAGATGACGTTATTTTTATAGCCCAAAGTGGCCAAATCAGTCTCTTGTTCAGCCCATTCCTACTTGTCAGCTTGACTGCTGATATTTGATAGCTTATCCCAGTGATTCAGTTTGACAGAACCTTATAAAGTACAAACAGTACCTTTTTAATTATAACCATGACAACATTTTATAAATCTTAAACAATGACAGTTCCAGCATAGAACCCAGAGCTATCAACAATGGGCAAGTCCTAGGTGTGAGATTTTTCAGTCACGAATTAGCCACATTCCCGAAAAATCACCTTGTGCCAAAAACATGAAAATGGTTAAATGCAGTAAACTGGATTTACACACAAATCTTAAGGAAAGAACTGTCAGTGCTTTTCAATGCCCAGTTTATGCTGGTGCAGTACCTTTGAGTCCAACAAGTTCAGTCCGCTAGTCAATTCAGATAAATGTTTTTATTGTCTTGCCTTCAATATCTTTTCCTTTAAAATTTCACATTTATAAAATGTAGTTAAGTTAGAGATGATGAACACTATCATCACATAACAAATCACATTGCACGATCCTCTTAAAACAGAGGTGTTCAAATTTTAAAACAATTTGCCTTCACCCACAGCCCCTATAATTCGTGTGAACTGGATTCAGTTTGAACAGGGCTGAAAAATATCTTGAAAGGTTGGAGTGATATTGTTTCTCTTTTCAAAATAAAGGGCATATTAAACTTTATAAATTCAGCAGAATGCTTATCTATCCGGGGATTAGCTTCACATCCAATCCAGAGGCGAGAAGTTTGCTCACTGAGCCTTGTGCACATTGGGAAAGAAACTGCAGCACACTGGAGCTTCTGGAGATTAAAGAAGGCAGCACATGTGATACTCGCACATCGGAACCACAGGAGGGAGAAGAGTCAATGTACTGGACAGAGCCCGATTAAGAATTTTTGGGGCTGTGGGCACCAGGAACATTCAAGGTCCCTCTACATGCCCCGCACAACGCACCCCCTGATCCATTAAAACACAAACGTGCAGAAAAATTCATGATGAAATAGACCCATAGAATGTTTACACACTGCAATAATAATGAAGCAAATCATATCACAATATACTACATCCCATATTTGCAGGGGGGCCCCATATTTGCATGTTCCCCAGGCCTGGGTCCCACCAACTCGTGTCTTAATCTGTCCCAGGCACTGGAATTGGGTGGGTACAGAAGCACCACAGCAGGGACTTGGGGCAGAGAGAAGACATCAGGGTCCAGGGGCAGGGAGGGGGGACATTAGGGTCTTGGGGCAGGGAGAAGACTTCAGGGTCCAGGGGCAGTGAGAGGGGACATTAGGGTCTTGGGGGAGGGTCATCAGGGTCTTGGGGCAGAGAGAAGATATCAGGGTCCAGGGGCAGGGAGGGGGGACATTAGGGTCTTGGGGGAGGGTTATCAGGGTCTTGGGGCAGGGAGAAGACTTCAGGATCTAGGGGCAGTGAGAGGGGATATTAGGGTCTTGGGGGAGGGTCATCAGGGTCTTGGGGCAGAGAGAAGACATCAGGGTCCAGGGGCAGTGAGAGGGGATATTAGGGTCTTGGGGGAGGGTCATCAGGGTCTTGGGGCAGGGAGAAGACATCAGGGTCCAGGGGCAGGGAGAGGGACATTGGGGTCTCGGGGGGGAGGGACATCGGGGTCTTGGGGCAGGGAGAAGATATCAGGGTCCAGGGGCAGGGAGAGGGACGTTTAGGGTCTTGGGGCAGGGAGAGGGACATTAGGGTCTTGGGGCAGGGAGAGGGACATTAGGGTCTTGGGGCAGACAGATAAGACATCGTGCAGTGATTCCATTTCCCACAGACCAGAGGCTTCTACATTACAGTTAAGAGTCTTTTCTGTTCCACACTGCAGTGTGAGAAACAGAGCCCTCCATAGGTATGAAATCAACATCGTCAGGTGGGAAGGGATAAGATTACAATCACACAGGATTAAATACAAGAGCATTGGTAGGCCCAGTAGGATCACAGAAAGAACTCCTGCTTTGAGTGCAGAGTCCGGCACTGCTGTGCAATTAACTCCTCCCACTCAGCATTTACTTCAAAAAAGTTGATCCCAAGCGTTGCCTACGTACTCTGAAAACTCTTAGTGCCTATAAGGTTACAACAAAGATATTTTTGTTTTGTAAGTTCTTATTTAGGAGTTTATGCCAAATACAAGAAATATACAAAACAAAATATTGTAACAGAATTGGGTACCGAGGTTATTACAATCATAGAGAGAAGATTATACAGTCATAGAATCATACATCACAGAAGGCGACCATTCGGCCCATCGTACCTGTGTCGGCTCTTTGAAAGGGCTACCCAATTAGACCCACTCTCCTGCTCTTTCTCCATAGCCTTGCAAATTTTTCCTTTTTAAGTATTTATCCAATTCTCTTTTGAAAGTTAGTATTGAGTCTGCTTCCACCACCCTTTTAGGCAATGCATTCCAGATCATAACAACGTATCACAATAAGCTGAGTAAAAAAATTCTCCTCATTTTCCCCCGGCTTCTTTGCCAATTATTTTAAATCTCTGTCCTCTGGTCACCAATCCTCCTGCAAATGGAAACAGTTTCTCCCTACCTATTCTATCAAAACCCCTCATAATTTTGAACACCTCCATTAAATCTCCCCTTAACTTTCTCTACTCTAAGGAGAACAATCCCAGCTTCTCTAGTCTCTCCAGATAACTGAAACCCCTCATCCCTGGTACCATTTTAGTAAATGTTCCCTACACCCTCTCCAAGGCCTCGATGTCCTTTCTAAAGTGTGGTGCCCAGAATTGGATGCAATACTCTAGCTGAGGCCTAACCAATGATTCAGCATAACTCACTTGCTTTTGTACTCTGTGCCTCTATTTGTAAAGCCAAGGATCCCGTATGCTTTTTAAACGGCTTTATCAACGTGTCCTACACCTGCACAATGACCAAGAACAACACTGAAGATACAGCTGGACATGTGCGTGAATCAACATAGCCCTATCAATAAACTGTGAAACACCTAGGCTATTACCAATCATAGACCAAGTTCCCAATGAATGGACACACTCCATAAATAAAATTAATCCTTAGCTTGATGTGGACAAACAGCACCTGACTTGTCACATGATAAACTCACCCAGCAACTCAGGTCCCTGCAGGAGTGCTATTTCAAGGGCTTGTCCACGCCGTACAGGTTAGTTGCTGGTTTGACTTCTTAGGCTGTTGGTTAACTTCTGGGCCCTATTTTGGCTATTTTCCTCATTCCACAAGTGAACTCTGCATTCTGGGAACAACTTTGTGCTGGTGCTGCACTTATCTGCTTTGGGGTTTTATTCCAGTCATGGGTGGTCTGGTAGGTCTGCCTTTGGGTCTGAAGAAGGAGGGGGAGCAGCGAAGAAGAAAGGTGAGCAGGAGAAGCTGAAAAAGAGAGAGGAGGAGGAGGGCACTGTACAGGAAGCCATACCCACTGCGGGTCTTCAGGGAGCACTTCTCATTCCTCAACTTCACTGAGGAGCAATATGTGAGGCGTCGTCACTTCACCAAAGAGGCTGCCACCGAGCTATGTCACCTGCTGCAGCCCCAACTGGAGCCAAAAACCAGGGCATGGACAGCACTGCCTATGGCTGCCGAGGTCAGCAGTGGTGAGAGTAGGATGTGCAGAGTTTGTGAGTAAGAGAAGGAAGTGGGGTGAAATGTGGTGCCTGACCTCTTGTAATGAGCTGCCAGCACAAGTTTTACCTTGTCCCTGTGCCCATGTGAACCCCCTGTGCGCCCGTTATCTGACCCGATCGAATTTCTAGGCCGGAATCTTTCCACTAGGATTAACCTCCGTCCCAGACAGCTCCAGGTGCAGAACAATAAAAGTGTAGTACTGTAAAGCACATTGCTGTCTCTCAGTATTTTCAAACCCAACAGGTATCAAATGATGAGAGCAACTGTGAAGAACACACCCACCCACCCACACATACACACCCACACACACCCATGCACACGCACACACGCACACGGATACCCACACACACGCACACGGATACCCACACACACACACACACGGATACCCACACACACACACACACACGCACGCACGCACCCCCCCCCACATACACACACCCGTGCACGCACACACCCCCACGTAGACACACACACGCACACACACATATTTAATTTAATGGAATGGCAGTATCATTAATCAACACTGTGATAGTTTGGCAGCTAGCTTTGCCTCCTGGGGACTTTAACAACCACTTGCCATCGATAAAAATCACAGTTGTTTTGTGAAAAGCATAAGGAATGTGAAACATTTTTAAGCCAGGACCCACAGGGATATAATTTACCATAATTTTGAGATTTAATGCCAAGGCTGGTTATAGATTTAAAATGAGAGACTATGTATAATCTGCAGGGGGGAGCTTTATGAAAACCTATGGTTTCTGTAGCAAAATGTTTACTTGCCTGTGAAACACAGAAACTGATGGGCGCTTAAGGCTCATTGCCGCAGTGCAAAAGAAACATTTTCACCCTGGCAAAGTAGTTTACATGCCATGTTACCAGGTTGGTAAAACAGCAAAAAACATGATGAAGTTTGAACATTGCTCGTAGTGTAAATTCCCTGATTCAGCACGGGAGTACCTGCTGTCTGCTGCCAGCTGTAAAATACGTTTGCACCAGTCGACTAGAAAATCTGGTTTACTGGCACTGTGTGAGTATCAGAGGGTAGGCTAAAAAGGTTACCCAGCACGAGTGTGCAGGAGCATGGGCAGGGGGTGTAGGACAGCCCAGGAAGCAGCTCACTGGAGTGAGAGTCTCATCCTAGCACTGCTGTGCATGATACAGATGAACACATCGAGGGCCCACCATACGTAAACAAATGATAGCAATCCACAGGGAACTTCTAAGCGCACAATGTCAGAGAGCATGGAGGAATCCAATGCCAACTTGTGTGCTGACTTCACGCACAGCATCGAGTCCATGCAGTCAAACATGGAGCGAGAGATCAGCTCTATGAGCAATACAGGGAGACCCACAGCCATGGAACCTCTGGTGACAGCTCTGACAGCTTCGATGGAAGCTCAGACTGTTCCCATCTTGGCTGTGGGGTCCAGCATCTCCTCTAATTTACAAATCCTGAAGGATAGCTTGGACAGGGGCTTTGAGAGCCTCCCAGCATGCCTAGACGCTGCTCACGCACAGACCAGTGGGAGTGCTGAGGCTCAGCCTCCTAAGAGTGGCATTGGCTCCATAGAGGAGGTTCCTGCTGTCCTGTCTCAGGATGACAACATGCCTGCTCCCTTGCTAGCCTCTCAACCAGTGCCCATTTTGATGCCAGAAAGCCAGCTGGGCCATTCTGCCTTTGCTGAAGCTGAGTCCCAGCAGTCGTCAATGGCTAGAGCTCCTCGAGATTGCCCACCACAGTCATCTCAAGTGCCCTCAGTGGAATTTCAGCATCTGTCCACCTCCCAAGCTGTAGCCACAAGGGAACCACCTTGTAGGAGCGCTAGGATTGGTGAATGAGCACACAAGACAGGCACTAGGGCTTTGTACAAGGGAGATTTGTAGATATGTAGCAGTCATGTAAACATTTGTGAACTCAAGAATGGAGTCTTTTGGAAGTAAAATATTTTGTTTTGGTCTAGCTGTTGGCCTTCATAATCTTAGTGATGTAACAGGAACACTTATTAAGTTGTACTGTTTGAGGGCATTGATATGGTGGGTGTCAGGACAGGATCAAATGGAAGGAGGGAGTGTTGATGCTCTGGGCAGGGAAGGGATTGTTCAGGAGAATCTCTCCTCGATAATTTGCTCTCTCACGGCTCTGGCAGCTCACTGTACTGCTGCACCACGCTCTTCTTCTGAATCGTCTGGCTCCTCATCTCCTTCATCAGGAAGCTCCAAGACACCTCCTCTTTGGATGGCAAAATTGTGGAGCATGCAGGGAATGATAATGAATCTTGACACTCGCTCTGGCCAAACTGAAGGACCTCTCCTGAACTGTCTAGACAGCAGAACCATTGTTTCAGGACGCCAATGGTCTGCTTAATCAGAACCCCTGTTGCTGCATGGCTCTCATTGTATTGGCACTCTGTGTCTGTGCCGGGTTCCTGAAGGAGTCATGTGTCAGTTGGTGAGGGGATAACCCTTGTACCCAACAGCCAGCCTGCCACCTGATGGCTTAGGTAGAACAGAGGGGGTATTGAGGGTGAAGTATGAAAGCATCATGACTACTGCCAGGACACCGGGCACAGACCTGCATGAGTCATTGCTTGTAATCACAAACAACTTGATCATTGAGCGAACTGAAATCCTTTCTGTGACCTTCACTGCCACAGACAGTGAACTGCTTGCCTGGTGTTGAGCTCCAATCCTTGCTCCGTTGGTTAGTGACTGTTTCCCTGTTAAAACACAGCCACTTTACACACTGCTTCTCTGTGAGGTTCAGGTATGATGTTCTGTTCTTGGACATCCACATGCTGTAAGGCCTCCTGCACCCTCTTGCAGCCTGTGTAGGTCTTCTCTGCCTTCATTGCTGTTGCTCCTCCTCCTGATTTGGGAGCTTCAATGATAAGTCCAGCAGCATGCCCATGTTCAGCAATTGAGAACAAGCAAATCCTGTTCTTACCCTCCACAATCTCAATCTGCAAAATTATTAAACAGAGAAACACTTGACAAAACAGCCAAAAACCTGGCTGTTTTGCACTCTATCAGCCTAAAAAGAGTGACCAGAGATTTACCTGGATTGAGGTGAGGATTCCTTTAAATACAGTTTGTGAAATCTGCTTACCGACTGTTCCCACCATGATTTGCTGGATGGGTTAAGGAAGTGACGTTTCAGGCGTACACGAACACCAAATTAACAAAAGAGCCCTGATCCACGTGCAGAACCCCTTATTATCATATTAAAATGATGCCTAGATTTGTTGCAGGCGGCTGCCATGGACGCCTATCGAGTACCCACTTCAATATGGCGTTGCACGTGCTTCCGTCGGTTTTCCGGCTAGAGATGTCTCGCTGCTCTATTCTTTCCTCTGGCTAGAGAGTCTAGAACTAGGGGGCATAGTTACCGGATAAGGGGATGGCCATTCAAGACTGAGATGAGGAGGAATTTCTTCAGGCAGAGGGTTACGAAACTTTGGAATTCTCTACCCCAGGGGGCTGCGGATGCTGAGTCATTGAGTATATTCAAGGCTGAGATCGATAGATTTCTGGACTCCAGGGGAATCAAGGGACATGGGGATCGGGCGGGAAAGTGGGGTTGAGGTCGATCAGCCATGATCTGATTGAATGGCGGAGCAGGCTCGAGGGGCCGTATGGCCTACTCCGGCTCCTATATATGACCCCGAAAACGTGCGAGATGCATTGCAATTTTTCCGCCATTAGATCCGGGGATACAATAAGAGATTGTTTCAGATCTGCCCGAGAAAGGCAAGATGGAAATGGAGAAGTGTGAAAACATGGGAGAGAGTGAAGATCATCAAGCATATGGGGCTCAATTCTAAAACCGAGCCGGGAAGGGGGCGGGGGGTCAAATTGAGAACGGGAAACCCATTAGTACGGTTTCCAGGACATCCTTACGATTTTGATGTAAGTTTCCCGTCCGACTGACCGGCCTGGTTGACAGGCTGGTCTCAGTCAGACGGGAGATCAAAGGGAGAGGACGTCTTCAGGTAAGTCTGTAGGTAAATCTTTGTTTGTGTGGAGCGGGGGGGCACATGGGTGGGTATGGGGGCAGGGTGGGCATAGGCTGGCATAGGTTGGCACAGGTGGGCATAGGTTGGCATGGGGTTGTGAGTCAGGGGGATGCGATTGGGGGTCAGTCACGGGGGGCTGTCGGGCTTGGGAGTCATCGCGGGGTCCGCGGTCGTTGAAGGGGAGGGTCGAGGGTGGGAGGATTGGAGTGGGGGGAGGATCGGGATTGGGGGTCGGAGGGGGAGGATCGGGGTCGGGGGTCGGGGGATCGGGGTCGGGGGTTGGAGGGGGATCGAGGTCGGGGGTTGGAGGGGGAGGATAGGGGTCGGGGGTCAGGGAATGGGGGTTGGAGGGGGAGGAACTGGGTCGGGGATTGGGGTTGGGGGTCGGAGGGGGAGGATCAGGGTCAGGGGTCGGGGGATCAGGGGTTAGAGTGGAGATCAGGGTTGGGGTTGGTGGATCAGGGGTCGGAGGGGGAGGATTGGGGTCGGGGGAGCATTGGGGTCGGGGGTCGGGGCGGATCAGGGTCGGGAGTCGGCGATTGGGTGTCGGGGGTCCACTATTGGGGAGGGGTCTGCAATCGGGGGTCGGGTGTCCGCAATCGTTGGGGTGTCGGTGCAGGTAGGCTTGTTGGGCCTGGGGGAAGCACTCCCGCTCCTCTGGACCCACAAGCTGTGCCTTTCTAGGCACCTACCTGTTAGTCTCGGCTCTTCTCGCCTCCTTTCACGAGGTTTAAAACAGAAGGCCCGGGAATCTTGGCCCCCTGGGGCTGAAATCGGGAATTTGAGAAAAATGGAGGTCGGAAGCCTCCTTGATAGGTTTTAAGGCCCGACCCGCCTCCTGGGAGCAGGTTGGTCACCCGCCCCTCTTCCCACCCCGGTGGAAACCAGAAATTGGCGGGTTGGAAGTGGGTTGAGGGCGGGTCTGAAATGGTGGCAATTTTCAATGCCCCCCCCCGCCCCAAACCCACCCATTTTTTACTTTAAAAATTGAGCCCCTGATGCCTACAGAAAAGGTACAGCCTTAAAAAGGAGTAGACATTACAGGAGCTCTAACACTCAGCCTTTCTACTTCATGGCATCACCTAACTTCAAATGTTCAGATCTTCCCCCCCCCCCCAACCCTCGGTATTCCTTCTGACTATCTGTCTCCTGAAGGCAGTCATTTATCCTGGGGTACATTCCAGTACAGAGTTTTTACCTTTTACCGAATCCTACATTGGATAGGGTTTCGGGGTGGGTGGTATGGCCAGCTCAGGGCTTGGCCATTCAATAAGGTAGCAAAACACCAGTCATTTCACGGCAGGCAGCAGCTACACACATGAAGAACCCCAGGAGGCAAAAAAATATTAATTTTAGTCACTTTTTTTCTTTTGCGTGTGTGTGGGGAGTGCTTCTGCCAACAAGAAACAATTTTGGAGCTTTTTCCAACACAAGGTGCAATGAATCTATCGACATAAATCTGTATTTTTTTTATGATTGATTAGTTTTCCTTGTAATAAAGTCAAGAACCTTTTCCTGAAGGCTTCTGGTTTCAACATGTGTGCCACATGGATCTCTGAACAATATATGGCATCAGAAGTTGGATCTTATCCATGGAAAATAAAAGAAAGCTGTTAATCTAAACTGCTGAAGACTTCTCACTAAACTAGGAGAAAAACAGAAGTCAGTGTGAGGATTGAGCGAGAAAGTCAGAGCCATGTGCACTGAGTTGCTATTACGACAGCCCAAAACATGTGTTAAATGTCAAGCAAAAACTAAATATGGCAGAAGCTGATGTTGCTATAGATTTTTCCAGCAAATTTTAATTTTTCTAAGCCTGAGGAATGGCATTGCTGCAAAAAAAGCTTTGGGAGAGCTATTGTATCATGTCAGGACTAGCTGGTGTAGATGAAATTAGTCAAGTAAACAAAATGATTTATTGCATGGGTGCTAAAGCAGAAGGGATTCTTGTATCATTCAACTTGACAGCTGATGAAAGTAAAAAGCATAACACAGTAATGGGAAAGTTCAAGAAATTGTTATTGCTCAGAGAAGGTGATTCCCCACAAGCACCACACACTGCAGTGCCTGTAGATCCAGTCAAGTATACAGACTAGATAAAATATAATGTCAAGCGCAAGGTGATTTGTAATAAATCCGGCAAATGGAATAGATGCGGTTACCCAGCACAGCAGTGAGAAGCCCCATTCATAAGTAATAAATCCCACAAGTGTGGGGGGAAAATGGACATTTCGCAATTGTATGTTATTCAAGCAAAGAATATGTATACCAAAAGGAAATAATCTGCAATCTGGCCAAGAGAAATATCTCTAAATGAACTGTATATTAGCTCTTTGTTGGAAATAATTATGATTGGGTTGAAGATAACAGGATTGGCAATACTAACTCTAATTTCGACACTCAGGCCAATGTCATGATACAAATTTGACAGGCAATGGCTCTAATGACAAAAGCAAATCGTTGGAAATGTTGCCTGTTAAACTTGGATCGTTTACCAAATACAAGGTGAGGATAAACAGACAAAATAAACTGGCTGTCACCCATTGGGAAAAAACATATGTTTTGAAATTTCAAGTAGTGAACCGTGACATTAAAGCGATTCTCAGTAAGAAAGATTGTGTGGAACTAGGTCTAGTGACAAGAAATGATAATGTAGACCAAGTTCCCAGTTCTTCATCCAGAAACATTCTCAAAAGGTACTGTGATGGTTTTGGTTGTATGCCAGCTGACAATAATTGAAGCTAAATCCAGGAGTACCATGAGTAGTCCATACATCTAGGAGAGTACCCCTAGTGTTTTGTGGGAAAGAACAAACTGGAATTGATGGAGAAAATGGAACAATCAAAAGGTAAAAGTGCCAACATCATGGTATCAGTCAGTAAGAAAAACTGATTAGATTCATTTATGTATTGATACCAAGGACCTAAACAAGAAATATTACTTAGTGCCAACAGTTTAAGCCATTACATATAAACTTCCTGATATGTAAGTCTTTTCCATTCTTGATACAAAGTTAGGATACTGGCAAGTAGCCATTTGCAATCTCAGCACAGGAAGTAATCCAATGAACGTTCATGAAGCTCGAGTTGGACTAGAGGGTGCCTAGTTGATAGTCATTGTTATTTAGGTGTTCGGAGCTACATAAGATGCATGTGACAAAAACATCAGAGAGTTGCCCACAGTATAATGTGAGATTCAATGAAGCAAATTGCAGTTCCAAAGTAATTTTGGACATATAATTACTGATAATTACTGATCTTGAACCAGATCCTAAAATTATAAAAAGGCTGAAGTTATTTGAAAATTGAAATCCCCAAAGATAAACGCAGAACAACATTATGGAAATGGTGAATTATCTTATGTAATTTGCTCCAAGACTAATGTAGGTGACAGAACCATTACATAATCTGATGAGAAAGGATGCACTTTTCAATGGGATGCCATGGGATGCCAAACTTGATATAGCTATCAAAGAACCAAAGTAACTGTGTCAATTTGGCTCAGTTGGTTGCACTCTCGCCTCTGGGTCAGAAGGTTGTGGATTCAAACTGTGCTAATCTAAGCACATAATCTAGGCTGACACATCAGTGCAATGACAGTGCAATGAGGGAGAACTGTGTTGTTTGAAGTGCTATGCTTCAGACCAGATGTTAAACTAAGGCCAATTTACCCATTTAGGTGGATGCTAAAGGCTCCCATGGTACTATTCAAAAAAGAACAGGAAGCCCTGCCGGTGGCCGGACTAACATTTCTCCCTCACCCAACAACACAAAAAGCACATTAACTAGTCACTTATCAAATTTTCTGGTTGTGGGATCTTGATGTGTGCAATTTGGATTTCTGTTTGCTTACGTAACAACAGTAACTACACTTCAAAAATAATTCATTGGCTGTGATGTGCTTTGAGCTGCCTTGAGGCTGTATTAAGGTGCTATATAAATACAAGTTCTTCTTTTCTTTCTAAGTGATTATGAAATCTGTAGAACCAGTATTGCAGTAAATTAACAGGTCAGAGGCCAGGTTAGATGCTTTACTTCTCCATGATGACAAACCCATGCTAATACTGACCAGATCGCAAATAGACAAAGACGCAGGTTCAAAGTGGAAAACGACCCCAAACCACTTGTGATTATCATGAAAAAACATTGCCTACAGCCCTACCACAGCTGGAGCATTATCTTAGAACTCCAAAAGTCGGACTTTGAATTTCAAGCATCCAATGTTCACAGTTCCACTTTCCAACAGTTGTTGATGGAAAGTGATCAGGAGCGGGAACCGTGGCTGATTTCTTTTTGGCTCATTTAAATATAATTTACTGTAGCCTTACCCATGCCCTGAACCAGTCCAGAAAATTCCTGTTTCTTTTCATATCGTCATATAAGTTTGATGTAAAAGTGTCAGTATTGTTATCCAAGTTACTGCTGCTTGATTGTTGTGTATATCTCACTGAATCCTGTGGTTTACTGTGGGTGATACAGGGAGTTGTGTGTTTTCATTCACTCTCTGTAGATTACTGTGGGCGATACGATGAGTTGTTAACGAAAAGTAGTGATAATATTATGATATCAGTCACTTTCCATTAGTTATGACCTTCCCTACCCTGTGAATGCAAGGACTGTTTTCGATAGGTTACCTTTCTGCTGTGTTCATTGGTCTGTCTGGTTGCTAAGGAAACATTGTTATTTCACACCCTATTTTGTGTAGCAAGTAGATGAAGGGGAAATGGTTGCTTAATTTTAAATGTTCACCATGTTATTTTGCGTCAGATGAGGTACAAGAAAGATCATTTGGGAGGGGTGTTAATTAATGGTCTAAATTGTGCAGCCAGCTGTATTAATCCTGCTCTGTCAAAATTGGCCAGAATTCCCATTTTTCATGGCATATTGGAAATTCTGCTGCTGGTGCCGGGACCACAGTCTTCTCTTTTTCTGGTGCCTCAAGAATGGATGTTTACAGGGAAATGGCATGAGGTGCTGCCTAGACAATCTCTGTCTCTACTTTATGGCCACTGTGTGAACTGCAGGAATGTGCTCTGTAAAACTCTATTGTAAGCACTGTGAAGAATGAAGGAGTATAATAAATGTTTATGACCGCAAGTCCCTGTTTTGACTCATTCCAGGAATTTAAAAAAACATTTCCCTGAACCAAAGTCCAAAATTAAAGAAAAAGCCCTTGACACCTTCATACATGTCTAAAGTAAACCTCAGCAGACACTGATCGTTCTGCTTCTTCTCTGGAATGGAGAACGACAGACTGCAAACAATGGTATGATCTGTGGTTGGCCATGCTGGGAGATGGCAATTTTTTAAATTCACATTTCTAACAGGGAAACTGAAGCAATACCTGACCTCCTCTGATATGGATGAATACCAAACTAAATGGAAATTGGAAAAATGACCTGAATGGGATTTTAAAGTAAATAGTACACATATAAGAGGATAAAAAAATCCACATTATATTGAAGATACCGTTGTCTTCATTGTGTATAGCAGCAGGCGTGCACAGCATGACTAAATGTGGCTCTGTGCATGTGCAATCTCATTCTCCATCTTTTCCAGAGGTCATAGCAGTTGGTGCACATCAGACATTTACAGATGCATAACACCATCGCTGATGCAATGCATTCTTTATGATTTTGGGAACAATGGTTTTTGGGGGCTTTTTAATTTCCTGCAGTTTGATACCTATTTTGAATTTGCAAGTGACTTTTTGAGCTTACTGTTGCATTTTTGTTTTAATTGATTGTTACACTAATTTATGAAGCTCCAGCTGCTAACACACTGTTCATATTTTACTGTGGGTTTTCATGGCAATTCCACCATTTACATTCCACCCTTCTCACTCCACTACTAGAGCAAGCAAAAGGAGACCCAATCTGAAAACAGAAAACAAATTTGTCATTGTCTCTATCTAGTGCTGCATCTAAGCATCTCGCTGCTCAAGTCAGAGCAACTGAGAACACAAAGGATCAAGCCTGATGTGTAGGACACAACAACAATGGTCACAAACAAACTGTCCTCATTTAGAATAAAATCTGGAGTAGATTTTAATACCAAGACACCAATGAGTGGGAGTACCAAATTTGCATACTTTTGTCAAAGTCACTGGCCCCAATTGTAACTGTGGGCCAGTTTTCAGTGGGTGAATTTGTTGTCAGTTCAAAGGGCTATTTTTATTCAAGTTGCCTCTCTCATGAATAAATGCTAAATCAAGATCTGTTAGGATCAGCTTGAGATATATGCAACTTAATGGGAACATGGATTTAAACTTTATATCTGGCCCCGTGGCCTCAGCCTGCAGAAGCACTGTTCCTCTGACATGTTGAGATATGTTTATCTTAGTGTGTAAGTGCAGGTATGAGGATATTGGTAGGTGAGCACTGACTGCCTCTGGAGTATCCTGACCTATTTTGCAACCCTCCATTGGCCCTCCTCTTCTTCCAGAAGATTGAGCACTCCCATGGAGAAACCCATTTGTGTCACTACTAATGGGTAGTGACAACAATAGCATTTGCTATAAAGGTATCTTAACAACCAAGTGAAAAGAAAAAAACAAAAAAAATACAGATAAGGTTTAAATTCTCATTGCAGTCTACAGGAGTCTTTTAAAAAATTCTATCAACAGTTTTGACTCCAGTAACCATGGACCATGTGGGTTGGTAAATGAATGAGTGAATGATAAACCGGCGAGAATACTAAACAATTGCATGGAGGATATTAACGTCATTCAAGAGCTCACTTACATACCAAATACCAAAGTGGTTGAGTGCCAGAAGAAAATGCTGGTAGAAAATTGCATGAGGTGGTAAATGGGTAGAGAATGTGCATAATAGTGCTCCACCCCAATTTTCAGTTGGTTTTGCCCAATTTATATCCCTTTTTTTGAGCAAATGTGGGGATCAAGATTCATACGTCCACAAGTCCTGCATTTGTGGCGCTGCTACCAGAGGAGGCCCCAACTCCTGTGGGAGCATTGAAATATAAACGAGGCAGCACTAGTGCTTTCAGTAGCACGAGGAGCCTTTTTCTGGTTAGCATTCCTGAAACCCAACAAAATGTTTGGAATGAAGGGTGGGTGGTTGAATGGATGTACAAGCCCTGTGGGATTGTTAGAGATGCACCCAAATATGGGGATGCAGCTAAATGCAGGGAGAATGCTTGACCTGTTAAGAGGTTTGTTAATGGAGTCAGCAGCCATGATGCCACCAATAGCCCTGTTCTCCAAATAAACATCAACCCAGTGTTTTCTCTCCTTCAAATAATGTAAGCACCATGGACTGCTGCACATTGAAGGCTTCATGGCTTTTTTTCTGCATAATGGTCACTGATACCACCTAAACATTAATTGAGTGCAAACAATCAATGTTTGCACTGAAAGTACCTTGTGTGATGCTTTGCACTTGAGCGAACACTATCACCCAGTGAAAGCTGTGTGCCCTGTCTAGTTGGTTCTTCCTTTTCATAGGAAAAGTAATTAAGGTACTGCCCCTTGTAGACATAGCATTTGGTACTTGTTTGATACACGTAGGTGCTGCAGACTGCCTGATGTGACACATGTCTCCTGGGGTGGCTCGGAAGGATCCAGTAGCATGAAAACTTCCTGCTGTGGTAACCTTCACTCTGTTAGCCAAGCTGTCCCTGATTCAGATGTTGTTTGCAGCAGGTCATCCTGCAGCTCCTGATACAACTTTGTCACAGCTTATTTTGTGAAATGGAGCCATCACTGGCAGGGCCTCGCCAAATGAGCTTTATAAATATAACTCCACGTTTAAATGAGTTTCAATCTCTGAGTGGAGTGTTACTCTTAATATTTCCTCAATGTTGAAAACTCTGCTGAGCACAAAATGCAGTCTGATCATTGTTACATAAAGGAGACTGACAAAATAATGTCATACAAAGAATTTATTTTGTGGAAAGACTGAAGCTCATAGAAAGTGAAGATGTTCATATAAATCTTCCCAGACCAAAAAAAGGGGAGCAAGATGGAATTTTCCAGGTTCAATCCACACTACTGAGAAGAACAATTTGTGGTAACTTTACTACAGTATTACACATCTACAGGCTCCTGAGGTAGAGCCACTCACTGTATTGCAGACAATACTTTCATTAACCAAAAACAATTAGAAGTCCATGCAGGAGATGGATTTTTTTTTCACTTCAATTTTCACAAGTAAAAACCCCTTCTTAAGATTGTTCCACCATGTCTTTGCAGGGAATAACCTTTCTGCTGTTTCTCCAATGATACTATTCTGAATGCAGGTGGAAAAACAGTATTTTGGTGAGCAAGAAAAAGATTTGAAATCAATGTAAGAAGGTTCCTTTCTATCCTTAGCCCTTTTGTCATCCAATAGCATGTGCTTGTTAACAGTTCAATGGAAATAGGCTTGATTGATCTGTCTTGCATGCAGCCATCACAGAAGTTTCTAAAACAGTGCGGTATATGGTGGCCATCGCTTCTGCTTCATCATCGTAAAACAGCAGCAGTCATGCCCAGATTAAATACTAGCAGTGCTCCAGACAGAGAGATGCCTGAAACCCCTCCACACTCCTCTGCATTTTCCTGCGAAGACAACGTACCTTGTCATTAAAACATTCATTTAAATTCTTTTTTCTTTCTCTTACAATTTTCTTCCCCACCCTCCTGAAGATAGACTCATGCTGAGATACAGTTCTTTGGGCAATGGCAGCCCACCAGTACCTCACCCAAATGGCTCTTCTGTATGCATCAGCCAAGACAGTGAGCACTGGTAGCCTATTCAGCCATGGGGAGCAATTAGTGCCAAGCTAGATCCTGAGCCAAGATAAACTCATCTGCACAAATGGGGAAAGAAAAAGACAGGAAGGGGATCATCACTAATGCAGCTCCTAGCAGCTAGTTCAGAGGGCCTTAGGCAAAAGGCACAGAATAAATCATTTGCTCTTCAGTCTACCTACCAATACACCATTCTCCCAGATCTTGGCCAATGCAGATATGTAAAGAAGAGACAAAACTTGTGTTTGTCAGTGACACTGTTGAAGTGGCACCATCTAAACTGCTCTCCTGCTTATAGAGACACAACCTTTCACTTAACTGCCTGGGCTCGAATTTAGCAGGCCTGCGGGTTCCCAGCGGGTGGTCGTCCGGGAGCGTGGAAAACGCGGACGGCTAATCGTGTGCGTCCCCCACGCGATCGCGGGATAATTGGACCCATTAAGCCCAGCTTCCGGGTTCTGTGCTCCCCAGCTGCGTGCCGGCCGGCTGCGCATGCGCAGTACCGTCGACGCGATGTAGGAGCTCCAGTTAAAGGGGCAGTCTCCCAAAGCCCCTCCTGCTACAAGCAAGCGGTTTGAGACGATGGCTCAATAAAGGGGAAAGGCTGCGCCCCGTTTTTCAGATCTGGCACTGCAGCTGATGCTGGAGGGCGTGAGGAGGAGGAGGGAAACACTCTTCCCAGAAGATGGGCGCAAGTTCCCTGCCGCCGCAACCAGGAAGGCATGGGCAGAGGTGGCGGCGGAGGTGAGCAGCAGGGGCAACACCCCAAGGACTTGGGAGCAGTGCCGCAAGCGCTTCAATGACCTGACTAGGTCTGGCAAGGTGAGTACACCAACGCACCCTCCCACATCCCGTCCCCACCATCACGCCAAACAGATCACAACCCCTCCTGCACAGCCACCACTGCGCTCCATCAGCAATCCTCACAGCCACTCATTCACCATCCTCGCCGTGCACGCAAGTACCCACCGTCCCTGACCCCACCCGAACACTACCACACACCCCAATCCCCATGCAATGGGATGGGCACGTGGCCCACGCTTCCCCCCATCCGTTCCGCGCCACGCTCAACCCAACCACACCGATGCTCGATGCGTCTCACGATGCAAGACGCACCCACTCACACATCTGTGTTTTGCCTTCACAGGAGAAGAGAAGCAAGAACAATAGGGAAAGGGCACGCACCGGAGGTGGGCCGCCGCAAGTGGTGGAGCTCACCGACGCAGAGGTGGAGGCGCTCGACCTCGCCCGCACGCGACATTGCCTGTCGGTGGCCGATGGCGAGTGTGTCGCTGCCGAAACGGCCGGTAAGGGAAAGCTGACACTCAACACCCATGATCGCGAGTTACCGTCTCATCACCTGCCATCAGGCGCACTGTCAAGTTGGTCCACATGCCTCAAAGTGCCCTCTGTTCTCTTGCAGGTCCGTCTTTGGGTCAAGCGAGCTTGGAGGGCGATTCCTCAGAGGACATGGCGGTCTCTGAGGGTGCATCGTCACATCAGAGCCAACCATCCACCAGCGCAGAGACACGCACCTCGGTGGGTCCCCCTCGCCAACTAGTTGGGGTAGCACTTGGTGAGTCACTGCGCACGAGTGAGCATGAGCAGACCCTGGTGGCAGGGGCAGCCGCGGAGGGTCCGCGACGGAGGGAGCACTCATCTCCAGGCTCTGCTCAGCCGGACCCAGATGCTGAACCCAGGGGGCCACCAGTGAAAAGGAGAGTCGTCGAGGGCCACAAGCTAATTGCTGAGGTACTGGCAGAGGTGCCGCGCGCATTGTCCACAATAGCGCAGGCGATGGAGGAGTCCACCTCCTGCATGTGGGCATTGGTGGCGCAGGCACAGGAGGGTACCGGCGACACAGTGTCGCGGGTAGGTGCGGGACTGTCTGCGGTGGAGGACAGGCTGGCCTCCCTCGAGCGTCACGCACAGCTCCACTTCGAGTCCATGCAGGCCCTGACAACGTCTGTACGGATTCAGGGTGAGCAACATTCCAACGCCACCAACAGGCTGAGGGATACACTAGGGGTGGCCTTGCAAGGCCTCACACATGCCATCCAAACTGCCGTCCAGCAGGGTGGAAGGGGTGATGTGGGCCGAGGCCAAGAGAGGGATGATGGTGACCGGGGACATGGAAGCGGGGACGCCCAAGTCCCACCCGTCGCCCACCTCTCAACCAGTACCCGCAATGGTGCCTCCTCTCCAGGTGGCCGAGTCTGCCCCTGCCCCGGTGCAGGAGGAGCAGTCTGTGGAGGTGCCGTCACGGGCACCGAAACCCAGGGGCCGTCCGCCAAAAGCATCTACCCGGTCAAGGCAAGAAGACGAGCAACCTGCCACTACCTCTGCTGGAGCCACAGGGGTAGCACCACGTAGGAGTTCCCGGAGAAGAATTGCAAAGGCCTTATAATCACAAAGGGAATACACCAGGGTGTTTATTATTTTGTACTTTGTTTCTTATATAATGTCACATTCCAGATATTAAATAGTCTATTCTCACCACTCCTGCCACCTCTCGTCCATTCTTCCGCGGCTTGTGTAATAGTTGCGTTCCGTGGAGGCCATCATGACAGCGAACACCTGCTGCCACCCATTGGGCACACTGCTGTGGGTGCAGGATTACTGGCAGCACTCTTCAGTGGAGGGGGCTGGTATGGCCGCTCGCATGTGCAGGTGAGGAGATGTGAGCGCCTCGCAGTGTCTGACTCTAGGAGAACCGTTGACGTATGAGTGCCTCCCTGGCCCGGCGACCATCCCGGTGAGTCGCGGCTCGGCGCATGGGTCGTCCAACATCCTCTGGCGCGTCCTCCTCCTCCGCCTCCTCCTCCTCCGTCGCCTCCTCCTCCTCCTCCTCCTCCTCCTCGCCCTCGCCTTCCTCAATGTGGGTGGCGGGTGTGGATGGGGCCTCCTCCAGCGGCACCCCTCTCTGTTGGGCCATGTTGTGCAGGGCACAGCAGACAACTATGATTCGTCCCACTCTGAATGGTGTGTATTGGAGCGCTCCCCCAGAACGATCAAGGCACCTGAAGCGCATCTTGAGAAGCCCTATGGTCTGCTCAATTGTAGACCTGGTAGCAGTGTGGCTGTCATTGTACCGACGCTCCGGCTCGGTGATGGGGTTCCTCAGAGGTGTCATGAGCCACGTGTGGAGGGGATACCCCTTGTCGCCGAGGAGCCAGCCGTTGCCGGCGTTGGGTGCCTGCAGGATGGGCGGGACGGCGGACTCCCTGAGGACGAAGGCATTGTGGCAGCTGCCGGGGTATCTGGCGCACACGTGTAGGAATCTCTGGCGGTGGTCACAGATGAGCTGGGCGTTCATGGAGTGATACCCCTTCCTGTTGATGAACAGCCCTGGCTCATGCGGAGGTGCCCGTATTGCGATGTGGGTGCAGTCGATTACACCTTGCACCCGTGGGAAGCCGGCCATGGCATGGAATCCAACCGCCCTCTCCATCTGGCTGCGCTCGTCCATGGCGAAGTTGATGTAGTGGGAGGCCCTGCGGAACAACCCATCGGTGACCTGCCTTATGCACTTGTGTGCAGAGGACTGACAGACCCTGGTGATGTCCCCGGTGGCACCCTGGAAGGAACCGGATGCGAAGAAGTTGAGGGCAGTGGTGACTTTGACGGCGACAGGTAAGAAGATGCTGCTTGGTCCATCAGGGAGCAGCTCGTCGTTAAGGAGGCTGCAGATGTCGGCGACTACCTGGCGATTGACTCTGAGCCTCCGTATGCACTGCTCCTCGGAGAGGTCCATGAAGCTGAGCCTCGCTCTGTACACCCTGTGCGGAGGGTAGTGCCTCCTGCGACGCATCTCTCTCTGCGGTTGCCCTCCCTCCTGCTGTGCAGGTGGGTGTGCCGCAGCACCGTGTTGGGGGGCCCCACCTCTCCGAGGCGGACGGCGTGGACTGCGAGGCTGCTGGGGCTGGTCATCCTGTTCGTCCTCCGACGATGTCAACGCACCACCCATCTGGCAGGTGTTGGTGTGAGGGGTTGTGCAGGGTAGGTGGGTGGGTCCTCGGACTGGGGCTGCGGTTTCGTGTCGGTCTGTCCTCTGGCTTGGCGGGGGTTGGTGGAGGGCAGGGGTTGCCCTATGTGACGCGGTGGCCTCCTGCGTGGGTGAGGGCTCTCCCCCGTGGAGCGCACCTTGGCACCTGCCACAGGCTGCTGGCTGCAACACGCCTGGTTTGAAAGGTACTGTTTCCCCCAGTGTGGGAAACTGACTGCGTTGAACCTAAAATCCCACACTTCCTCTTTTGACAGCTGCTTCAGCTCATTAACTGACCACAACGAGCAAGTTAAGTACTCTCAAGTGGAACCCCACTGGCTTTAATTGCCTGCGGGATTCCCACCAGCGGGGCTTGCGCGCGCAGCCCCGCACGTTAGCGCGGTACCCGGAAGTGGCCGGGATTTCGTCGCGATCCGGTCACGTGACCGGAGATCGGGATTTTCGGGGGCCCCCCGCTGGAAACCCGCAGGTAACCCGACCCTAAAATCGAGCCCCCTGTGTTTGATATCTTAGATGAGAATGAAAACGGTTGAAGGACAGGCAGGAAGCGGTGTCCAACACATTGTTCCCCCAGATATCCTCAGATAGTATGCTTTTAAATAAAAACTTATGTAAGATTTATAAAATGTTTGTCATGGACCACTTTGAATACTGGGGTGAAACTGCTGTAACAAAACCCGCACCAAAGAGAGAACTGCCAGATTGTAACACTATATTTCAACTCATTGTACTCTTATGCATGAGGATCTACTTTTTTGTGGTACAACAGTGTTAGTCCTGGAGTACACCTTACCTCAGGATGGAATGCGTGACATGTATCGGGTCGACGCCTTAACTTCTGCGTTCGCATACGGTGACACTTAGCGGATGTGTTATTTACACTGGAGTTAAGAAGAATAGTGGCATTTAAGAGATTATCAGGTGAACACATTTAAGAGCACTGAGCCTTCCGGTCAGTTTGTCAAGATAAACATTGGACTGCAGTGCACTGTACAACATGGGCTGATTCTGTGTATGTTAGAGTTACATCGAAACTACAGCACAGAAACAGGCCATTCGGCCCAACTGGTCTATGTCGGCATTTATGCTTCACACGAGCCTCCTCCCTCCCTACTTCATCTAACCCTATCAGCATACCCTTCTATTCCTTTCTCCCTCATGTGCTTATCTAGCTTTCCCTTAAATGCATCTATGCTATTTGCCTCAACTACTCCTTGTGATAGCGCATTCCACATTCTTACCATTCTTTGGGTAAAGGATTTTCTCCTGAATTCCCTATTGGACTATTTTATATTTATGACCTCTAGATTTGGACTCCCCCACAAGTGGAAACATTTTCTCTATGTCTACCCTATCAAAATCTTAAGGACCACTATCAGATCACCCCTCAGCCTTTTCTTTTCTAGAGAATAGAGCCCCAGCCTGTTAAGCCTTTCCAAATGAGGATATCCCACTCAGTTCTGGTATCATCCTTGTGAATCTTTTTTTGCACCCTCTCCAATGCCTCTATATCCTTTCTATAATATGAAGACCAGAACTGAGCACAATACTCCAAGTGTGGTCTAACCAAGGTACCATACAAGTTTAACATAACTTTTTTGCTTTTCAATTCCATCCCTCAAGAAATGAACCCTAGTGCTTGATTTGTCTTTTTTATGGCCTTATTAACCTGTGTCGCTACTTTTAGCGATTTGTGTATCTGTACCCCTAGATCTCTTTGCTCCTCTATCCCGTTTAGACTCTTATTATCCAAGCAGTACGTGGCCTTCTTATTCTTCCTATCAAAATAGATCTCCTCACACTTGTCTATATTGAAATTCATCTGCCAATTACATGCCCATTTTGCAAGTTTATTAATGTCCTCTTGCATTTTGACGCATTCTTCCTTTGTATTAACTACACCCCCCAATTTGGTGTCGTCCGCAAATTTTGAAATTGTACTTCTGATTCTTGAAACCCGAATCCCGAGTCCAAATCATTAATGTAAATTGTGAACAACAGTGGTCCCAGCACTGATCCCTGTGGAATACCCCTTCCCATCTTTTGTCAGTCTGAGTAACTACCTTTAACCCCTACTCTCTGTTTTCTATTTTGTAACTAACTTGCTATCCATTCTGCTATCTGTCTCCTGATTCCACATGTTCTGACCATAGCCATGAGTTTACCTTATCAAAGGCCTTTTGAAAATCTAAATATATTGCACCTACTGCATTACCCTTGTCTACTCCTTCTGTTACTTCTTCAAAGAATTAGTGCTCATGTGGTGTGTGTGTGTATATTAGTGTATATGGTGTAAACATTAGTGTATATGGATTTTCAAAAAAAATTTGATAAAGTGCCACATGGTAGGCTTGCTATTAAGATTGCAGCCCATGGAATAAAGGGAGCAATAGCAACATGGATACAGAATTGGCTAAATGACAGGAAACAAAGAGTAGTAGTGGATGGTTGTTTTTCAGACTGGAGGAAGGTGTGCAGTGGTGTTCCCCAGGGGTCGGTGCTGGGACCACTCATTTTCTTGATATATATTAATGACTTGGACTTGGGAGTACAGGGCACAATTTCAAAATTTGCGGATGACACAAAACTTGGAAGGGTAATGAACAGTGAGGAGGATAGTGATAGACTTCAAGAGGAAATAAACACTCTAGTGGCATGGGCGGACACGTGGCAGATGAAGTTTAACGCCGAAAAATGTGAGGTGATGCATTTCGGTAGGAAAAATGAGGAGAGGCAATATAAACTAGAGGGCACAATTCTAAGAAGGGTGGAGGAACAGAGGGATCTGGGAGTGTAAGTGCATAAATCAGTGAAGGTGGCAGGGCAGGTTGAAAAAGCGGTTAAAAAAGCATACGGGATCCTGGGCTTTATAAATAGAGGCATAGAGTACAAAAGCAAGGAAGTCATGATGAACCTTGTAAAACACTGGTTCGGCTACAACTTGAGTATTGTGTCCAGTTCTGGATACCGCACTTTAGGAAGGATGTGAAGGCCTTAGAGATGGTGCAGAGGAGATTTACTAGAACGATTCCAGGGATGAGGGACTTAAATTACGTGGATAGACTGGAGGAGCTGGGATTGTTTTGTATAGTTAATTACTACAGCATGTTGCAATATATGTTATATAAAGGATATATTTCACTTCTTTTGGTTCCAGCACGACTGGTGGGAAAATGCTGCAGTCACAGTATGCCTCAGTCACCAGGAGGAGCAGATTACTGTTTTCAATCTGCTGTACCACAAACATCCTGGAAAAGAGAAAAGCACATAGCAACTTTTAAGCACACCATTGTATGGGTGTTAAAACTAACACACTATTGGGGGGTGATTTCAATATTTTTCCTTTGAGTATTCAGAACCATGTTTTGCCTGATTGGTTAATTTCTCTCTCCATTTTACCTTCCTACAAGAAGCACTCAGTCATCACACAGGTGGGGGGAGAAGGAAGGGAGATAATTTGGCCTGTGGACTTGAGACCAGGACACAGGGGAGGCTAAATGTTGAAGGAGATGGAGAAACACCCTAAGACAGAGAGGATAAGAAAGTAGCAGTGAAAGAATTAGGTAAAAAGTAAAAATAAAACACAAACAGGTGAAGAACATGTTTTCAGCTACTGTAGACTTGTAGGTGGCTTTCGTTTTATTTGCTGACTGTGGTGTTACAAAACCTAAATCATCGAATATACCTGGGCCATTTAAGTGAAGCACATTGAAGAGCTGGCCAAGCACAGAAAGTGACAGTGACCATTGAGAATTGATGGCCATGGTAATGGTACGTAAACTCAAGCAGGGCCAAATTTCAATGAATGCACCAAGACAACTTCCAGCATATCTTGCGTTGACATGTAGGATCCTTTGCATGTTGTCAGATACAATGTGTACATTCAGGGAGTGCAACCCTTCCTGTTGAGGTAGTTGAGGAGTTGACTGTCAGAGCTCGCAAAGCAATGTGGATTGGACTCTGGACCTTGGGAAAATCAGTAACCCCATAAAACTGGATGGCCCTATCTCGCTGCTGCCTTGCTGTGTTGCCAAAGGTGATAAATTTGGTCGTTTACATCTTCCTTAAATACTGCCTGACTCCTTTGCTTCATCCTGTGCTGCTTCTCCTCCTCCCCATGACAAGGGTATGCCCCTAGGGAATGTTGTAACTGCTTCTGAGAAGCACTCATGTGGGAGGTGGGGTCAGCGAGGGTGGGGGGGGGGAATCTCCTTGTGTTCTCATGCTGTCAGAAGCAGGCCCAGGTTAAAAAAAATTGCTGCAAAAAGTCATTACCAGCTGCAGAAATCACTACCAAAACTCTCCACACTCTTCAGATTCACAAACTCCTCACTCTGCCTGTCTCAACTGATTCTGATAACAGCTGTACCTTATTTATCCTCATTCTAACTTAGTTTGAGTGCTGTGCGAGTGTAAAAGCAGGAAATTTGGAACTGCAGCACCACTGGCCCTCTTTACAGTACATGTAAGTGATCTAACTCGGGGCCTGTCAGACAGATCATGAGGAGGACGAAAAAGCTCAAGAAAATTTGGGAGGATCGATCCTGGGGCAGAAAATAGTCAGGAACGGCTTCTGCTCCATTTTGCTGCCAAAAACATTACACTAAAATCATGCTCAATACAGTGTGATACATCTAAGCAAAGGAATCTAAAATAATGATTGATGTGGGGAATGTTGGATTGGTTCAGTAGAGAGTGCTTTACTGAGGTTGGAACTAAAGCATGTTAATTGGGACTGAGATGAGGGAGCTTTACTTTCCAGCTGCCCATGCTACATCTGACCTGAGAGTATTGCTGCTGACACTTTAAATGGCAGACTGTTGCATTCCTTGATGCTAACATCCTTTACCTTGATGAGCACAAAAACAATTACAGGGAAAAACATTATGAATTATGCTGACTAATTAATTATAATCAGAATTAAATACTGGATCCTATTAAAGAAAGGCGTTTGATTTTGTCTTTGACAAATATGTCCTTTCACTGATTTCTTACATGTAACTGTTGACATTCAATCACTGAGGAGCAGATGCCTGGTCCGCTGTTCTCTGAGGACTTTAGTGCTGTTAGACATTTCTACAGCTGATTTATTCCCCAATTTACCACATTAATCAGCCAGGAGAAAAAGCAATGGAATGTTTCCTCTTTTTTTTAAACGCAGACAAGTTGTAAGTGGTTTTACTGCTAGACTTTGATCAGCTGCCCATTAGGACCTTTGTTTGCAGGGTGTGAGTGAAATCCGTCCAGCCACATCCTCCTGTAAACTTTTAAAAACAGATATTATCTTTTACAAGCCAAGGTCCAAGGAGGCTGTTTCCTTGCAGTGACATGTTGCGGACAGTTTAGAAAATTCCTGACATTGCAAACATTTTACTGGTACCTTTCAACTCTGCTTTCAAAGGGAGTACTGTTGTTGAAAGCACCAATTACATCCTTCGACATAGGTGGAAGAAGGTCAAATCTTCTTCAACCTCTGCTTCATACAAGTAGGTATTTGTAGCACAATTAGTTACTTTTCATACGATTCCCCTATTTAGGTCTCCTCTGCATCTTGACTGAGATGATGTCACAAAATGGCTGTACAATATTTGAGTGTGAATTACTTTCCAATGTCTTAACCAGGTTTGAAGGTAAGCAGTTTAGAACAAAAACATTCTCTGGATGGTGTTCACCTACACACTGCTTTGATCAAAAAAATCCATCTCCTGAACAACACCAGCTGGCTAAACTGAACCATTATGACAGTAAAATCAGGGCTAATTCCAGGATCGGCTCAAAATATGGGCCACGCTTGCTTTGTGTGGTGAGATGACCCTGCTGGATCCTGCAGTTTCAGCTAATTTAAATAATTTGTTTAATCTCCTTGCATGTATTTTACATGCGGAGAGAGTGCTGAATCACCTGGGAATGGGAAATTCAAAATACAGCAGCTCTTAAATGGCTGCTGCACCAGTTTTGGTGGAAACTGACTATTGTATCCAGAAGATGGCTGGAGGAGATTCAAGAACTGCTCATTTACTGAGAAAAGCCTGGAAAGTCCTGCTGGAGAAGATGGTGCTCATATCTGGAGCAGAATAGAGCCCTCCTCATGGCTACAGTGCAACAGACAAGACAATAGGTGGCCAATCACATGAATGCTATCTCCTCTATGAATCGCTCATGGGAGCAAGTGAGGAAAAGTTCTCTGGACTGAGGAAGAGTGCCAAGGTAGGAAAAACCAATTAGTGCCTACACAAAACAAGTGGATGACTGGACTATGCATGCACCAAGCATTAAGCAAATGAAATGCTGCCAGTTCTGCAATACAGCCAGCATAGCACTGACCGTATCTTTCACTTATTAACCTAAACACTGACTCTGAAGTCGCACCTCCAACCTGGTGTTTGCTAAAGGTATAGGTTTCCTTTCATTTACAAGTGTTGCTTTCACAAGTCCTGAATATTTCTTCACCAACTCACTATATGGCTCTGTTACAAATTTGGATCTGCTGTAGAAATCTTCCTGTGATCTCTTGCTATCAATCGCTGGTTTGAACATCTTACTTTTTACGGAAGCTGTCTCACATTGTCCTATATCTACTTGTACGATAGTGTAACCTGAGGATGTAACAATAATATTCCCTTGTAACCTGAACCAGTTATTCGTGTTTTTCACAAGTATACTTCTTCAATCTCTCCACAGGTGGACCAAGCGAATGCTTGGTGAAATGAGTTTGATATGAATTGTTAACCTGCTTTATTTCACAGTGAATGAACATGCAACGGTACGGTCAGCTTTACTTAGTTTGACCAGTACAACTTCTCTTTGCGTAATGATACAAAATACAGAATATGCTATGCTTCTCCACATCAGTAGGTCATCTTATTTGACATAAACAACAACAATTTGCATTTATATAGCGCCTTTAATGTAGTAAAATGTCCCAAGGCACTTCACAGAAGCATTATCAAACAAAATGTGACGCCAAGCCACATAAGGAGGTATTAGGACAGATGACCAAAAGCTTGATCAAAGAGGTAGGTTTTAAGGAGCGTCTTAAAGGAGGAGAGAGATGTAGAGAGGTGGAGAGGTTTGGGGAGTGAATTCCTAGGGCCGAAGCAGCTGAAGGCACGGCTGCCAATGAACAAAATGTCTTCTAGGTATCTTCCAGCATTTCTAACTTCTTTGCCTCCTCACAGCCTCCCTTTTAACAAAACCTGACTGCCCTCTCAGCCTGTTTCCAAGAGATTGACTCTAGTGTCAGCTTTTAGTCAAATTAACTACCCCCATCCATGAGCGGAATCCACCAACCTAACATAACAATGATCCCTGCTGAGTTCAAATCGTCACAGCATCAAAGAGTGTGAATGACCACTACAATGTTAAACTATCTTTCATTGTCTCCAGCATGCTGGTTCAGACATCCAATCTGAAATCTAATCTACATCTCCTATCCCTGTGAATGTAAGCTTGAGAGCACCCATCAAGTATTCCAGAGTCGACAAGCACCAGCGCAGATATATACATTTCAGGGGAATCACAGGGAAATTCAGGAAGGAGCACCGAGTGAAGATCCAAGTACCAATGAGAAAGAGCAAGTGGAGGTGGCACCAGAGTAGTGGACAGTTTGGGATGGTGGGGCAGCTGCTAAAGGACATACAGATTTGTATCTTACAGGGGCTACATGCAAGACTGCACTGATGAATCATCGGAAGCTCTCCATGTAGTCCTTTGGGACTCTTCAGAACTCCATGCACGGAATAGCAGACAACATGCAGTAGTGCTGATCTTCATATGTGCAGGCAGAAAAGGGTTTTGACCATTTGTAGAGTATCATGGATTTTGAATAAAGAGATGTGGGGGACAGTCACAGCAACTCCGACAATAGTCGACAGATGATGATGATGGAGGGAATGCCAAATGCACAGCATCCTACAGGGAGCCCCCAAGCATTGATGCAGTTTTTCTTACCACCAGTGTATCAGCTGCTATTGAGACTTTGGGCTCCAACTAACAAGGGGCTCTCACTGCTGGTGTAGAGAGGCTACGGGATCCAAATATATGGATGTTTAGACAAATACAAATACACATCCTCACAGAGCAGGGTTGTCACATGACTATTTTTTAGCTCAACTGTTCATTAATTTAATAGTCTGGCCTTTTTTTCTTAACAAGGCAGCAAAAGACTATTTAGTGTTTTTTGTCTGGTTCTCTGGACCACACACACGAGAGCCAAAAATCCACGATGCCACACTCCACCATAACTATGGCAGAACTGGAATTGTGTCTCACTGTTGATCTAAGTGCCTGACCCCCTCGGAATTACATAGAATGTACAGCACAGAAACAGGCCATTTGGCTCAACAGTTCCTTGCCAGTGTTTATGCTCCACACTAGTCGCCTCCCTCTCTACTTCATTTAACCGTATCAGCTTCTAGGAATTCCTGGAGTCAGGCAATTTGCATAATACAAGCAGAAGTTTGCATCACTATCAATATCCTATACCTCCGAATCTTTAGCACCAAAGACAGCAATGTTGCCCACATATCTCCCTTTGCTGCCCACTTTTCTGCCAGCAGAACTCCTTTAAATGCGAGCAGCTGGCTCATGGGATTTTACGTTCCCCAGCCAAGTGTGTTACAGACCACCAGGATCTCTGGGCAAGCTTTTCTATGTGTCAATAGCTTATTCAAATTAGGGAGTGGAACTCCTATTGCAAAACTTGGCATGGCAAGCCTCCTGAGCTGCTGTTGCAGGTGAACCTGTATAGACCAGCTCAACAATATTTTTACCATTGCAAAATCAGGGATGATGAAAAAAGAAAGCTTTATTTTTCAGGAAGGTGAATTCCAAGTGTAAATTCCCACTTTTCAATAATGTATTGCAACATAACTGAGGACCTCACTAGTTCTCACACCCAGCAGTAAATAGTTAATATATTATAAATAATTCCAAATACATAGGATAGCTGGGACAGAATGGAAGGAACGATGTATGTTTTGTTAAGGCTGATTGTGTCCATTTTTATTCCACCCATCTCACATGAGAACTGAGTGTGTCGGCAGAGCAGCTAAACAAAGCATTCAAAGAGCTTTACAAAAGAGCCGCATGTGGCTCACATCTCCTGCTCTATGGTCTAGAGGGTTCCCAGCTGGCAGACTGCAGTCCAGAAACAATACAGAGACATTTTATTTTGACCGCACTAGACTGTGATGTACAAGCACAGGCCAGAATCTGTTGAGATGCAAGGTAAGCACTACGCTGCTGCAAGTGATAAAATCACTTCTTTTTCTTTTATAACTTTAATTATGTAGGGAAAATGGGAATGATTTTAAACTAGCTGAGGGTAAAACAGATGCTGGTAATCTGAAAATTTAAAAAAAAACTGAAACTCCTCAAAAGATTATTAACTAAAACAGGGTCAGGATGTGTGCACAAGAGCAGACCAAATTGTTTGATCTGGTAATTAATGAGGTAAAGGGGAAACCATATTTGTATAAAGGGGTCGATGATTCATTGTCTACAGCATTTAGCAGCTCCTTGGAATGTGAGGACTGGACAAGGTGTAAATCGTTGCACTTCAAATGTTGTCATGTTCAAGATGCTCTATTATGTCTTTGAACCCGGCATGATTGACAGCTCAGTGCCTGGAGACCTCTTGGACCACAATAACTACAAAGGGTTGTTGGCCAGTTCTTTAGTTCACATGCTTCAACTAGTAAGCTTCAAGTCTCAACAGTACAATGAAACGCCATGGTGCCATGTTTACATCTATCCAAATCTCAGTTAAAGGACTCTGAAAAAAGATTCTTAAGAATTCTAAAACGTTTTGTCCCTGCATTTCCTTGCTATCATCAACGCAAATGCTATTATTACACTGTTATTGCATTAAAAAAAATTGAGGAAACTCGTGTTTAATGCATTATGGGACTTATACACAGTTAATGCGCTAGATGTGAGTTTCCTTAATTTTTTAGCAGCTTTATGATCCGCCTACCCAAGCACTGGGGGCTCAATACACAGGAACGTCGCTCACCTGGTGACGCTAGGCCCAGGAATTTCCTCCTTTTACGCCACTACTGCAACCTGGGAAAGTTAGACCCATATAAAACAGGCACGACTGCTCCCCCAGTCACTAATTCAGGTGGAAGTGAGGAATTTGAGAGCTTTGAAAAGTCCCCAAGCTTTGCTTGCTGATTTCTGGCTGCACAGACAATTTCTTAACCCATTTTTTCACAGCTTTGCTCACTGAGACCTGCACTAGACCCTCCCTCCCACAATGCCACAGTCTCACCCCACCTGTTTTCAGGCGTAGGGGCCGGCCTGAAATTGGGCCCCAGGCCTCCTTTCAATAATTTAGGCTGCCAGCGGCTGTTGCGCCTTCACAGGCAGATCGCCCATTTCAGAAATTAATTTTGGACGACTTGCCTCACAGGTTATTGCCAGGATGGGGGAAGGGCAGTGGAATGGGCTGGGCTGGGGGGGGGGGGGTGATCATGGCAGGCAGTGGCTGTCAGAAGATTTCAAGCAGGAAATAAAATTTTGAGAATTCAATCGCCAGTATTTTTCAAAGTCTTTTGCAAATAAACAAAGTATCTTATAAAACCTCACATGATGAGAAGAGGCACCCTTTACTTCCACACAGATACATGCTGGGAAATTCTACTAAGATGTGGTTGGTAACTTTCCAGCTGTTCCAGGGAAAAATATTCAATCGAAGCCAAGGCTTTTGAGGCCTTCGAGTAAAACTTTAAGGAAGGAATTAACAGTCTCAAAAACCAACCAATGAGTAAATGCAATTATGTTGTGAAATATGTGATTTTTTTGGTGTTTCAATTTTGCTTAAAAATGTTATTTTGAACATTAGAAATTTCAGTTACTGAGAAACAATTGGCAGATGATTTTTTTTCAAAAAGCGTACTAATTTGAGTGATTCACCTATTTTTCCTTTTTAATTTTTAAAAATTTGTTGATCAGTCATTCACGATTGGTTATTTTAGTAAGCTTCTCACTGGCAGTTTTCTACCCAATTACCTTGATTTTGATTAATATGTTCCCTACTGCTTCAGTTATGATTTGCCGCTGCTTTACTTTAAGCGAATCAACAAACTGTGATGGTGAATATGGACACACTTTACAAATGCTAGCATATAAATTATTACTCAAAAAAAGTGACACCAGAAGGAAGGTTAATGTGTACAGGAAGTGCTATATAAATTTCACATCATATATTAAAACAGTATATCATTCCAACTTCCCATGAAAACACTATTGGAGATTCACTCGTAATAATGGCCCAGAAATTACATACCTGAGATGCCGCTCCGTAATGGCGTCCTCTCCAACCACCGTCGAATCCATTGGAGCAAGTTTGCAAATGCGCACATGCACGGTAAAACCCGGAAATCGCGAACTTGCTCCGATTGGTTCAACGGCGTTTTGACAGTTACGAATTAAAGGGCCATCTATGTTACAATCAATACAATCAGCAAACATCAGTAAATTTACCCATCTGCCCAGCTGGAACGAAGATACTTAAGCCACGAGAACGTTCGCTTGAAAATACCTACACTACTTTTTAAAAGTGCAGTGACTTATAATGACTGTAAAACAACAAAAAATTAAATTTTCAAAATGTGGAATGTCTAACTATTATTTTAATATTTTTTGATCATTAAAAAAAAATTAATTTTCAAAAAAACTTTTAACTTCTGTATGTTTCAGTACATTATAAATCATTTCCTTGCCTTTTTATAAGATATGTTAATTTTTTATTTACACTAACATACGCAATGTCACTTTAAATGAATGAGTTTTACTTGCCTACTTGTGGGCAGGGCTTCCATTCTCACTGTCCATGCATGCGCATGAGGGCCTACGTTGATAGAATCATAGAAGTTTACAACACGGAAACAGGCCCTTCGGCCCAACATGTCCATATCGCCCAGTTTATACCACTAAGCTAGTCCCAATTGCCTGCACTTGGCCCATATCCCTCTATACCCATCTTACCCATGTAACTGTCCAAATGCTTTTTAAAAGACAAAATTGTACCCGCCTCCACTACTGCCTCTGGCAGCTCGTTCCAGACACTCACAACCCTTTGAGTGAAAAAATTGCCCCTCTGGACCCTTTTGTATCTCTCTCCTCTCACCTTAAATCTATGCCCCCTCGTTATAGACTCCCCTACCTTTGGGAAAAGATTTTGACTATCTACCTTATCTATGCCCCTCATTATTTTATAGACTTCTATAAGATCACCCCTTAACCTCCTACTCTCCAGGGAAAAAAGTCTCAGTCTATCCAATCTCTCCCTATAAGTCAAACCATCAAGTCCCGGTAGCATCCTAGTAAATCTTTTCTGCACTCTTTCTAGTTTAATAATATCCTTTCTATAATAGGGTGACCAGAACTGTACACAGTATTCCAAGTGTGGCCTTACTAATGTCTTGTACAACTTCAACAAGACATCCCAACTCCTGTATTCAATGTTCTGACCAATGAAACCAAGCATGCTGAATGCCTTCTTCACCACCCTATCCACCTGTGACTCCACTTTCAAGGAGCTATGAACCTGTACTCCTAGATCTCTTTGTTCTATAACTCTCCCCAACACCCTACCATTAACGGAGTAGGTCCTGGCCCGATTCGATCTACCAAAATGCATCACCTCACTTTTATCTAAATTAAACTCCATCTGCCATTCATCGGCCCACTGGCCCAATTTATCAAGATCCCATTGCAATCCGAGATAACCTTCTTCACTGTCCACAATGCCACCAATCTTGGTGTCATCTGCAAACTTACTAACCATGCCTCCTAAATTCTCATCCAAATCATTAATATAAATAACAAATAACAGCGGACCCAGCACCGATCCGAGGCACACCACTGGTCACAGGCCTCCAGTTTGAAAAACAACCCTCTACAACCAGTCAATCCAATTTTGTATCCAATTGGCTACCTCACCTTGGATCCCGTGAGATTTAACCTTATGTAACAACCTACCATGCGGTACCTTGTCAAAGGCTTTGCTAAAGTCCATGTAGACCACGTCTACTGCACAGCCCTCATCTATCTTCTTGGTTACCCCTTCAAAAAACTCAATCAAATTCGTGAGACATGATTTTCCTCTCACAAAACCATGCTGACTGTTCCTAATCAGTCCCTGCCTCTCCAAATGCCTGTAGATCCTGTCTCTCAGAATACCCTCTAACAACTTACCTACTACAGATGTCAGGCTCACCGGTCTGTAGTTCCCAGGCTTTTCCCTGCCGCCCTTCTAAAACAAAGGCACAACATTTGCTCCCCTCCAATCTTCAGGCACCTCACCTGTAGCGGTGGATGATTCAAATATCTCTGCTAGGGGACCCGCAATTTCCTCCCTAACCTCCCATAACGTCCTGGGATACATTTCATCAGGTCCCGGAGATTTATCTACCTTGATGCGCGTTAAGACTTCCAGCACCTCCCTCTCTGTAATATGTACACTCCTCAAGACATCACTATTTATTTCCCCAAGTTCCCTAACATCCATGCCTTTCTCAACCGTAAATACTGATGTCAAATATTCATTTAGGATCTCACCCATCTCTTGTGGTTCCCCACATAGATGACCTCGTTGATCCTTAAGAGGCCCTACTCTCTCCCTAGTTACTCTTTTGCCCTTTATGTATTTGTAGAAGCTCTTTGGATTCTTCTTTGCCTTATCTGCCAAAGCAATCTCATGTCCCCTTTTTGCCCTCCTGATTTCTCTCTTAACTCTACTCCGGAAATCTCTATACTCTTCAAGGGATCCACTTGATCCCAGCTGCCTACGCATGTCATATGCCTCCTTCTTCTTTTTGACTAGGGCCTCAATCTCCCGAGTCATCCAAGGTTCCCTACTTCTACCAGCCTTGCCCTTCACTTTATAAGGAATGTACTTACCCTGAACCCTGGTTAACACACTTTTGAAAGCCTCCCACTTACCAGACGTCCCTTTGCCTGCCAACAGACTCTCCCAATCAACTTCTGAAAGTTCCTGTCTAATACCATCAAAATTGGCCTTTCCCCAATTTAGAATTTTAACTTTTGGGCCAGACCTATCATTCTCCATAGCTATCTTAAAACTAATGGAATTATGATCACTGGTCCCAAAGTGATCCCTCACTAACACTTCTGTCACCTGCCCTTCCTTATTTCCCAAGAGGAGGTCAAGTTTTGCCCCCTCTCTAGTCGGGCCATCCACATACTGAATGAGAAATTCCTCCTGAATACACTCAACAAATTTCTCTCCATCCAAGCCCCTAATGCTATGGCTGTCCCAGTCAATGTTGGGAAAGTTAAAGTCCCCTACTATTACCACCCTATATTTCTTGCAGCTGTGTGTAATCTCCTTACATATTTGCTCCTCAATTTCCCGTTGACTATTTGGGGGTCTGTAGTACAATCCTATCAAAGTGATCTCTCCCTTCTTATTTTTCAGTTCTACCCATATAGACTCAGTGGGCGAACCCTTGGATATATCCCCTCTCACTACTGCCATGATGTTCTCCCTAATCAAGAACGCAATTCCCCCTCCTCTCTTACCTCCTGCTCTATCTTTCCTATAGCATCTGTACCCTGGAACATTGAGCTGCCGGTCCTGCCCCTCTCTTAGCCATGTTTCAGTCCCATGTACCCATCCATGCCCTGAGTTCATCTGCCTTGCCCATCAGACTTCTTGCATTGAAATAAATGCAGTTTAATCTAGACTTCCCTTGGTCTTTGCCCTGCTTTCTCAGACCATCTGTCCGGTCATGTTTTGTACACTCTCCCTTACTGCCTTTTGTTTCTGTCACCACTTTACTTCCCACTGACTTCCTGCATCGGTTCCCATCCCTCTGCCACATTAGTTTAAACCCTCCCCAACAGCACTAGCAAACACTCCCCCTCGGACATTGGTTCCAGTCCTGCCCAGATGCAGACCGTCCAATTCGTACTGGTCCCACCTCCCCCAGAACCGGTTCCAATGGCCCAGGAATTTGAATCTCTCCCTCTTGCACCATCTCTCAAGCCACGTATTCATCCTAGCTATCCTGTCATTCCTACTCTGACTAGCCCGTGGCACTGGTAGCAATCCTGAGATTACTACCTTTGAGGTCCTACTTTTTAGTTTAACTCCTAACTCCCTAAATTCAGCTTGTAGGACCTCATCCCGTTTTTTACCTATATCGTTGGTACCTATGTGCACCACGACAACTGGCTGTTCACCCTCCCCCTCCAGAATGTCCTGCAGCCGCTCCGAGACATCCCTGACCCTTGCACCAGGGAGGCAACATACCATCCTGGAGTCTCGGTTGCGTCCGCAGAAATGCCCGTCTATTCCCCTTACAATCGAGTCCCCTATCACTATAGCTCTGCCACTCTTTTTCCTGCCCTCCTGTGCAGCAGAGCCAGCCACGGTGCCATGAACCTGGCCGCTGTCACCTTCCCCTGGTGAGCCATCTCCCCCAACAGTATCCAAAACGGTATACCTGTTTTGGAGGGAGATGACCGCAGGGGACCCCTGCACTGCCTTCCTACTCTTCCTCTGTCTGTTGGTCACCCATTCACTATCTCCCTCAGTAATTTTTATCTGCGGTGTGACCACCTCACTGAACGTGCTATCCACGGCTTCCTCAGCATCGCGGATGCTCCAAAGTGAGTCCATCCGCAGCTCCAGAGCCGTCAAGCGGTCAAACAGTAGCTGCAGCTGGACACACTTCCCGCAGGTGAAGGAACCAGGGACACAGGAAGGATCCCTGAATTCCCACATCCCACAAGAGGAACATGACACGGGTCTGGGATCTCCTGCCATGACTTAACCCTTAAGTTAGCTTAACAACAACTACAATGTCAAGAAAAAAAAAGGAAAGAAAAACTACTTACCAGTCACCAGCCAATCACTTACCTGTTGGCTGTGACTTCGTGCCTCCAGCAGCTGCAGCTGAAATAAACTAAAGACTTAAAAAAAGACGGTAAAAGAAACCCTCACTAGCTAGCAGTCAATCAGCTCCTCCCCTTGTGCTGACGTCACTTTTGATTGTCTTACCTCGCTCCTTGAAGCCCTGAACTCTTTATCGCTGATCCGGCGCTCCGACACACTGCCCCCGACTCCGACACACCGCCCCCGACTCCGACACACTGCCCCCGACTCCGAACAAGTCCGCTCCTTACCTCAGGCGCTCTGATTGAGGCCTACTCCCCGGGCCTCGCTCTTTATTTAGTCCGGCGCTCCGACACACTGCCCCCGACTCCGAACAAGTCCGCTCCTTACCTCAGGCGCTCCGATCTCAGGGCACACCACTTGAGAAGAATTCAAAATGGAGCAAGTGGACGTCATGGGCCACGCAGTAAGTATCTTTGTACTTTTTATCCGCAGGATGTGAGGAGAGCCTTGCCACACCGGTCGGAGCAAGTTCCGGCCCAATATACGAACATACGAAAATGATGGGCAGGAAAAGACAAGCTGATCCATCAAGTCTGCCCCAAAAATTTATATATTAAAAATGGTATGTCAGCACATGCAGCCATCACACTACAGATGCTGCACCTTAGGGGTGATTTTAACCTTACCCACCTTGCAGCAACCAGGTGTGCAGGCTCTTAACATTAGCTGGGTGACTTACCCACTGATATCCCGCACTGACCCCACTGTCTTCTATTTCAATCTGCACTTCTGAGCAGGCGGCAAGTACGCCCCCTGAAGCCGGAGGGCTCTTTCTTTAAATATGCAGATCTGGGTCTGATGATGTTATCGGATCCCGACTGCAACTTTAACTGTGATCTGAGCAGGAAAGCTATTGTGGATAGCAGGAAGAGGAGCTGGGGCCAGGAAAGACCCAAAACAGGTAAGTTTTTAAAACTTTTTATTTTAGTTTTCTCGTGCCCCACAAGGAAAGTTAGGCCTTCTCTGTCCCAGGCTTCCCCCTTCCCTCTCACGAGACCCTCTTGAAATCCCCACCCATTCCTTTAGTGCCAGCTGATGGCTCTTGCCACCCAAAATTCCGCTCCCACCCACCGACGAGCTGCCACTTCCCATCTGTTTCTAGTGGGTAGCTGACCAGCAGCATGCAGATGTGACTCAGGATTTAAAATCGCCTGAGCCGCACAATGCCTAGGTTAGTAGGGTTTGATGCTTGCTTCGGCCCCTCCTCCCTTCCTGCCTGATTTCCGCTCATGGTTAAAATTGGATCCTTTGTTACAAATGCAAATAAATCTTAAAATGCTGTGTGCGTACTCCACAGCCTGAAATGATGAATACCTTCTAATCTCCAGTGTTCCCTCACTAAATAACTACATTGAGTGACCTCTGTTTACTTAACAACAATTAGAGTTTGAGCCCTTAAACACTTAAAAAAAAAGCTAGATTGACCTAAGGTCAACCTAAGCATTAGTTTAAAATATGCAGAGCAATTAAATATTGTAATCTTAAAGCAAAATACACCTACTTTGACAGAGTAATTAATTGAGCATTATATGCTTTAATACACCAGTCCTTATAAAATGGCACATCCTCTGACTTGCCATGAGCAGCACTGTGGGAGACTCATTATATATATCTATATGTATAAGTAAAACTCCTGTGCCCTGCATGTCATGCTGGTTTCTTTTGATCTGGAGTTGGAGATTTACGAGCACCTGCCAATCTGTAAACTTCTCTCACCAACAGCAATTAGTCTATTAATGACCTCAGGAGTTAGAGCTTTTGGTCTTTTTGGCTTTAAAAGGTCAGGATAGCTTAACCTTCAAAATAATACTCATGTACAACAAGTTCATTACATCTTACAATGCTGCTGTCATATATGTATATCCTGGTATAATACCAGGATTGAGGTTATAGTCCCATGCGGACCTCAATAAGATTGATGACTGAGCTTGTCTGAATATTATTGACAATGTCTGATATAGTTTTTTTTGGGTAAAATAAAATAGAAAATAAAATAAAAAAGAACTTGTATTTATATAGCGCCTTTCATGACCTCAAGGCGTCCCGAAGCGCTTTACAGTCAATGAAGTATTTGTGAAATGTAGTCACTGTTTTAATGTACGGAAATCCGGCAGCTAATTTGCACACTGCAAGGTCCCACAAACAACTGTGAGATAAATGACCAAATAATGTTCTTTTAGTGATGTTTGCTGAGGGATAAATATTGGCCAGAACACCGGGAGAACTCCCCTACTCTTCTTCGAATAGTGCCATGGGGTCTTTTACATTCACCTGAGAGGGCAGACAGGGCCTTGTTTTAACGTCTCATCCGAAAAATGTCAGCCTGGATTATGTGCTCTAGGCTCTGGAGTGGTACATGACTCGGAGGTGAGAGTGCTACCACTGAGCCAAAGCTAACACCTTGCTACGTTTAACATGTGTCAAGAAGCTACATTGTTGACATCAATTCAGTTCTTCTGAAACCACAGCCCTGAAATTCCTCAGGACGCGATCCCAGCAGTTTAAAAAAAATGCCCTCTTTTGCAGGGATCCGGGTCACTTCCCTGACCTGGACCCTATTGGTGGGGTCCACTTTTGCCCATCGGGAAGCAGGTACACCTCAACTTATCTGGCATACTGGCTTCCAGACATATGCTGGATCTCGACTTAGCCAGGCTAGTGGGAACTCCCGACCTAGTGAGTCCCGGTCCCTGGCTCCACCCCCTGACACTTGCCTTGGAAAGGTGCAACCAGAGGTATTGCTTCTGACGAGGCAAGTTGGAAACTCCCGGAAATGGCACAACCAGGTATCCACTATAATCTGGGGAGTTGCACCAGTAAAAAAAAAACCCTTGAGGAATTTCAGCTCACGCATTTCTATCTGGAAGCCCCAGCACATCTCTTGGCTGGGGCTTCCAGATAGAGCACCTTGACTGGCAATATCCTGGTTCAGTCAACTTCATCAAATGACAACCAACCCCATTCTATTGGCTAATGCCAATGGCTGCAGGAAGTGGATATCAGTAAAAGGAGTCATAGGGACATAGGAACAGGAGTAGGCCATTCAGCCCCTCTGGCCTGCTCTGCCATTTGATAAGATCATGGCTGATCTGTGATCTAACTCCATATACCCGCCTTTGGCCCATATCCCTTAATACCTTTGATTGCCATTTGATTAAATTTTACCATGAGTCATTTAATTAAATTTTACCAAACCATGAAGAATAATTTCTGGGGGGGGGGAACAGATTCTTGCTCCCAAGGGGTATAATCCAATGTTAAAAGTAAATTTTTAAAAAATAATTTTGACCAATATTTTTCTTTAAAGTTGTCTCTCTCTATGAAAAAAATGCTTAACAACCATGTTTGTTTGTCAGGCATTGCAATGTGATGGCACAAACCACATTGAATCAAACTGCTGAAGCGCAAAATGTTGCTGTGGCTGTTGAACAAGATATAATCAAGATGAAGATAATGTGTAACGTGAAATATTTCTAATGGGTTCAAAGCACAAATTGGGTGCACGGCTCTGAGCACGGGGCATGTGAGTGATTGACGGTTGCTTTCCCTGTCAGGAGAGAAAAAAAAATCAGAAAAAGCAGATTAAACACTGTCCTTCTCCAGTAGGTCCATTTAGCTAGCTCTGAAACAGGAGATCAAACCCAAATCTCAGACACAGACTGGTGCTTGCTATGGGGGCAAGTACTTGTATGTATTTTGAAAAATCATTTTTATTTTGAATTTTACTTCACACACACACGACAAGATGAATTGCAATGCTAAAACAGCTAACAGATAGCAAAGATATGGATGGATTCAGAGAACAGCACCATTGTTATGTTATGTTATGCAGCACCAGCCATGGCGAAGAGATGGGAAAGCAGTGGCTGAATCAGCCTGGCCCAGTGATGCTGGAAATCATATGTTGAAATAAACCTCTGACTCCTTGAACCAGAAAGGTAAAACAACGTACAACAGGAGCGAGAACCTAACTCCTTCTAAACAACTGAAGCCTCTCAAACACTCTTCAAACAGTTTGTGGCTGTTCGGCAGCACAATTCACATCATCTGCTTTGAAATCCAAATATGAATAGACTTTACAACAGTGGGGGGAACTTTCAACTGGCAGTCGCCCATTTCTCGCCTGAAAAGCAGGTGGCCAGCAGTTGAAAATTGGGGGGTGAGGCACCTTGGCTGCCCCACTGACGCTCTAGGTCCACCTGATGCAATTTATAGATGGGCCTGTTTATGGGCAAGCAGCCCCCCTGCCCAAAATAGGTGCAAGCTGCATAAATATGCAAATCGAGGTCCTATGCTAGATGCAGGATCTCGATGGCAAATATCAGGTGCAAATGGGGAGTGTGTGCTGTGCATACTCAGCTTATTTGTAATAGGCACTGAACAGCCTAACCAGCAGTCCTTAAATGGGCCATCAGAGGCCGCTCATAAAAGGGCCAAAGAAAATTTTATTTTTGTGGCCCAGGAGGACTAGTAGTGTCCTCCCTGGGCCCACAGAAAAAATTCCAGCCCGCTCCCAGGCCATTGGAGGATTTCCCCTCAGTATGTTTAACTAAGTGATAGGAATTGAGTACTCCCTATGTGGAGAACTGTTTCCATGACTGAAAATAAGTACAACATGAACCAAGAACAGGGTCACAGGAAGTGAAAATCAACACCATAAGAACCAGAAACATGTTACAATAACTGAGTATAGTATCAGGAGCCATAAGAAGCATTAAAGGAATTGGAGGGTATCACAGCAAGACTAGAGGAAGTGACATCAATTAAGGAAGGGAGCAGAGCACAAAGCTTTATCAGTATTATTAAATGGACAAATAATAATATTATTTGATATCTGATAAACTGCAGCAGGGAATTTTCTTTAATTTCTTTTTGCTAGAGCCTAAGCATCATGACTATTTTCCCTCTCTTTATAAAAGTTTTTATTTGGGGAATTTTAGAGCCATTGATGTGGGTGATGGCAGTGCTGAGGAAAGTGTATGTTGGCAATCAGTGTTAGTATTGAGTAATACCAACCGAAGCTTAGTAGAAAAGCAAATTGGAAACAGAGCTGTGTTCTCCTACCACAATTCTGAAGTCAAAGCTTTATTAATTGATGGCTGTGGAAATATGGAGCAATTCTACATTTCTAAGGAGGCAGATCAGTATCGCAACAGCCTGTATTCACGTGAGAGACAGATACACAGCTGGAGAATGCAGCAGCTCTTTCCTGTTATATGTAGCTTCAGGACTTTGCTGGCACTGACTCAGCTGTGAGATGGAGCAGATGCCAGCAAGGCAGCTGAGTCTTTCATATACAATGGAAACTCCACTGTTCCAAAACAAAATAAAGTAGTTTCAGCTGAAGGGAATCCCAGTGGGAACACAAACAAGGACATAACATTCTCCAGAGAAGAGTTCCCTACCGTACATGTCTAATGTGTGCCTTTCCTATTTTTGTTCCCTTTTGCCTCTTCCAAGTTAAAAATTTCCTCCTACTGTTTGTTTTCATTCAGCTTTTTTTCAAAGACAGGAAACCTTTTCAAAGGGACTGGCACTAACACTGTTTGGGCAGACCAATTGGAATTTTGTGGCCTCTGATATGGGCTGTTGCCTTCATATACACATTAACACGCCACATGGTTGTGTGGGTCTTGCACAACAGGTTGTGTACCATTCAAAGGAACTCATGGCAGAAATAGCTTCTGTTGCAGGCTGTGTTCATTCCAATATAAACAGCGGCTGCTCAACAAAAACAAGCTACACTTTTACAAGGAGTATTATGTAACAGTCAAATTGGATTATTAACTGGAGCTGGAAATTTATTTTTTACATTTTATGTTAGAGCTCAATAATGCATCAATTATTTCCAAACTTTCATTTACGTGTATCAAT
Organism: Heptranchias perlo; assembly: GCF_035084215.1. Taxonomy (NCBI): domain Eukaryota; kingdom Metazoa; phylum Chordata; class Chondrichthyes; order Hexanchiformes; family Hexanchidae; genus Heptranchias; species Heptranchias perlo. The sequence goes on along the minus strand of NC_090342.1, from coordinate 36,280,235 downwards.
CAGCACTGTTTTATATATATATCTATGTATTTTTTTTGTTGTTCAGTGAAATTTTGTGCTCATCAAGGTCAGTGCCGAACAATAAAACCTTCCTGTATCAGTATCAAATATTCTCAGGTCACATTCAGCACAAAGTAAAACCAAAGTAATTTGCTTGGGCTTCAACAACCAGCTCCCATATTGTGAGTTTCATGTCTCATGCAGCTGGAGACCATATTAAAATGAACTTCCTGTGTTTTTTAATACTGGCACCCAGGAAAACCTGTTTTATACTGAGTCTGCTTGGGGCCAGTAAACCTACTGCTCCGGTTTAGGAATGCGTTTTGGTGGTGACATCATGCCGTTTTTCTCAGTGTCATAACGCAACATCATGATGTCACATCATAACTTTTGCACCTCCACATTGGCGAAAATGTCACAGCCAGTCTGCCCATGCACATGTGTGCAATAGTAGCCCCTTCCCCACCATGGTGCAGCTGATTTACAGGAAGACTGGCTGCACATTACAAAGGTGAATGGAGGGAAGCAGCATAGTTAGCTCACTCTCCCAAATACCCAGGCTGCAATAGAAAATCAAAGTTTCCTCAACTTCAGAAGAATAATTCCCACTGTGTAAGAGTTCAATTTCTAATTCCTACAGCAGTCTTCCTTCTAGCTCCCTAAGGGGATGAAATTTCTTCTATCAATAGATTTAGCAAAAGAAAACGCAGAGAGGAATTTCATCCTCTAAGTGAGCAAATAATGTTAGAACAACATGTTTGTGATCCCTTGGGTCCCTGAAAAAGTTGTATCACGGCAAGAAGCTGATCGATGACATAATTTGGTAATGATTTGTGCTGCGGATTCACATCAATTTGAACTGATTTGAGACGGTTCACTTAAGACCTTTTCAGTGATCAGAAAGAGGAAACGTTCATCCCATAAACTGGGACTAATTCCAACTAAAGTCCAGAGGTGAAAAGACAGTATGCCAATATACTGCACCACTCAGTCCCTCGTCATAGAATTATGTAGAATTTACAGCACAAAAACAGGCCATTCGGCGCAACTGGTCTATGCTGATGTTTATGCTTCACACCAGCCTCCTCCCACCCTACTTCATCTAACCCAATCAGCATAACCTACCATTCCTTTCTCCCTCATGTACTCATCTAGGTTCTCCTTAAATGCATCTATGCTATTCGCCTCAACTACTCCATGTGGTAGCAAGTTCCACACTCTAACCACTCTACGGGTAAAGAGTATCTCCTAAGTTCCTTATTCGATTTATGAGTGACTACCATTATTTATGACCCCTAGTTTTGGATTCCTACAAGCAGAAACATTTTCTCTACGTCTACCCTATCAAAGCCCTTCATAATTTTAAAGATCTCTATCAGGTCACCCCTCAGCCTTCTCTTTTCCAGAGAAAAGAGCCCAGCCTGTACAATCTTTCCTGATAGTTATAACCTCTCAGTTCTGGTATCATCGTTGTAAATATTTTTTGCACCTTCTCCAGTGCTTTACACATCAAGTTACATCAGAACTACAGCGCAGTAACAGGTCATTCAGCCCAACTGGTCTATGCCGGCGTTTGTACTCCACATGATCCACCTTACCTAAGGAAAGATATACTTGCCTTGGAGGCGGTGCAATGAGGGTTCACTAGATTAATTCCTGGGATGAGAGGGTTGTCCTATGAAGAGAGGTTGAGTAGAATGGGCCTATATTCTCTGGAGTTTAGAAGAATGAGAGGTGATCTCATTGAAAGATTCTGAGGGGGCTCGACAGGCTAGAGGCTGAGAGGTTGTTTCCCCCTGGCTGGAGAGTCTAGAACTAGAGGGCATAGTCTCAGGATAAGGGGTCGGCCATTTAAGACTGAAATGAGGAGGAATTTCTTCACTCAGAGGGTTGTGAATCTTTGGAATTCTCTACCCCAGAGTGCTGTGGATGCTGATTCGTTGAGTATATTCAAGGCTGAGAAAGATACATTTTTGGAGTCTAGGGGAATCAAGGGATATGGGGATCGGGCAGGAAAGTGGAGTTGAGGTTGAAGGTCAGCTATGATCTGATTGAATGGCGGAGCAGGCTCGAGGGGCCGTATGGCCTACTCCTGCTCCTATTTCTTATGTTCTCTCCCTACTTTATCTAACCCTAACAGGATACCCTTTATTCCATTCTCCCTTATGTGCTTATCTAGCTTCCCCTTAAATGCATCAATGCTATTTGCCTCAACTACTCTGTGATAGCGCGTTCCACATTCTTACCACACTTTGGATAAAGAAATTTCTCCTGACTTCCCTATTGAATTTATTATCGACTATTTTTTATTTATGGCCTCTAGTTTTGGACTCCCCACAAGTGGAAACATTTTCTCTACATCTACCCTAACAAACCCTATCATCATCTTAAAGACCTCTATCAGGTCACCCCTCAACCTTCTCTTTTCTCCAGAAAAGAGCCCCAGCCTGAAAAGCATTTCCTGATAAGGATATTCTCTCAGTTCTGGTATCATCCTTGTGAATCTTTTTTGCCTTTATATCCTTTCTATAATATGGAGACCAGAACTGTGCATAATACTCTAAGTGTGGTCTAACCAAGGTTCAATACAAGTTTAACATAACTTCTTTGCTTTCCAATTCTATCCTTCTAGATATGAACCCTAATGCTTGATTTGCCTTTTTTAAATGGTCTTATTACCCTGCGTCGCTACTTTTAGTGATTTGTGTATCTGCACCCCTAGATCCCTTTGCACTTCTATCCCATTTAGACTCTTATTTTCCAAGCAGTATGTGGCCTCCTTATTCTTCCTACCAAAATGCACCACCTCACATATCTATATTGAAATTCATTTGCTATTTACATGCCCATTCTGCAAAATTATTAATGTCTTCTGGTATTTTGTCACGGTCTTCCTCTGTATTAACTATACCCCACAATTTGGTGTAATCTGCAAATTTTGAAATTGTACTTCCGGGTCATTAGTCATTTGATGCATCCTAGGAAAATCTAACCTCCAAAAATTGTTTCTCTACAAATTCAATTTTTTAGTAAAATTAATTTTTCAGTATCTCTTGCTGTCGCAGCTTCTCCAGTGGCATTAAGGAGCAATAGCTTGGAAACAATTAATTCTTGGCTTTATGAGGACATTGAGAGACATAGCTTCAGGTATATGGTGGTTGAAACAGTACAAGCTTGTAGATGTACAAGTCTGCAGGTGTGCACGGCAGTAAATAAGCAAAGCACCAGGCATGCAAGGGTGTACACATATGAAACGCTAAGAATAAGAGCATCCATACTGTCCAGCATTACTGGAGATGCTTTAACTGTTCCTCCTCCACACAGTCTGTATTACTAGAGATGCTATCACTGTCTCTCCTCCACACTGTCTGTATTGCTAGAGATGCTATCACTGTCTCTCCTCCACACTGTCTGTATTGCTAGAGATACTATCACTGTCTCTCCTCCACACTGTCTCTCCTCCACACAGTCTGTATTACTAGAGATGCTATCACTGTCTCTCCTCCACATAGCATCTCCAGTAATACAGACTATGTGGAGGAGAGACAGTGATAGCCTCTCTAGTAATACAGACTGTGTGGAGGAGAGACAGTGTGGAGGAGAGACAGTGATAGCATCTCCAGTAATACAGACTATCACTATCTCTCCTCCCACAGTCTGTATTACTAGAGATGCTATCACTGTCTCTCCTCCACACAGTCTATATTACTAGAGATGCTATCACTGTCTCTCCTCCACACAGCATCTCTAGTAATACAGACTGTGTGGAGGATAGACAGTGATAGCATCTCTAGTAATATAGACTGTGTGGAGGAGAGACAGTGATGTCTGTATTACTAGAGATGCTATCACTGTCTCTCCTCCACACAGTCTGTATTACTAGAGATGCTATCACTGTCTCTCCTCCACATAGTCTGTATTACTAGAGATGTTATTACTGTCTCTCCTCACACAGTTTGTATTACCAGAGATGCTATCACCGTCTCTCCTCCACATAGCATCTCTAATAATAGACTATCACGGTCTCTCAACAACAACAACTTGCATTTATATGGTGCCTTTAGTGTAATGAAACCTCCCAAGGCACTTTACAGGAGCAATTATCAAACAAAATTTGACACCGAGCCACATAAGGAGATAGTAGGACAGGTGAGAGGTAGGTTTTAAGGAGCGGCTTAAAGGAGGAGAGGTAGAGAGGCGGAGAGTTTTAGGGAGGGAATTCCAGAGCTTAGGGCCTAGCTGCTGAAGGCAAGGCCGCCAATTGTGGAGCGATTAAAATTGGGGATGCATAAGAGGAATTGGAGGAGCTCAAAGGGTTGTAGGGTTAGAGGAGTTTACAGAGATAGAGAGGGGTGAGGCCATGGAGGGATTTGAAAACAAGGATGAGAATATTAAAATCAAGGCGTTGCCGGACCCAGAGCCAATGTAGATCAGCGAACACAGGGGTGATGGGTGAACGGGACTTGGTGCGAGTTAGGATATGAGCAGCAGAGGTTTGGATGAGCTCAAGTTTATGGAGAGTGGAAGATGGGATGGCCGGCCAGAAGAACATTGGAACAGTCAAGTCTGGAGGTAACAAAGGCCTGGATGAGGGTTTCAACAGCAGATGAGCTAAGGCAGGGGCGGAGTCGGACGATGTTACAAAGGTGGATGTAGGCAGTCTTGGTGATGGAGTGGATATGTGGTCGGAAGCTCATCTCAGGGTCAAATAGGTGCCGAAGTCCTTCACACAGTCTGTATTATTAGAGATGCTATCACTGTTCCTCCTCCATGACATTCTCATGGGGAGCGGATTCCACAGGAATGTTTCTGACTTGTGTGTCTAAGATATATTAATTGATTACTTTCTATCTGGTGTGCTTTATTTGTCCTCAATCCCATCTTTGCATTGTCAGCAGATTAAACAACAATTTTATGGGGAAGGGAAGTGTTTTTCCACAGGAATGAATTTGAGAATCTTAGCAATGTGGAAGAGAATGTTGTCATTTGCATAACCATAATATTTCAGCATATCTTTCCACTGCAACAATGGTGGTTTTCTGGTGTCATACATGATTACAGCAGACATTATACTCACACTCAATGAAAGGATTGGTCATACAGAATTCACTGCCAAATAAGTAAGTAGATGTTGGAAGCTGATGGTTTCTGAGAGTGACTCTGACCAGGAACCATACAGCAAACTGGGGGAAGGTGTAATAAGTGGGTTAACACACAATCCTTTCACCTTTCAGATGTAAGCTTGAATCCAGTCCATGCTAATGGGACAAAAGTATCCTCTGTCTGCTGGCTGTAAGGGCTCTATACATAGTATCACACTCACTGTCTTCTAATGTACTCTATATAACACGCCCTTCGGTGTAAGTCTGATACATCACAGCCTCCTGAACAACAGCCTTTGTTTATGAAATGCAGCATGGGGATACAACTCAAGGGAGTGGGGAGAAAACAAATCAAAATATGTTAATGGTTATTAATAAACTACTTACAGTAAATGATCTGCTGAATGCAATGATGAAAGAAAGATTACAGGAATGACTAAGGCTTTTTGCTGAGAATTGAGGTTATGTAAATAAACCAGAAGTGCAATATTGACTCCATCAATCTCTGTTTTAATTTTCTCTACACCATTACTCATATAAACAGCTGTGCGACAATTTCAGGATGCAGAATGAACACCTATAAATCAAAATCTGAATCTTTACTCTCTGCCATGTTTGGGTTAGTATAGTCCAGGTCTAACAATTAACCCCTACTGTGGTAAATTGCTCACTGAGGAATGCATTAACTGCCCATTTGCCAGGGGATAATAGATAATAAAAAAAATGTATGTACAAAAATGGAGCAATAAAAAGTAATTGTTACATAACAAAAAGGCAACAGTAGTTGAATAGTGCTCCTGCATTTGGAAGATGAACAAGGCTATTACATTATTGAGTTGTTTCAAGAAAATTCCGCTCTTCAACAGCACAGCTTAAATGATTTATACCAGCCGAACCCTGACACATCAATCTTTATCTCACTCCCTGGGGGCGAAATTGAGCCATGTTTTGTAGGAGCTATGGACACCTAAGCCTCGAAAATGGCGTCCGAGATGCGCGCATACTTCCGGCATTACGTGCGCAGGATGCCATCTTGGTATGCACACTCAATGAACACCGGCAGCATGTCGAGTAGGAAGATTATGATGTTAATCAGTGTGCAACACTGATTTAAAGGGACTGCTGCTATTTTGGAATTCCATGCTCCAGCCAACACACCGTCTTAACCTCACACGGCTGAACAGATCTTAAACGGCCTGGAGGACCCCCCACCAGCTCTATTTTAGGGATCATGCAGGAGTTACTGGTTAGTTGCTGGATTATTTGTTCTGGCTGCATTTGTACCTGTTTTTGGAGGTTTTCTATACTTGAATACAGTTGCAATACTCTACAGGGAATGGGCTGGCTAGCTGACAGGCAACAGCAAAGGCAGTGGCAGAGTGGGACAGGAACACTGTCATCCTGAAAGAGGACAGTAGGTTCATGTTCCATGGAGCCACTGCCACTTGCTGCCTCCTGTTATGTGCCACCTTCTCCTGCAAGAAAGCAGCAAGTGTGTCATGATTGAATAGCTGTCAGTGTGTGTGACTTGTGAGTTATGGGTGTGCAACTTGCAACAGTGGTAATGTGTGAAGGTGAGATGGAGCATCTGATTGGAAGAGGTGCGTACCGATTGAAAGAGTTTGTTGGTAGGTGGGCGATGGGGGATTTGTTCATGGAACAGTGGATGCGGCTAGTGGTGCAGTTGGTAGGAGATGTCACTTGACAGTTGACCTCACTCACCTTGACCACTTGTATCAAATCATTGAACTTCCTCTTGCACTGCATCTATGCTCGTGGTGCTATGCTCCAGGCATCGACCTCGTCCGCTAGGGCCTCCCGCTGCATCGTGAGCATAAGTCTGAAGGGCCTCCTGCCCCCCTGCGGATATAGGATGCCCCTCCTTCTGTCCATCTCTTCCACCAAGGCCTCTCATGCATCATCCGAGAACCTTGGTTCTCGCTCTCTCCTAGGCTCGGTAGAAACTCAGATGGGCAGATTGGCAGGGTTTGGCATGCAGATTGGAGGATGTGGGATGTAGTTTTGAGAAACCTTTATTCAATACTTTAAAATGCAACAACAGTTTTTAAACATAAGGATGAGACCTGCATCTGTGTTTCACTTGTGCAATTTCTGATCTCCGTTCAGGCTCTGTGCAGACCCGTATCTTATATTTTGAAAATGCCAAGTTGTTGATTATTAAAATTGCAGAGTTCCCATCATCACCATTCTTTACTATATTGCAGCACAGATTCACTTCACAATTCACTTCCACAACTTCCTGCAGCCACAGTGCACCTCTCCTTTAAGTAGTGCTAGCCACTTCCGATATCGGGGCTCCCTGCTGATGCATGCAGCCAATCAACAGCGCAGGTAGTGCTGGCTACACGCAGCAATCATTGAAATCATCAGGCCTGCATTGCACCCAACAAGCACAGGTTAATCGTGCACCGCGATCCCAGTGCCCGTTTTCGGGGATTAACCAATTTTGCCCCCCTCTTATTTTTTTATACGATAACATACAATAATGATATTCTTTACAAAATAATGCACAATGACATAAATCTTTTCAGATACAAAACTGCTTTTTAAAGGTCACTGTAACAAAAACGGATAGTAGATATCTGTGGCATCATGACTCACTGCACCTGTTTACAGATGATTAGATGGGTAATACAAAGGTACTTTTTCCCACCGAGGTAAGGATTACAATCTACCATTTCTATTCCTTCTCTCTCTCTCTTCCTTATCTATTCTGCTTCTCTCTGCCAGATCCATGCATTCATCTCTCTTACAAGTCCCTTCAAGTCACTTGCCTACAACACAATGAGCTACATGGATAGCACGATTCAGGAGGTGGTCAACCTGCAGTTTAAGAGAGTGCAGGCAGAGAGGGAATGGGTGACCGCCAGACAGACAAGGAGGACCAGGCAGGTAGTTCAGGAGTCCCCTGAGTGCATCTCGCTCTCTAACCGGTATGGTGAGGGAGAGGGTTCCTTTGGGGAGTGTAGCCAGAGCCAAGTCCACAGCACATGGGTGGCTCAATTGTATAGGGAGAGAGGAGGAAGGTCAGGAAAGCAATAGTGATAGGGGATTCAATAGTTAGGGGAACAGATAGGATTTTCTGCGGCCAAAGACGTGATTCCAGGATGGTGCGTTGCCTCCCTGTGCCAGGGTCAAGGATGTCACTGAGTGGCTGCAGAACATTTTGAAGGGCGAGGGTGAAAAGCCAAAGGTCGTGGTCCATATTGGTACCAGCGACATAGGTAGAAAGAGGGATGAGGTCCTGCAGTCAGATTTTAAGGAGCTAGGAAAGAAATTAATAAACAGGACCTCAAAGGTAGCAATCTCTGGATTACTCCCGGTGCCACACGCTAGTGAGTATAGAAATAGGAGGATAGAGCAGATGAATGCGTGGCTGCAGAGATTGTGCAGGAGTGAGGGCTTTAGATTCCTGGAGCATTGGGACCATTTCTGGGTGAGGTGGAACCTGCACAAGCCGGACGGATTGCACCTCAACAGGGCAGGACCAATATCCTCGCGGGGAGGTTTGCTAATGCTATTGGAGAAGGTTTAAACTAGTTTGGCAGGGGGATGGGAACCTAAGCATAGATTCAGAAGGAGGAGAAGGATAGCTGGAAATGGAAGATAAAAAATTTGGAAGGCAGAGGAAACAAAGGTTAGAAAATAGACAACAAAAGAGTTTGGCAGTGCTTAAAGGTATATACTTCAATGCAAGGAGTCAAGTGAATAAGGCAGATGAGCTCTACCGCAAGCCCACAGACAACCTCACGATGCTCCACTTTTCCAGCTTCCACCCTAACCACGTCAAAGAGGCCATCCCCTATGGACAGGCCCTGCGAATACACAGGGTCTGCTCAGACGAGGAGGAACGCGATGGACACCTACAGACGCTGAAAGACGCCCTCGTAAGAACGGGATATGACGCTCGACTCATCGGTCGACAGTTCCAACGGGCTACAGCGAAAAATCGCATAGACCTCCTCAGGAGACCAACACGGGACGCAACCAACAGAGTACCCTTTGTCGTCCAGTACTTCCCCGGAGCGGAGAAACTACGCCATGTTCTCCGCAGCCTTCAACACGTCATCAATGACGACAAACACCTCGCTATGGCCATCCCCACACCTCCACTACTCGCCTTCAAACAGCCACCCAACCTCAAACAGACCATCGTTCACAGCAAATTACCCAGCTTTCAGGAGAACAGCGTCCATGACACCACACAACCCTGCCACGGCAACCTCTGCAAGACATGCCAGATCATCGACACAGATACCACCATCACACGAGAGGACACCACCCACCAGGTGCATGGTTCATACTCCTGTGACTCGGCCAACGTTGTCTACCTCATACGTTGCAGGAAAGGATGCCCCGGAGCATGGTACATTGGCAAGACCATGCAGACACTGCGACAACGGATGAATGGACACCGCGCAACAATCGCCAGACAGGCGGGTTCCCTCCCAGTCGGGGAACACTTCAGCAGTCAAGGACATTCAGCCACCGACCTTCGGGTAAGCATACTCCAAGGCGGCCTTCGAGACACACGACAACGCAAAATCGTCGAGCAGAAATTGATAGCCAAGTTCCGCACCCATGAGGACGGCCTCAACCGGGATCTTGGGTTCATGTCACGCTACACGTTACCCCACCAGCGAACAAATGTTATCTGTTTTTAATACAACGGGTCATTTGCTGTCTTTTCGATGTTTCTGCCTCTCTCTCTTTTTTTTTGGTGGTTTGTATATTCGGGGGATCTGTAGGTAACACCTGTCTGTCTGCACACTGATTGCCTTGGCAACGGGCAGTTGAAAACACTGTCTGTAATCACCAAGTATTGTTCTGTGATTTATAAATGCGAAGGGTTCGAGGATTTCATTTCCACATTCACCTGAGGAAGGAGGAAGCCTCCGAAAGCTTGTGAATTTCAAATAAAATTGCTGGACTATAACTTGGTGTTGTAAAATTGTTTACAATTGTCAACCCCAGTCCATCACCGGCATCTCCACATAATGGGCAGTAAGAGTAGGGATTTCAACTACCCTAATATTAACTGGGGTACAATCAGTGTGAAAGGTATAGAGGGCACAGAATTCTTAAATTGCATTCAGGAGAACTTTTTTAGCCAGTACGTAGCAAGCCCAACAAGAGGGGAGGCAGTTCTGGACTTAATTTTAGGGAATGAAGCTGGGCAGTGGAAGGAATATCAGTGGGAGAGCATTTTGCTGGTGGTGATCATAATTCAGTTAGATTTAGCATAGTTATGGAAAAGGACAAAGATAGGACTGGAGTTAAAGTTCTCAATTGGGGAAAGGCCAATTTTACTAAGCTGAGAAGTGATTTAGCAAAAGTGGACTGGAAACAGCTACTTGGAGGTAAATTAGTGTAAGAGCAGTGGGAGGCATTCAAGGGAGAGATGTTCCCACATGTTCCCACAAAGAAAAAGGGTGGGACTCCCAAATCTAGAGCCCCCTAGATGACAAGGAGCATACAGGGTATGTTACAGCAAAAAAGGGAAGCTTGTGTCAGATACCAAGAGTTCAATACTGCAGAAAGCCTAGGGGAGAATAGAAAGTGCAAGGGTGAAATTAAAAAGGAACATAGGAAAGCAAAGAAAAGGCATGAAAAAATACTGGCAAGTAAAATCAAGGAAAACCCAAAGATGTTTTATAAATACATAAAGTGCAAGAGAATAACTAAGGAAAGAGTAGAACCTATTGGAAACCAAAAAGGCAACTGATGTGTGGAGGTGGAAGAGGTGGGTACAGATCTTAATGAATACTTTGCGTCTGTCTTCACAAAAGAGGGGGATGATGCAGAGATTATAGTTAAGGAGGAGGAGTGTGAAATATTGGATGGAATAAACATAGTGAAAGAGGAAGTATTAAAGGGTTTAGCATCTTTGAAAGTAGATAAATCACCAGGTCCCAATGAAATGTATCCCAGGCTGTTAAGAGAAGCATGAGAGGAAAAAGCGGAGGCCATCATTTTCCAATCCTCCCTGGCTACAGGCGTGGTGCTGGAGGATTGGAGGTCTGCTAACGTTGTACCCTTAAAAAGGGAGAAAGGGATAGACTGAGTAATTATAGGCCAGTCAGACTAACCTCAGTGGTGTACAAATTAATGGAATCAATTCTGAGGGACAGCATAAATCGTCATTTAGAAAGGCATGGATTAATCAAGGACAGTCAGCATGGAATTGTTAACAGAAGGTCATGTCTGACTAACTTGATTGAATTTTTTAAGGAGCTAACAAGGAGGGTAGATGAGGGTAATGTGTTTGATGTAGTCTACATGGATTTTAGCAAGGCTTTTGACAAGGTCCCAAATGGCAGACTGGTCAAAAAAGTAAACGTCCATGGAATCCAAGGGAAAGTGGCAAATTGGATCCAAAATTGGCTCAGTGGCAGGAAGCAAAGGATAATGGTCGACTGGTGTTTTTGTGACTGGAAGGCTGTTTCCAATGGGGTTCCACAGGGTTCAGTACTAGGTCCCTTGCTTTTTGTGGTATATATTAATGATTTGGACATGAATGTAGGGGGCATGATCAAGAAGTTTGCGGATGATACAAAAATCGACTGTGTGGTTGATAGCGAGGAGGAAAGCTGTAGACTGCAGGAAGATATCAATGGACTGGTCAGGTGGGCAGAAAAGTGGCAAATGGAATTCAATCCGGAGAAATATGAGGTGATGCATTTGGGGAGGGCAAACAAGGCAAGAGAATACACAATAAATGGGAGGAACAGAGGGACCTTGGAGTGCATGTCCACAGATCCCTGAAGATAGCAGGACAGGGGTAGATAAGGTGGTTAAGAAGGCATACGGGATACTTTCCTTTATTAGCTGAGGCATAGAATATAAGAGCAGGGAGGTTATGCTAGGGCTGTATAAAACACTATTTAGGCCACAGCTTGAGTACTGCGTAAAGTTCTGGTCACCACAATACAGAAGAGATGTGATTGCACTAGAAAGGATACAGAGGAGATTTACGAGGATGTTGCCAGGGCTGGAGAATTTTAGCTATGAGAAAAGATTGGATAGGCTGGGGTTATTTTCTTTGGAACAAAGGAGGCTGAGGGGAGATTTAATTGAGGTGTATAAAATTATGAGGGGGCCTAGATAGAGTGGATGGGGAGGACCTATTTCCCTTAGCAGAGGGGTCAGTGACCAGGGGGCCTAGATTTAAAGTAATTGGTAGAAGGATTAGAGGGGAGCTGAGGAGAAATTTTTTCACCCAGAGAGTGGTGGGGGTCTGGAACTCACTGCCTGAAAGGGTGATAGAGGCAGAAACCCTCAACTCATTTAAGAAGTACATGGAGGTGCACTTGAAGTGCTGTAACCTAAAGGGCTATGGATCAAGTACTGGAAAGAGGGATTAAGCTGGATAGCTCTTTTTCGACCGCATGGACACGATGGGCTGAATGGCCTCCTTCTGTACCATAACTTTCAATGATTCTACGAACACCAAGGCTACCCTGGTCACGATCACCAATGACATCCTGTACGACTATAATTATGGTTTTTTGTCCTTCCTCGTCCTCCTTGACAGTTTTGCAGCCTTTACATCCCAACTTCTCTGCTTCCTCTCCTTTGTAGCCAATCTCCATGTCACTGCCCCTCTTGGCTCTACTTGCATGTTTTCCAACTTAGTCATTGCAGGGCTGATTCCATGTTTCCATTGGGGAGCAACATGCATAGGAAGCACATTATAGAAAATAGTGGGTATATAGCCCATGATTTTCCATCCACTAAAGTAATGAATAGAATACTATAGGCTGCACGCCTACCATTTCCTTCCATGTTCTTCTTGTGAGAGCCGCTACCCACTTGGAGTGTTGAGTCAGCCTTTATGTCTTCTTCAATGGATTTTGCTCTTGTACCCACGTAGCCATCTCCAGTGTGTCTCAGTGTCTCATCCTCGGATCCCTTATATTCATCTTCTATGTGCTATGTTTGGTGACATCAATAATAATGAAGTCAGCTTTCTCATGTACGGCAATGATACTCAGCTCTACTATTTACTCCATGGCTGTTGCTATAGTTTTGGACTGCCAGTCTGACATCAAGCAATTCCCTTCAGCTTAAAGTTGACAAAACCAAAGCCATGCTTTTAGGCTTTCTCTAGTAGCTAAGTCCCTCCCTGGCCTTAACACCAACTTGTTCAACCCTGTACTATGCAATCTCGCCCATACCAGTTCAGTCACCAAACTGCATTCTCTCAGTTTGGAACATTGCCCACTTACGCCATTACCTCTTCCTCTTCGCTGCTGAATCCATGGCTTCATCATATCCAGGACTGACTTCTCCCATGGCTTCTCCTCACTGGCCTCCTTGTCTCTACCCTTCACAATCTTCAGCTATTCCAGAACACTGTGGCCTGTACCCACTCCTGTATAGAGTCTTGCATACCTTTCATATCTTTTCTTGCAAAGCTCTGTTGGTTCCCTGTGCTTTAGTGAATTGTTTTCAAGATCCTTGTCCTCATCTTCAAATTCCTCTTTCACCTTACCCCATCCTACTTGACAATCTTGTCCAGTGTCTCCCTTTTACCATATCTATCTGTTTCTGTCAATTACATTCCTCTCTCTGCTGTGTCCATCACCTGTGAGCTTCTGTTTACTGAAGCTGCCTAAAGCTGTTAACATTGGATAAATCTTAACTGTGAGGATTTCAGTCACAAGCTGAGGATTCCATTTGCACTGGAAGTGTAAACATGTTAAAAGTGTTTAGCCAGATCTGCTAAATGGGCTGCAGGAGATGGTCAAGTGGCATTAATGTTCTCTTTTTTTTCCCCCCTTTTCTCTACCTCTCTATTTCTCTTTCTCTCTTTGTAGCCTGCCTGGCTGTGGGATTTCAAGGTGTTTTCACTTGCTTTTTTTTTGCCACGGAGTGAGAGAAATCAAGCAAGAATGGTGGTTGAAACCTTCCTTTAGGGTACTTTTGTCTTACCTAATGTATTCTCTGTATCTATACCTATTAAATTCATTAACTGTCACTATCAAGCGCTCCATCTTCTGCAATCTCCTGTAGTCATTGCTGTATGTCCATAGTGTACCTGTCACTATCTGCTGTATGTACTGCATCTGCAACTCCCTATCACTTTCTCTATCTATTCAGTGCTGTTACTAGATTCTTGTACCAGTGCACAATGGCTAAGCCTTCTGATTTTAATGTTAAACCCAATAATTGCATCTCAAGATATGAATTCCCAAATTAGGGTTAAACTGGATTAAAACTTGAAAATGGTGTGACACAAGCAGCTGCTTTTCCTGTTTGGTGCAGGGATCACCTCATCATCTCTTCATACTAATGAACAATAATCAATTGCTTACGTTTTGTGCAGCTGAAAAAGTTCCACGGCGAGGAAGGCACTGAGGATATAGCTACTTATCACCATCAATTGCTTTTAACATTACACTTTGTGGAGTCAGTTGAAAGTGCCAGCTACTTAAAGTGTTAGCCTTGGCTCAGTGGTCTGACTCAGAAGCAAGTAGTCCTAAGAACGTGGGTTCAAGCCCCAATGATGTGACTTGAGCATATAATCTCGACTGGCACTTCCGTGCTGTTCTGATGGAATGCTGCACTGCTGGAGGTGCTGTCTTTCAGATGAGACATTAAACTCTCAGGTGGATGTAAAAGATCCCGTGGCACTATTTGAAGATGACTATTTCAAACAGATGATCTGGTCATTTATTTCATTGCTGTTTGTAGGACCAGCTGCCAACCTAATGTGATGTACATGACTGGATATTTGCTGCCCCAAAGTGCTGCTGTATAGAACCATAACTAGGTTTCTTTACAAAACAACTGATCAAAAATATCATACAAGCACATGAAATATGAAGCAAAAATAAGTCGGTTCCTTTCAACAGGTAATGTATACAGAACTCACACTGCAGTCACCTCTGCCCAATTTATTTAATCCCCAGAGGGAGGTGAAGGGGCAGAGGTCTCTTCCAAGAAGAAAAAGCTATCTGACATTTCTCACTGATGCCTAAAGGTAATCGAACAAAAACTCCACAATATCAATCTAATGCTACCATCTACATTATTCAGCCCTGAGCAGTTACTCTTTACGGATGGCAATCATGTGGTACCAACAGCCAGTGTTCCACTGTGTTTAAATCTCGGCTCCTGATTTACCCATCCTTAACTGGATACTTATTCAGCTTATCTATCTCAGAATTAATTTAACAGGAAATGATTGCCACTCCGCATTATATTCATCTTCAAAGTGATTGTCAACCTGTGATCCATAAATTTGTATATCTTGGTCTGCTTTTTCAACTTGAACACAGTGAGATAGCACACCCTGTTGGCAGCTTAATAAAACTGCAATTCTGCAGATACAGATAATTAATGATTATTATATGGAAGAATACTTGCATCTACATTAGGCACAACTGTTTATCTGCTTGAATGTCATATTGGGAACAAAATCTGTTTGCAATTTCTGGAAAAATAATAAATTTATAATTATTATATAGAAACCTATATATATTCTTTTAAACATTTCAATTTGATTCCAGCCCCTAACTCATTCCCAGATATTAATTATTTTATGTGTAAACTATTTAGCTCTTTGATCAGAATTCCACTTGTAACTCACTCCATGGGTTGAATTTTAAAGGTGGCATTGTGGAGGAAAATTGTGCGAGTAGACCACATCCCCACCGTGAGCTAGATTTGCCCTTCCCTGTCCCATTTCTCAACATTTTTATTTCCATTGAAATCAGGCCATGCAGATCCTATGAAGACTTTAGTGAGGCGGTCTGTATTACAAGAGTGCACTTCACCAAAGAGGCAATAAAGCAGCTATGCCAGCTACTACATGAAGACCTGTGGCTAAGGTCATCTGCCTGGATAGTTTTGCTCGTGGCTGTGAAGATAATGACCACACTCAATTTCTGTGCCACAGGCTCCTTTCAAGTAGCCACGGGGGGATCTGTGCAATATCACATGTATTCGGCGGGTTTTCATTAGGTAGCTACACATTTTTTAAGAAAGCTGGAGAAATCATAAGTAACCAACACACTTTTTGAGAAAGCTGGGGAATTCATCCAATTTGGCATGATAGCAAGGCAGCAGCATGTTGGCCCATCCAATTTTATCGCATTGCTCTTAAAGTGCATGGTACAATAGATGGCACCCACGCAGCATTACAAGCTCCTACCGTTAACTCCTCCATCTTTCTTAACATAAAGCGGTACTACTCGCTGAATGTCCAGATTGTGTGAGACGAGATGTAAAGAATCCCTCACATCAATGCCAGATTTTCTGGTAATAGTCACGATGCATTCATCCTCTGGAATTCTACCCTCCCCGATTTCTTCAAGGAAGATAGTCAAGTGAACGATGACTTATGTTTGACACGGCGTACTAGTTTCTGCCATGGATAGCGATTCCATCAAGAGTTGTAAGAACAGTAGCTGAATAATCTCAGCTCGCTGATTGGGGTGGGGAGCGGTGCGTAGAGGGGCATTAATGCTCCTCCTGTCCCCACAAAAATCTTCTTAAAAACTTAATTAGATTTCAGCCTATAACTTATTTCCAGGTATTCATTATTATTCTTAGTATATAAACCAGGTGAACCCCTCAGTAAGATTGCAGCCTGAAAAGTACAAGTCCTAGTGTCCATTGATCATCTGCTATAAAGTAATATGAAATCCAAGGTCAGATATCAAATGTCCTTGATACGGAGTCATCCTTTCAGCTAGATCAAAATAATGTACCAGAAGACTGCCACATTGGCTGATCTGTTTCAATTTTCTTCATCAACTAGTGGAAAGCCAATCCACAGTAAAGAATTGCAGTTAGATACTGATAATTACAGATCAGCATCTACTGCCATCACCAGCTGTGCAGGAGAACACAGCACAATTGTGTTTGTTTTGTTTGAAGTTGGAACTGGGTTAGCACTTCAGGAAATGGCCTCAGATTTAGCACTAACTGTTAGAATTAAATTCTCCTTTCTTTGCAACTGTAACAATCCAACATGAAATTAATTTTTGTCAGTATCAACCCAGCTCTGTGTGGGTGTGATTCCACAGCATAGAACTCATGACATCACAAGGATGGCTGATATAAGAAATGGTAAATGTAATACTGGTGCAAAAGAGATTTTTTTTTTAAGATTTGAAATTAAAGCACACTGTTGAGCAGAGTCCAGGGAAGGGGATTTGTGCCTGAATATAGCACTTTCTAAACTAATCTGGGAATGCCTGATGTTGACACAAATTACTTTTTAATTCAAAATTCAGGCGTGTGGGACACCTTTGACAATCATGTTACATCTGTTTTCTGTAGTCAGGTGGTGAATTTGTAGACCCAGATAAACTGGATACTGGAGTGCTGGAATCCAAATTAAAAGAAGAACAATATAAAAGTAGCTGTTATGACCACTAGAAAAAGTGTTCACCACCCCAGCAATCCCCCAAGACCAGCAATCACATCATTCACCTGGATAAGAACAAATACGCAAAGAGCCAAAATACAACTTCTCTTTTATACTGCAGACTGAAAACAAAACAGTTTACCACTGCAAATGGTTTTACAAAGTATATTTTAAATATGTAAAGTCACTTCATTCCCTGACATCCACTGCAGATTAAAGTTCTCACATCTTGTAGTGATGAAGAGAATTTTTCCGGTCTGGGGCTAAAGACGTGGGACCTTAGAGCAGTGAGTATAATGCTCAGTGAAATCATGCTGTGCCAATCTCACAGGATTTCTTGAAGTCAGCCTCTTTAGCTATTCATAGTGATTTCCCAGCCCAGATTTGGCCTGCCTGTGGGAACTCACTGTCAATGGGGAGTGCAAATAGTGTGCAGCTGCAGTTCTTAAACACTGCAGCTGCTATTTAAAGGGACTGCTTCATTTTTGTTGGGCACACAAGGAGAAATAGCTGGAGAAAGGTGAAGCTCACTTGCATTTTCTGAGGCATGCCTGGAGATGCTTGTGGAAGAAGTACAGCCAAGAAAGGGTTGCTTACTTGGGCATCTCAGGACACCCTCATCACAGAAGAAATATCTAGACTGTTTGGCAGGAGCTGGTTACCAAAGTAAAATGTAGCCTCAAATGTGGGAGCAAATGAGGAAGTAACTTAATGGTTTCAGGAGGTCTGCCATGGTAAGACATTTACCTCCGAAAGCTTGTAGATTTCAAATAAAAATTGTTGGACTATAACTTGGTGTTGTAAAATTGTTTACAATGGTAAGACTAGCCAGCATCACACTTATCAAGTTGATGGACCTTGTATGCAGGCCACTAACTGTTTCCTTACATCCTGTCACACTTGACTGAGGCTGCATGCACTGCCATCACAAAACAACTCTTTTCAAACTTTTTAACATGCATGCCCATACTACAACAGGGCCCGCTTTACTACTGCCACTTCAGACTAGAACTGAGGTTGTATTACAATTTGGAAAAGTGACCTCACAAAGTGGCAAATCTGCTCCGGTGTCACCAGCTATGGTGGGCAGAAATATACACTGTGACACTTTGATTCAATCTGTTTGAGAGGGTATTATCAGGTGTCAACTGAAAGAAGTGTAATGGCCATTGTCCACCACAATACCAGCCATTCAAGAATGAAAACAGTCAGCAATGTAACAGCTGAGAATCTGTTATAAAGAAAAGCTGCTGTGTTGATGACTCAGTGTGTAAGTGCACCACCTGGTATGTTACTGAGCCAACCAGACCAGAAAGGTCTCTAGTTTTTTAAATTAAAAATTTAATTTCTTTAAAAAACTTTTAACTTCTGTAAATTTCATTAAATTAAATCATTTGCTTGGCTTTTTATAATAAGATATGTTAATTTTTTTATTTACACTAACATAGAGAATTTCACTTTAAATGAATGAGTTTTACTTGCCTGCTGTGGGCGTGACTTCTCTTCTTGACAGATTCTGTGGGCGTAGCTTCCAGTCCCACAGTCTCCATCAGTACGAAGGGAGGTGCGCTGATATCACAGCGCTGAACTGAGAAAAATTTTTAAATGGAGCAAGTGGACGTCGGAGACCGAGGTAAGTATTTTTGTTGTCTTTGTCCGCAGGATGTGCGGACAGCCTTGCCACACCAGTTGGTGCCAGTTCTGGCCCAATGTCCCCCATAGTCGAATAGCCTGACAACTTCCACTATCTGGGCTCACACAGCAGGAATGGCCACTTGGGTAAGTTACCTCACGGATGCCAGTGCTCGTGAAACTGTCACACTGCTAAGACATTTTGCAGATCTTTTCAGAGATTTCCCTCAGCAGATCAAATAAACTATAGAGAGAACAATGACACAACAAACTGCTTACAGCCTGCTGCTGGGAGTGGGCTCAGACAGCTAAATTCCTGTCCCAAAGGCTGTGTGCTGGAAACACAACCTCGATGAATTTGTCCCACACTCATCCCAGCCTAGTAGATCCACGAGCTACCAATTAATCCTCAGGACTGTTTGTCATTTACAAAATGCTTCTAAGAATTTTACCCTCTCCCTGCAAGCTTTGAAAAGATCAACTTTAATTCACAAGAAGTTAGGAGCTGCTACCATAATGTTCAAGGGCTGCTGGGGAGCTCCTCGAAGCAGAGCTGCACTTCGGCAGTTCCCTGACTGAGTTGTCCAATGCAGCCTGTTTTGAATTGTAATAATGGGATCATAGTGAGTACGATATGCATTGTATTGGTTTGAATTGCATTGCTTGAAATTGTGTCCTTTTAAATCGAACTGTGTGTATCTTTAAATTTTATGAAATAAAGTATATTTTGAAATATAAAAAAAAAGTCTAATGCAATTTGAAGGAGGAAGACAGCTCGGTGACGTCTTCGCAGGCCGACATACTGAGGATCAGCAAGTCCTTTTATGCTGGGCTGTATGATGCGAAGCCCACAGACAGCAGTGCCTCCCTGTCTTTCCTGACCTCTGTCACGGAAGTCTTAGAGGACAGCGAACGGGAGAGCATGGATCAGCCGCTGACTTTGGACGAGCTGACAAAGGTTGTCCGGTCCTTTGAGATGAGTAGAACTCCCAGAAGCAACAGCTTATTGGTTGAGTTGTATTCGGCTCTGTGGGAGTGGATAGGCCCAGAACTACTGGAAGTGTACGGGGGTATGCTTCTGGCAGGCAGCATGTCAGAGTCCATGAGGAAAGGCATCATCACCCTCATCTACAACCGGAAGGGGGAGAGGGAAGAAATCAGAAATTGGCGACCCATTCCCTTGCTAAATGTTGACCACAAGATTCTGTCTAAGGTCATCGGCAATAGTCTCAAGTCTGCTCTGGAGCTGGTGATCCACCCCGATCAGACCTGTGCTGAACCCTGCAGGAAGGTCTCTAATTGCTTTGCGCTGCTCAGGGATACGATCGCCTACATGCAGGACAGGGGGCTGAACACCTGCCTCATCAGCTTGGACCAGGAGAAGGCCTTCAACAGACTATCCCACCCGTGGATGATTAATGTGCTCTCCAAAATGGGGTTTGGGGAGGGAGCCCGCGATTGGATCCGACTGCTCTACGCAGATATCCGTAGCGTAATCCTAATCAATGGGTGGGAGCCAGACAGCTTTCCGATCAGATCTGGAGTCAGGCAGGGTTGTCCTCTCTCTGCGGTCTTGTTCATATGTTGTATCGAGCCATTTGCCGCGTCCATCAGGAAGGATGTAGGTATCAGGGGGATGACGATCCCAGGCAGCTGAGGCTCTCAGGTTAAGGATCCCTTGTACATGGACAATGTCACCGTCTTTTGCTTCGATCAGCGGTCAGTCCACAGACTGATTGGCATCTGCGACCAGTTTGAGCTAGGGCCAAAGAGAACCGAAATAAGAATGAGGCCATGTTCTTCAGCAGGTGGGATACCTGATCCTTTGTCCCCTTCACCGACAGGTCTGACTACCTGAAGCTGCTGGGGATCTGGTTCGGGGAGCTCCAGGCCTGCACCAAGAACTGGAAGGAATGGGTCGCCAAGGCCAAACAGAAGCTTGGTATGTGGGGTGGTGGGGGGAGCACTCCCTCTTCATAACTGGCAGGAACCTGGTGATAAGGTGTGAGGTACTCGCGGTGTTGCTCTATGTGGCCAATTCTGGCCCATTCCCCGCTGCTCCACTGTCACAGTCATCCGAGCTATCTTCCACTTTGTCTGGAGGTCCAAGGTGGAACGGGTCTGCAGGGTCATCGTGTACAACCCCCACACAAAGGGGGGGGGGGGAAGGGCATCCCCAATGCCGTTCAGATCCTGATGGCCACCTTTGTGTGTGGCTGCCTCAGGAGTTGTGTCGAGACCTAATACGCAAACACCGAGGGCTCAATTTTAAACTTAAATTGCGGGTGCGTTGGGGGTGGGGAGGCTGCGAAAATTGCAGAAACGCAGAGTGGGTTCGGAAGCCGGCACCAACCCGCCGACTTCCGAGTTTCCCACAGATGCACCTGAGCGCGCACGGACGTCCAGAATCCAGAAGTTCCACCGGCAATTAAGGCTGGCAGGATGATAGTTAAAGAACCAAATGTACCTCATTGAGGTACTTAAAAATCACAGGTAAAGTGCCTTAACTTAACTGGGTGGCTTTCCCACGGCTTCTGATTCACACCTGGTGAAACCAGGCGTGAAGGGCCGGATCAAGTAAAAAGAAACAAAATAAATTAAATAACAAACCATTGCACAAAGATAAAACACAAAACCAACCTACCTTTCCACCCTGCTCCGACGACCTATGTCTCCCTCTCCGATCTCCCCTTCTCCCCCACCCCCCACCAATTTCCCCCTCTCCCCCCCCGATCATCTCCTCCCCCCACCCACCGATCTTCCGTTCCAATGCCAGATGACATCTCGTGCTCTCTCTCTTTCTTCCCCCACCCCCACCAGCGTTGCAGCTCCTGTCGGAAGCCAGCCTAGAAAGAACTTTAATGACCATCAATCACATAGCGATCGCGTTGGAAATGGTAAGTTTTTTTCAATTCGGGTTTTCCACGCGCACCTTCACCACCCCCCCCCCCCCCCCCCCCCCCGCTGCCAAGTTTCTACATATCCACCACACCGAGAAGACTGGGTCTGGCCACACTAGCTGAGCAGACCTGTCCAGCTGGACCGTACCCCACCACCTGTCCCAGGTGGAGAAGTTCCTGAGGAGGAACCTCTTCGACCACAAGGCCGTCAGACAATGGTTGGCACGGAACGTTCTGGGAGTCCTGCAGGGAAAGGAGAGGATAGATCTGATCGGGCAGTTCCCCGACCAAGACGGTCGACGGCAGAACGTCTTGTCACCGGAACTAACCAACAGGCACCAGAATGCAGCTTGGATGATGGTGAGAAGGGCCTGCCCAGTGCGGTACTTCCAACGTGCACGGAATCTCAGCGCCACTGCGAGCTGCCCTTGAGGCTGCGGCGGGGACAAGACAGTCATCCACCTCCTGGTGGACTGCCCATTCGTTCAGAAGGTGTGGAGAAAGATGGGTTGGTATCTGTCCCGGTTCATCCCCAACAGTTCAGCGACACAGAACGTTGTGCTCTACAGGCTGTTCCCCAGATCGCACACCGAGGCAGATATCAACTGCTGCTGGAAAATCATCAACTCGGTGAAGGAGGCCCTTTGGTCCACCTGAAACCTGCTGATCTTCCAGCTGAAGCTGTCCACGACCGAGTGTTGCCGACTGGCACACTCTAAGGTCCAGGAGTACGTGCTGCGGGACGCATTCAAGTGAGGTGCAGCCTACGCAAAGGTTCTATGGGGAAAGGCCACCGTCTAAGGCCATCTCACCTTGTATCGTACAGCATGTATTAGGATTGTTTTGAATTGTAATAATAGGATCATAGTTTGTACGCTCTGCATTGCATTTTTCTGAACTGTATTGCTTGGAATTTTTATTATTTTACACTGAACTGTGTGTATCTCTAAATTTTATGACATATAGTATATTTTGAAATAAGAGTCTAATGCACCTTGCTAAATGAAAACTGAACAAATAAACACCACCTGTAACCTTGGCCCTCCTTTCACCTCCCTCCTGTAATTATAATGTTGGTAAACTAATGGAGTCTCTTGCTTGTTCCAGGATCAATACTGACAAATGATCGGGGGTGGGGTAACTATAAAACAAGATAACTAATGCATTTAGAGTCAGGAGTTACTCAAAAGCCTTGACTAATTGAATAAATCACTTAGGTCACAACACCCGGATGAGAAAACCTAGCTGATGTCTAAGAGCAAAAGGCTTTCAAAATATTTGCTTTTCTGGATTTATTTTAGAATTAAGAAAAAGTGTGCATAATTAAAAAGGAACTACATATGTGTGTGTGTGTGTGTGTGTGTGTGTGTGTGTGTGAGATAACAATCATAGATAATATGAACAATTGCTGTACAATGAAATGATGTAACTGCAAATACCAAATACAAAGACAGTAAAGTAGATTTTCCAATTGGTAATGCCTGAATTTTGGATGTAAAGTGGGTATTACCAATCGGAAAATTGGGTGGAGATCAGTAATCCTTGACGTCTGCCCATTTTTTTGCCCCATTCGATTTTGCAATTGGATTTTTGATGTCTCCAGGAAGCATCACGTGTTGCATTTAGTGAGGGCATAATGATACAATTCACATGATTTTTCATTGTTTGCATCCGTTCAAAGCAGTTTTCTTTATCTGCTTGTGTAAACTGAGCATTCAAGGTTGTTCAGCGCTGAGCTCCATGAGTTTAAAGAGACCAGTAGTGAGATTGTAATATTGTCAGGTCATCGTTGAAGCTTTTCTCTTACATATTTTTGTTTTTTTCCTTTTGCTATTAGCAACAAGGGAATACAGGAATAGGCCATTTAGTCCCTGGAGCCTGTTTCGCCACTCAATTAGATCATGGCTGATCAGTACCTCAACTCCATTGAGGTTTTTGTGACTATTGCTATAATGCTGTTTTTTATTACTCCAACTTCCATAGTGCCGCAATGAGATTTTAATCTGGGAATTTCCCTATACCATTTTTTTGGAGGAAGAAGAGGACCAACTGAGAGATACCAGGCAGGTCTGGCTGCACTACAGGTGATTTATGCACAGTCACCAGAATATACAGGCAGAGGAGGACCTAAGCTCCATCTATCTACGTCACAGTGTCTACGGAAGCTATGATTTGCAAGGGACATTATGACTGAATTAAGCTGCGCGCTCCTTGACTTGTAGTTAAATTTCTCCACATTGCCAGCCACTGTTAAGATTACAGGTGCCCTGAACTTTTATGCTTTGGGATCATTTCAGCTTTTCACTGGTACATGAGCAACGTAAGTCAAGCCACTGTCCATAGATGTGCCAAGCAAATGACCTTGTTTTCTTTGATCAACAATTTCATATCTTTCCCCTTGGACAATCAAACAGCATAAGACGGTTGTGTAATTTTATAGATTGGCAGGTTTCCCAAAGGTCCAGGGTGTTAAAGATTGTATCCACATGGCCCTACGTACTTCCTTACGCAATGCCAGTACCTAAATGAATAGGAAAGAGTTCTACCCTCTCAATGTTCAGTTTATTTGCAAGTCAATGTTTATTTCCAAGGTAGCTGCCACAATGGCTTTATTATGGTCTGCTGACTTGCCATTATCTGGCCCTTAAAGCCAAAGTCTCAGGGTGGCTCTTGGGCGATCAAGACTGTCCTCTGCAGTCATGGTTCATGATACTGTGTGATATGCCGGAACACCAACTGAGAACAAATATAATGATGTACTGGGTATCTACCGGAGTAATCACCAGGTATGTTGAAGCAGTGGTTTCAGGTGCCGGGATCAGTCTGGGGCGCTCTTTAATATACACTGATAAGGGTTTCAAGGACTGTTATTGTGTATTACACGTCGAACAACTTTGCCTTGCAAAGAGGCATCATTATGGAGGCCTCGGAAGCAAAAGGCCCACAGGCAATCAAGAGGGACAAGCATGAGGAGCGTCGCAGTGGTCCTTAGGTAAGTGAGGGCCGAGGAGGAAAACAGAGGGGGCAAACGGAAGCTTGGAGGGGGGGGGTAGGGGGGGGAATTGGAGGCGGTGTTGGATCAGGACATCAGAGGTCAGGGAGGGAGATAGAAGGCCCGGGGAGAGGGGAAGGGGGGTGATTGGAGGCTGTGACGGGAGGGAGATCGGAAGCCGGTTTGGGGTAAACGGCGGCCAGCATGCTTTAAATGTGAAGTCAGAAGAAGCACTTCTGCTCCTCTCAGCTCCACATTCATGTAAGTAAATTTATAAAACTTACCTTATTGGTAGCAAGTGGTCTCAAGGTCTGGTTTTACTGACGCCAGCTGCCTCAGGGCACATCAATTTTGCATGGGGGGCCTAAAACTGGTGCTCGGCCCCATATTTGCAAATGCAAAGGGCCTAATCCTATTTCAGGCGTGGGCACTGCACAGTTTCTTTTCCTTTCCCAACATGGCAGGCTGCGCACTTCTAGCTGGAAATATATACGCGCTTCCTGCCCGCCATATTGGGAGCTTAGTAGGCTGATTAGCACCCGAAAAATGTGCGCAGCGTGGCCAAATTTATAGGCCTATGGCTCAGATTCATATAAAATCCTGCTCATATTTTGGAAGTCTCACCTTTTTGGGCTTGTTCATACAATATCACTTCCAATAACAGGAACTGTCACTAACTTTCTTTAGTGAATAAATAATATACTTTTTTGTGTGCTAGAATATGCAGAATTACATTATAACTTTAGATTCTCTGTAGCATATTAACGAGGAAAGCATAATTTTGAAATAAATCCCTAGAAAATATAAAAATAGTGATTTAAGCCTTTAACATTTAACAAAGGTTTTTTTTAAACAAGAGAATAGGGTAAGGATGGGGCTGGGACAGGATTACTGTGCCCATTAATCTCACGCTGACTTTGCAAGTGGTTGGTAATATTGTTATGGGAGGCATTAGCCCTCTCTTTCTCCCCCTCCCTCTGGATATCCTGCATGTTTGCTTCAGATGGCTCATTTTCCCAGGGTACAGTGATTGATGAATCTGGGTCACAATAAGATACCTGTGATAGCATCTGGGGAAAAATAAAAATCAGAAAGAATCAATGGCGCCATATTCAGCAATTAAAATCTCTCAAATATTGATGAATTGATACACAGAAGCAGCATGAATAATTTGCATAAAACTATATATTGTTAAACTTAGAAATTCTTTTAAAAATAAATTTGATCGAGTTGCTCTCTTCACAACACTCAAGAGTCCAAGCTGATGGGGTTTCCCATAATGCTTTCAGAATGCTGCAGTAACCTACATTCTTTACTTTAAAAAAGACATGATTTATGAAGTTGCTGAGAAAATAGATTGTGCTGTTAGAAAATGCTATGGATTTCTTTAATTAAAAACGCTTTGTGGTAAAATGATTTTCATGTCAAATGCCAATGATGCAGGAGTAAACTTGGCATTAAACTCAGAGTACAAATCCATCAAATTGGCATTCAGCATGGATGCTCTGCCTCCTATCAGATCCAACCCAAGTAGGTAACGAGACCCACCCAAGCAGGTAAGTGCTGGACTTTCACAACGTCCTGCTCTAGAGTATGTCATAGGGCATTTTGAAAATGCACATCTACTCATAAATCTGAATCCAACAACAGGCTGACAAATTCACCTGGGTAAACCAACTG